>NC_134904.1:16951532-17041532 GCF_041734735.1 Babylonia areolata | reverse complement strand
TGTGTGTGATGTGTATGTGTGTGTATGTGTGTGTGTGTGTGTGTGTGTGTGTGTGTGTGTGTGTGTGTGTGTGTGTGTGTGTGTATGTGTGTGGAGAAAGTGCCATCACAATCATTCTTGTGTGTGTGTGTGTGTGTGTGTGTGTGTGTGTGTGTGTGAAAGAGAGAGAGAGAGAGAGAGAGAGAGAGAGACAGTGTGTGTGTGTGTGTGTGTGTGTGTGTGTGTTTGGAAGTGGAGAGAGATAAATGGAGGAATGTAGGTACAAAAAGCACAACAAAACCTGAATTTCAAAACAATATATTCGTCTTAACAAAAAACACAGAGCAACAATGCATCTTTAAACAAATAAACCTCTTATCAAAAATTCATAACGCCATTTAACAAATACGGTATGCGCTATCTTCAAAGCAAAGCAAAGATATCATCCAAAAGAATTTTAGAACAAAAAAAACAAGCTTTCATGAAAACAAAAACACCATATTATCACAAATTACTTTCACAACACTTTCTGATTAAACTGTTATGGAATGTAAGGTGGATTAACAAATTGTAAAGAAAAAGAAAAGAGTTTGAAAACAAACAAAAAATTACTGTTGAGCATTTTGGAGCACCAAGTGATGTAGCAGTTTTCTGTTTCTGATTTCTACACTCCAGAGACCGAAGCCTGGTTTCCTGAGCTTTAGCTGCTTTTTGAAGGATCAACTTCTGCTGAGCAACCACAGTGTCTGATTTTCTGATGGTGAATCTGCCACCTTCCCTGAACTGCAAGGTTCTCACATCACTAGTTCGACTACCACAGAGTGTGACTGGCACCATGGACATCTGTTTCAAAAGTACTGCTGTGCTGTGACTGGGTACTGATCGGATCCACTCCACTCCACGCATACCCAGATTCAAACTCTCGACTGCTGGCTGCCGTTCTTTCTCTCTGTCTCTGGACCTTGCAATTGGAATGAACTTCCTCTTTCGCTTCGTCAAGTCTCCACACTCAGCTCTTTCAAGTCTGGCCTTAAAACGCACCTCTTCCCAAAATAGCCTCCCTTCCCTGCCTCTTCCTTGTTTTCAGTTTCTCCAGTTTTAGAGTTATGCGTGTGTGAGAATGACTGGTGCGAAAGCGCTTAGATTTGTCTATGCACAAGATTCAGCGCTATATAAGTACCGTTATTATTAGGAAGCTTCTATGATGTTGTGTTTCTAATGTACTGCATAGCTGTGGTGGTACAGGAAGCTTTTTAGAATGAAGATGTTGTGTCTCTATAGTATTGCATGGTTGTCAATGTACCAGAAGCTTTTAAAATGAAAGTGTTGTGTTTCTTAAGTAGTGCATAGATATGATTGAGTACTGGCTGTTTCGGGAGCTTCTAACATTAAGATGTGTTTCTAACGTATCGCATAGTTGTAAATGTAAAAGAAGCTTTTGAAATGAAGATGTCATGTTTCTTAAGCATAGTTATACTTGTAAACGAAAATTTTTAAAAGGAAGATGTTTGTTTTTCTAAAGTATTGCATACATGTGACTGGGAACAGGTTGTTCTGGAAGCTTCTAAAATGAAGATGTTGTGTAGAATTCTAAAGCACTGCATAGTTATGATTGTTCCAGGAGCCTTGAAAGTGAAGATGTCTGTTTCTTAAATATTGCATAGATACGACTGGATGCCCTTCGTACTGAACATTTTCAACACGAAGATGCTGCCCACTTGACCTCCACAGTATCTTCAAACAGATGGTCAACTGCTCTACTGGAAAAGTGTAGTGTCCGTTAAAAGAAAATAACAAGCTGGTGGTCATGGCAGCTGTTGTTTTCCAGTTGGTACCAGAGACGATTTTTACTGGTGCCCATCAGGATGATCCAGTTGTTCTCGATCTTTTACATCATTCCAGTTGTTCTCCATCATTTACATCATTCCAGTTGTTCTCCATCATTTACATCACCGTGAATCTGCAGATGTTACACTGATTCTGCTCCACACTTGTTTTCTGTTCTGGTGATTCAGTGCTCACAATAATATGTGGAGTGATGGCCCAGAGGTAACGCGTCTGCCTAGGAAGCGAGAGAATCTGAGTGCGCTGGTCTGAATCACGGCTCAGCCGCCGATATTTTCTCCCCCTCCACTAGACCTTGAGTGGTGGTCTGGACGCTAGTCATTCGGATGAGACGATAAACCGAGGTCCCGTGTGCAGCATGCGACGCGCTCTCCCTGGGGAGAGCAGCCCGAATTTCACACAGAGAAATCTGTTGTGATAAAAGAAATACAAATACGAATACAAATACAAATGTTCCATCAATACAGATGCTACCAAATGGCACATGGCTTTTTACACGAAGCCAAAACTCCCCCAAACGGATTTGAATGCCTCCCTTAGGTTTCCTTCTTCTTCTCTTCACCTTTGCCGAATCCGAACAGTCTTTTAAAGACAAGGATGACCAACTCGAAGGTGATGACGACGCTGAACTCTGGATACAGCATCCTGATCTTGGGAACCCTTCCTGCATACAAAAATAAATAAATAATAATAATAACAACAATAATAATTATATAATAATAATGATGATGATGATGATAATAATAATAATGATGATAACAATAATAATGATAATAACAACAACAACATCATCATCAACATCATCAACAGCAACAACAAAAACAATAAAACAAGAATAATAATAATAATAACAATTTGTTAAAAATAAAGTTTGAACAAACAAAAAATAACAACAACAACAACAACAAATATTAATGATAACAATGAAGGCAAAAACTGATTATATATGAAATCCAAAGCAATATTTACTACCTTCATGGAATCAGTTTCCAAGCATAAAGGTGATGTGAATCCACCAACAGGCACACTTCTCTCAGACTTTAACCCATTCAAACCAAGGGAGTTTTCAGCCTCAACTGACCCACTTCTCTCAGACTTTAACCCATTCAAACCACTTCTCTCAGACTTTAACCCATTCAAACCAAGGGAGTTTTCAGCCTCAACTGACCCACTTCTCTCAGACTTTAACCCATTCAAACCAAGGGAGCTTTCAGCTTCAACTGGCACACTTCTCTCAGACTTTAACCCATTCAAACCAAGGGAGCTTTCAGCTTCAACTGGCACACTTCTCTCAGACTTTAACCCATTCAAACCAAGTGAGTTTTCAGCTTCAACTGGCCCACTTCACTCAGACTTTAACCCATTCAAACCAAGGGAGTTTTCAGCCTCAACTGACCCACTTCTCTCAGACTTTAACCCATTCAAACCACTTCTCTCAGACTTTAATCCATTCAAACCAAGGGAGTTTTCAGCCTCAACTGACCCACTTCTCTCAGACTTTAACCCATTCAAACCAAGGGAGTTTTCAGCTTCAACTGGCCCACTTCACTCAGACTTTAACCCAATCAAACCAAGGGAGTTTTCAGCTTCAACTGGTCCACTTCTCTCAGACTTTAACCCATTCAAACCAAGGGAGTTTTCAGCCTCAACTGACCCACTTCTCTAAGAATTTAACCCATTCAAACCAACGGAGTTTTCAGCCTCAACTGACCCACTTCTCTCAGACATTAACCCATTCAAACCAAGGGAGTTTTCAGCCTCAACCAGTCCACTTCTCTCAGACTTTAACCCATTCAAACCACTTCTCTCAGACTTTAACCCATTCAAACCAAGGGAGTTTTCAGCCTCAGCAGGTTTCCCTGCCATAATGATGCAGAAAAAAAGGAAAATTTCTTCCTAAAATTACGTTTATCTAACATACTTACCGTGACCCACAAGTGCAGACTCCGGCAGGGGTCTGACATTCCTGTCCTGTGCAAACTACTATCCGCCTATGCGGAAAAAAACTAAAGTATGGAAATGTACTGAGCACCACCCACTTTTTTTTATTGTTGTTGTTGTCACTGTTGCTTTTTTGTTGTTTTTTTTCCTGCCTGCAATTTTATTTGTTTTCCTATCGAAGTGGATTTTTCTACAGAATTTCGCCGAGGACAACCCGTTTGTTGCTGTGGGTTCTTTTACATGTGCTAAGTGCATGCTGCACACGGGACCTCGGTTTATCGTCTCATCCGAAGGACTAGCTTCCAGACCACCACTCCAGGTCGAGTGGAGGGGGAGAAAATACTGATGACTGTGCTATGATTCAAACCAGCACGCTCAGATTCTCTCGCTTCCTAGGCCGACACGTTACCTCTTGGCCATCACTCCACTTGCTTTTTCTTTTTTTTTCTTTTTTTTTTGTGACTGCCTTCACCTCTACACTCCATCTCACTCTCTACGATTGGCTTCAGATCCACTCTGTTTACGCATACCCAGATTCAAACATTCGACTATTGGCCGCCGTTTCTTTCTCTGCCTCTGGACCTTGCAATTGGAATGAACTTCCTCTTTCGCTTCGTCAAGTCTCCACACTCAGCTTTTTCAAGTCTGGCCTTAAAACCCACCTTTTCTCAAAATAGCCTCTGTTCCCTGCCTCTTCACTGTCTTCAGTTTCTTCAGTTTTAGAGTTATGCATGTGTGTGAATGACTGGTAGGAAAGCACTTTGATTTGTCACTGCAGAAGATTCAGCGCTATATAAATACCATTATTACTATTATTATTTAGCAGATACGGTGCAGTACATATGGGACCAGTCCACATGCTATGACACTTCCTTCAAACTGAAACTGAAACTGACACTGACCTGTCATGATGTCGGCCCATTTCAGCAGGAATGACTCCCCCTTGCGTTGCACGGCCGCCGTGGCCGCGTCAATCAGGATAGGGAAGCGGTACATCATCTGGCAAAACATCATGGACCTGCGTGGGAACCAAAACAGCACATCATGCAAAACCTCAAACTGCTATCATGAATATCATTGCTATTATTATCCCACCGTTGCTTACAGGCAAAGCTGGACCCGCACAGAGTAATATAATCAAGGCTGAAAACGCTGTTAACATTGATCCCGCAGAACCTAAAATGAGCACATCATGCAAAATGTCAAATTGTTATGATGACTATCATTCTTCAGATACAGAGTTTAATGAAAAATGATTATCATAGATGAATACACGTTAAAAAAAAAATTGTACTTTTTTTTTTTTTTAATGTTTTTTAAACAAGAAAGGTAGGCTATCATTCTCATCATCCCACCGTTGCTTACAGGCAAAGCTGGACCTCACAGAGTAATATTATCAGGGCTGAAAATGCTGTCAACATTGATCCCGCAGAACCTAAAATGAGCACATCATGCAAAAATCAAATTATCATTACTATTATCAGCTTTGCTCCCCTCTGAAAACAGAGTATGACTGCCTACATAGCGGGGTTAAAACGGTCATACATGTGTAAGCCCACTAGTGCATATGAGTGAATTTGTGTGAATTACCTTTGCTTATGGCCCAAGTGACCAACAGAGCCATATCAAGGCTGAAAACTATATAAATACTGTATTGTATTTGTAATTCTCTTTTTATCACAACAGATTTCTCTGTGTGAAATTCAGGCTGCTCTCCCCAGGAACAGCGCGTCAGTACACTACAGCGCCACCCATGTTTTTTTTGTTTTTTTTTCCTGCATGCAGTTTTATTTGTTTTTCCTATCGAAGTCAACTTTTCTACAAAATTTTGCCAGGAACAACCCTTTTGTTGCCGTGGGTTCTTTTACTTGCACTAAGTGCATGTTGCACACGGGATCTCGGTTTATTGTCTCATGCGAATGACTAGTGTCCAAACCACCACTCAAGGTCTCGTGGAGGGGGAAAAAATATCGGTGGCTGAGCCGTGATTCAAACCAATGTGCTCAGATTCTCTCGCTTCCTAGGCGGACACGTTACCTCTAGGCCATCACTCCACTCCATATTGATCCAGTAGAACCTGAACAGAAAGAGACCCAGGGAGGGTTGGGGGTAGGGGGTGGGGGAAACAGGCACCAAGTGCAGCAATATTCATGGAGTGTTGGCCGGGTGGTAACGCATCTGCCTAGTAAGCAAGAGAATCTCAGCGCACTGGTTCAAGTCCCCCACTCGCCAGTATTTTCTCTCCCTCCACTAGACCTTGAGTGGACGCTAGTCATTCAGATGAGAGGATAAACTGAGGTCCCGTGTGCAGCAGGCACTTAGCACACATAAAAGAACAAAAGGGTTGTCCCAAGCAAAATTCTGTTGAAAAATCCACTTTGATAGGAAAACAAATATAACTGCAGGCAGAGAGAAAAAAAAACACAGAAAAATGGGTGGCACTCTCAGTTTCGCAACCAGCTCTCACTAGGAAGAGCAGCCCCAATTTCACACAGAGAAATCTGTTGTAACAAAAGACTAATGCAATACAATGTAATACGATACAATGCAATACAATACATTCAATACAATACAGTGCAGTGCAGTGCAGTGCAATAGAAGACACGACACGACACGACACGACACGACAAGACAAGACAATACAATACAATTCAAAACATAATCCTCTGACATTGACCATTCCATCAAGTTTTCACCAAGGGATCACATAAAGTAACCTGTACCCAAACATGATTTTACATAATACACAAAAACTTGAGGACTTTCGTTTAAAGCAACACAAACACACACACACACACACAAACACATGCACCGAAAGCTTCAATCAAATCATAACATGGTCGAAAATGGAAAACTGTACAAGACAAAAAACAAAAAAAACCCGCTACAACGTGACGACACAAAAGGAGGAATGTGGCAGTATGGTCAACACACACATCTGCCAATACAGTGTCAGTGAGGGCCTGGCTTGATTCCCATCTGACGGGTGCAATAGCCGAGTGGTTAAAGCGTTGGACTGTCAATCTGAGGGTCCCGGGTTCGAATCATGGTGACGGTGCCTGGTGGGTAAAGGGTGGAGATTTTTACGATCTCCCAGGTCAACATATGTGCAGACCTGCTAGTGCCTGAACCCCCTTTGTGTGTATATGCAAGCAGAAGATCAAATACGCACGTTAAAGATCCTGTAATCCATGTCGGCGTTCAGTGGGTTATGGAAACAAGAACATACCCAGCATGCACACCCCTGAAAACGGAGTATGGCTGCCTACATGGCAGGGTAAAAACGGTCATACACGTAAAAGCCCACTCATGTGCATATGAGTGAACGCAGAAGGAGATTCCCACTCTCGCCCTTTCTCCCAAGTTTGACTGGAAAACTCCAACTAAGCATCTAGTCATTCAGATGAGACAATAAGGAACATGGAAGAAAAAGAAGAAGAAGAGATGAGACGATAAACACTGGAAAACTCCAACTGAGCAGGTCTGCACATATGTTGACCTGGGAGATCGGAAAAATCTCCACCCTTTACCCACCAGACACCGTTACCGAGATTCAAACCCGAGACCCTCAGACTAAAAGTCCAACGCTTTAACCACTGGGCTACTGTGCCCATCTTATCTGCTGTGACAAAAAAAAAAAAAAGGATCCTCTGCCTGAGCTTTGCACAGACCCAACACGCTGGTCTGGCCCTGAGAGCTACGCGGGCCACACTCAGCAAACCACGCCCACTAACACAAGCATGCAAATGCAAACACACCAACACTCAGATGTACAATGCACACGCATCAAATACATAAAACTGTCAACAGTATGTTAAGATGGACAGTAAGAATGACAGTGTTTTTAATACTGGGGGCTCGTGTTTCAAACTCACGATCTCATGAAAGCCAGCTCAGCAGTTTATTAATGAAGCCAACCAGGCGCCCTTGTCCTAGCTACAGCATCAGCAGCAAAAACAACTCTGGATAAAAAAAAACACACAGAACACACCCTGACTGCAACACACCACATACACTGATACATGTCTGGGGATGAAAAAAAAAAAACAAAAAAAAACCACTCACACCTAAAATCATCATAAATAAATCTACACACCACTTGAAATCGAATCCAAACCGACTCATCCACCGCTGATGGAAGATCTTCATGACGTTTGCATCGTAGTTGCCCACGGCGAACGCTTCTCCCAGAAACTCTGCGGCCAGTTTTCCCCCTTCCATGGCGTGGTGAATTCCCTCCCCTGTCAGGGGGTCCATCATGCCTGCAGCATCCCCAACCACCAGCACGTGGTCCCCTGTGGTCACCTTTTCTCCGCCAAGCCTCAAGCTGGCTGAAACACACACACACAGCAACTGTGTCAGCAGTCACTGGAGAGTAACCTGCCCTGAGAAACTGAGGGGGAAAAAAAACGTAGCGGAATGATCGTATTGATTTGAATCAAGGAATACTGAAACTAATGACATTACTAGGCTACAACTGGAAGGAAATGATTAAAACACTGGTAGCAGAATGATCGTATTGATTTGAATCAAGGAATACTGAAACTAATGACATTACTAGGCTACAACTGGAAGGAAATGATTAAAACACTGGTAGCAGAATGATCGTATTGATTTGAATCAAGGAATACTGAAACTAATGACATTATTAGGCTACAACTGGATGGAAATGATTAAAACACTGGCAGCAGCATGATCGTATTGATTTGAATTAAGGAATACTAACATCAGTGACATTATTGTGCTATGGTTCTCTATAAATGATAGGTAGCTGAATGCCAATATTGATTTGAATCAAATAAATGACTGGAAAAGATAGGCAGCAGAATCATCATATCTATTTGAATCGGAGAATACTGAAACCAGTGACATTATTATAATACAATTGGCTGGGAATGATTAAAACACTGGTAGCGGAATAATCATATTGAGTTGAATCAGAAACTGATCATGTTGATCACACTAAAACCAGTGACGGTTATTCTGCTATGATTGGCTGGAAATTATAGGTAGCACAATGACAGCATAGATTTGAATCAAAGAATACTAAAACCAGTGACGGTTATTCTGCTATGATTGGCTGGAAATTATAGGTAGCACAATGACAGCATAGATTTGAATACTAAAATCAGTGACATTATTGTGCTATGCCTCCCCCCACCCCCCCATCCCCCACACCCCACCAAACACAAACACACACACACACACACGAAGCCCCCCGACAAGTCCACACAGACTCTCACCAGCCTTCATGCGCTCCATCTTGTAGCTGTCGCCCAGGGCCTTGACCAGGCTGGGGTCCTTCTCCAGAATGAACTTGTGCCAGTACGCCAGCTCCTCCCCCTTCACCTTGGGGTTGCCGGGGATGATGTAGCAGCAGAAGTTCAGCTCGTCGTTGGGGTGGCGGAACAAAGCGGAATACCCTGGAGGGTCAAGGGGTAGGGGGTTCAGGGGGGGGCGGGGGGTTAAAAAAAATGTTACCTCCACGTCACTCGTTACACAGACAGGACAAGACATCTGGAGCCAGTTGCATTGCTCGGGCAGAAGAGCCTAGTATGGTCGTAACCCGCTACTAGCTGTGTGTAGTATGGAACTGACCGATGGCGTAGTTTGGTCAACGCAGGCACTTAGTCACGTGTAACTGTCAAAAAGTTAGAACCAAGCAATGCGACTGGTACCTGGAGTCTGCCAGAGAAAGGAACCTGGTGTAGCAGCCTGTTCTTACCCCCCACCCTCCCACCGGTTTTTACCCCATGGTCAAATCTTGACTAGCCACAAATGACACGGACGGTCATTCGAGGTTAACCAAGAATGACCCCGGAGTACAACTGCACAATGGTGGGTGGGGTGGGGTAGATTAAGGCTGTTACACTGGCTGTTCTCGAAACACTATGGCTTCTTTTTCTTCTTCTTCTTCTTCTTCCTCTTCTTCTTCTTCTTCTTCTTCGTTCATGGGCTGCAACTCCCATGTTCACTTGTATGTACACGAGTGGGCTTTCACATGCATGACCGTTTTCACTCTGCCATGTAGGCAGCCATACTCCGTTTTCGGGGTTGAAAATGAAGCTCAACCAATACAGGTATGATGCATGGGTTATGTTCAAAGACTCGGTACAGCAAGTCCATACATTCACAAACACATACACTGTTTTCAAACATTTTTTCATTACCATTATCATAATCATCACCATCATCATTTTCATCATTCTCATCCATCTTCTTCTTCTTCTTACCATTATATTAGTAGTAGTAGTAGTATCATCATCATTTTCATTGTTATCATCTGTTTCTATTTTTATTATCATCATCATCATCATTACTAAACAGCTCAGTCTCCGGTATTTTCTTCCCCTCCACTAGACCTTGAGTGGTGGTCTGGACACTAGTCATTCGGATGAGACAATAAACCGAGGTCCCATGTGCAGCATGCACTTAGCGCATGTAAAAGAACCCACGGCAACAAAAGGGCTGCCCCTTGCAACATTCTGTAGAAAAATCCACTTCGATAGGAAAAACAAATAAAACTGCACCGCAGGAAAAAATACCCCCCAAAAAATGGGTGGTGCTCTCAGTGTAGCGACGCGCTCTCCCTGGGGAGAGCAGCCTGAATTTCACAACAGAGAAATCTGTTGTGACAACAACAAAAAAAAGAAGAGAAATACAAAAATACAAATACAAATAAACCTTTAACACAAACACAAACGTGACAACAAAAAAGCCAAAAATACCAATACACCAAACCATCCACCATCATTGCTCCCTATGACGAGGATGGGGAAAAAACAAACAAAACAAGAGAGGCAAGGCCTTCAAGACTCACTTGTGATACACTTAAAAAAAAAATCTAATCATTAAAACGTGTTCTGCATTTGTTATTATAAAGCTTCACGTTAAAAAAAAAAAAAAAAAGTCCTAACCAGATTCAAATTAAGTCCCCTAGCATTAATTACAGAGTAATTTCCCTTTTTTTACTATCTGCACCAAAAACGTTTGCAAAATAAATAAAATTTCCATGCTTAGCAAAAGAAGTTCCTGTTTGAACAAAAAAAATGATAATAATGACTGCTCTTGTTGTTGGGTCAGAATATCAGATCAAAGTGCCAAGTTTAGAGAATACAAAAAATATAAATATAACAGTAAATGCAGTTTGCATATAATTAGGCTTCATTATTTTTTTTTTTTTTTGTGCCCATCCCAGAGGTGCAATATTGTTTTAAACAAGATGACTGGAAAGAACTGAATTTTTCCTATTTTAAACAAGTGAGTCAAAAAGACAAATCGCATACCAGGCAGCAGGTTCCTGTTGTAGACCACCAGCCCATCAGCCTTGAAGCAGTGAGTGCCTCCCTCCACGTAGGCCCTGGAGCAGATACTGTCAGGGGGCTTCGTCACCAGGCCCAACTGTGTGGCCAGTCTGGAAGGGGCGCCATCAGCACACACCAGCACCTGTAAATACCATGGGGAACAATTCAGGTGAGACAGGGAAGATGTGTAACCATCAGCACACACCAGTACCTGTAAATACCAGGGGAACAATTCAGGTGAGACAGAGAAGATGTGTAACCATCAGCACACACCAGCACCTGTAAATACCAGAGGAACAATTCAGGTGAGACAGAGAAGATGTGTAACCATCAGCACACACCAGCACCTGTAAATACCAGAGGAACAATTCAGGTGAGACAGAGAAGATGTGTAACCATCAGCACACACCAGCACCTGTAAATACCATGGGAACAATTCAGGTGAGACAGAGAAGATGTGTAACCATCAGCACACACCAGTACCTGCAAATACCAGAGGAACAATTCAGGTGAGACAGAGAAGATGTGTAACCATCAGCACACACCAGCACCTGCAAATACCATGGGGAACAATTCAGGTGAGACAGAGAAGATGTGTAACCATCAGCACACACCGCTACCTGTAAATACCATGGGGAACAATTCCGGTGAGACAGAGAAGATGTGTAACCATCAGCACACACCAGTACCTGTAAATACCAGGGGAACAATTCAGGTGAGACAGAGAAGATGTGTAACCATCAGCACACACCAGTACCTGTAAATACCATGAGGAACAATTCAGGTGAGACAGAGAAGATGTGTAACCATCAGCACACACCAGCACCTGTAAATACCAGAGGTGAGACAGAGAAGATGTGTAACCATCAGCACACACCAGTACCTGTAAATACCAGACGAACAATTCAGGTGAGACAGAGAAGATGTGTAACCATCAGCACACACCAGTACCTGTAAATACCATGAGGAACAATTCAGGTGAGACAGAGAAGATGTGTAACCATCAGCACACACCAGTACCTGTAAATACCATGGGGAACAATTCAGGTGAGACAGAGAAGATGTGTAACCATCAGCACACACCAGCACCTAAAAATACCATGGGGAACAATTCAGGTGAGACAGAGAAGATGTGTAACCATCAGCACACACCAGTACCTGTAAATACGATGGGGAACAATTCAGGTGAGACAGAGAAGATGTGTAACCATCAGCACACACCGGTACCTGTAAATACCAAGGGAACAATGCAGGTGAGACAGAGAAGATGTGTAACCATCAGCACACACCAGTATCTGTAAATACCAGAGGAACAATTCAGGTGAGACAGAGAAGATGTGTAACCATCAGCACACACCAGCACCTGTAAATACCATGGGGAACAATTCAGGTGAGACAGAGAAGATGTGTAACCATCAGCACACACCAGTACCTGTAAATACCAGAGGAACAATTCAGGTGAGACAGAGAAGATGTGTAACCATCAGCACACACCAGTACCTGTAAATACCATGGGGAACAATGCAGGTGAGACAGAGAAGATGTGTAACCATCAGCACACACCAGTACCTGTAAATACCATGGGGAACAATTCAGGTGAGACAGAGAAGATGTGTAACCATCAGCACACACCAGTACCTGTAAATACCAGAGGAACAATTCAGGTGAGACAGAGAAGATGTGTAACCATCAGCACACACCAGTACCTGTAAATACCAGAGGTGAGACAGAGAAGATGTGTAACCATCAGCACACACCAGCACCTGTAAATACCAGAGGAACAATTCAAGAGACACAAAGAAGATGTGTAACCATCGGTACACACCAGTACCTGTCAACACAGAATACAGTACACTGTATTATCTCAACACGAGAAATATTCATTTGTGGAGTGAAACACATGAACAATACACAAGAACCACAGTTATTCAACATGTACACACAAAAAGACATATATAAATACCTAGGGCAGCCCATGCTTTCAATCAATAATCACAGTAAACAACAACAACAACAACAACAGAAACCCTTACCCTGGTAACTTAACTCACTCAGTACGGCCAGTCCTCTCTTCTCCTCTACACAGACCCCTTGGATGTCCAGTGGGTGTCTGAATGACCCAACCTTTAGCTTCCGTCGTCAGAATTGTGGTATTCTTTGTCAACATTCACCTCTTCAGTATAAGAGCCTTCCTCTTGCAATATTTTGATGATGGTAACTGGGGTGAAACGCTGTTAACGTCGTCTCTTTCGCCGTTCGTATGGAGAGAGTTAAGAGTAAGTCATACAGACATCATCACAGCCATACACATGCACAACAGGAGCAACTCTGGTGAGACAAAGCAGATGCCTAACCATCAGCACACACCAGTACCTGAAAACAACATTAACAGTTCAATGAATCAATCAATCAATCAATCAATTCCTTTAATGTCTTAAACGCAATCATAGTGAACAGACATTTGTATTCAAGTAAAACGAAGCCAATATCTGACCATCTGCACACACCAGTACCGATACAGTAATGATTCAGGTGAGATAAAGCAGATGCCTAACCAGCGAAACACACCAGTACCTGAAAACATGACAGTAACAATTCTGGTGACGCAAAGATGTGTAACCATCGGCACACACCAGTACCTGAAAACATGGCATTAACAATTCAGGTGACGCAAAGATGTGTAACCATCGGCACACACAAGTACCTGAAAACATGGCATTAAACAATTCAGGTGACGCAAAGATGTGTAACCATCGGCACACACCAGTACCTGAAAACATGGCATTAACAATTCAGGTGACACAAAGATGTGTAACCATCGGCACACACAAGTACCTGAAAACATGGCATTAACAATTCAGGTGACACAAAGATGTGAAGCCATCGGCACACACCAGTACCTGAAAACATGGCATTAACAATTCAGGTGACACAAAGATGTGTGACCATCGGCACACACAAGTACCTGAAAACATGGCATTAAACAATTCAGGTGACACAAAGATGTGTAACCATCGGCACACACCAGTACCTGAAAACATGGCATTAACAATTCAGGTGACACAAAGATGTGAAGCCATCGGCACACACCAGTACCTGAAAACATGGCATTAACAATTCAGGTGACACAAAGATGTGTGACCATCGGCACACACAAGTACCTGAAAACATGGCATTAACAATTCAGGTGACACAAAGATGTGAAGCCATCGGCACACACCAGTACCTGAAAACATGGCATTAACAATTCAGGTGACACAAAGATGTGTAACCATCGGCACACACAAGTACCTGAAAACATGGCATTAACAATTCAGGTGACACAAAGATGTGTAACCATCGGCACACACAAGTACCTGAAAACATGGCATTAACAATTCAGGTGACGCAAAGATGTGTAACCATCGGCACACACCAGTACCTGAAAACATGGCATTAACAATTGGGTGACACAAAGAACTAACACACCAGACCCAAAAACATTACAGTAACAATTCAGGTGAGACAAAGCACTAAAAGTACCTGTAAACACGACAGTAACAATTCAGGCAAGACAAAGTACTAACAGTACCCATAAACATGTCAGTACCAATTCAGGCAAGACAAAGTACTCATAAACATGACAGTAAAAATTTGGGCAAGACAAAATACTAACAGTACCCAAAAACATGACAGTAACAATTCAGGCAAGACAAAGTACTAACAGTACCCATAAACATGACAGCAACAATTCAGGCAAGAAAAAGTACTAACAGTACCCATAAACATGACAGTAACAATTCAGGCAAGACAAAGTACTAACAGTACCCATAAACATGACAGTAACAATTCAGGCAAGACAAAGTACTAACAGTACCCATAAACATGACAGTAACAATTCAGGCAAGACAAAGTACTAACAGTACCCACAAACACAACACAATTTAGGCAAGACAAAGTACTAACAGTACCCATAAACATGACAGTAACAATTCAGGCAAGACAAAGTACTAACAGTACCCATAAACACGACAGTAACAATTCAGGCAAGACAAAGTACTGACAGTACCCATAAACATGACAGTAACAATTCAGGCAAGACAAAGTACTAACAGTACCCATAAACACGACAGCAACAATTCAGGCAAGACAAAGTACTAACAGTACCCGTAAACATGACAGTAACAATTCAGGCAAGACAAAGTACTGACAGTACCCGTAAACATGACAGCAACAATTCAGGCAAGACAAAGTACTGACAGTACCCATAAACATGACAGCAACAATTCAGGCAAGACAAAGTACTGACAGTACCCATAAACATGACAGTAACAATTCAGGTGAGACAAAGCATGGACAGTACCTGTAAACATGACAGTAACAATCCAGGCGAGACAAAGTACAAACATGGCATAAAAGAGTTTCAGTTTCAGTTTCAGTTTCCAGGAGGCCCCCAAGCCTGCAGACTGATTACAACACACTACACTACATCTGTAGTTTGTTGGGGTTTTTTTTGTTGTCAATATTATATAATAATTGTTTTTAAATAAAGGGGTGGGGGATATGTGTAGGGGTTTGGGGCTGTGGGTTGGGAGGGTGGGGATGAGGTGCCTTTCATGGTGACATACACTTGTGGAAAAACTCTCCTCTTACCCTGGACTGGAAAGTCCACTTATCATTAACAAACTCCAGCTCAAATCTGACATAAAACTTGTGGGGGGAAAAACTCTCCTCTTACCCTGGACTGGAAAGTCCACTTATTAACAAACTCCAGCTCAAATCTGACACAAAACTTGTGGGGGAAAAACTCTCATCTTACCCTGGACTGGAAAGTCCACTTATTAACAAACTCCAGCTCAAATCTGACATAAAACTTGTGGGGAAAAAACTCTCCTCTTACCCTAGACTGGAAAGTTCTGTCGTCATTAACAAACTCCAGCTCAAATCTGATACAAAACTTGTGGGGGGAAAAAACTCTTGTCTTACTCTGGACTGGAAAGTCCAATTATCATTAACAAACTCCAGCCCAAATCTGACATAAACCTTGTTGGGGAAAAAACTCTCATCTTACCCTGGACTGGAAAGTTCTGTCGTCATTAACAAACTCCAGCTCAAATCTGACATAAAACTTGTCGGGGAAAAACTCTCCTCTTACCCTGGACTGGAAAGTCCACTCATCATTAACAAACTCCAGCTCAAATCTGACATAAAACTTGTGGGGAAAAAACTCTCGTCTTACCCTGGACTGGAAAGTTCAGTTATCATTAACAAACTCCAGCTCAAATCTGACATAAAACTTGTCGGGGAAAAACTCTCCTCTTACCCTGGACTGGAAAGTCCACTTATCATTCACAAACTCCAGCTCAAATCTGACATAAAACTTGTGGGGAAAAAACTCTCGTCTTACCCTGGACTGGAAAGTTCTGTCGTCATTAACAAACTCCAGCTCAAATCTGACATAAAACTTGTGGGGGAAAAACTCTCCTCTAACCCTGGACTGGAAAGTCCACTTATCATTAACAAACTCCAGTTCAAATCTGACATAAAACTTGTGGGGGAAAAACTCTCCTCTAACCCTGGACTGGAAAGTCCACTTATCATTAACAAACTCCAGCTCAAATCTGACATAAAACTTGTGGGGAAAAAACTCTCCTCTTACCCTGGACTGGAAAGTTCTGCTGTCATTAACAAACTCCAGCTCAAATCTGACACAAAACTTGTGGGGAAAATAAAAACTCTTGTCTTACCCTGGACTGGAAAGTCCAGTTATCATTAACAAACTCCAGCTCAAATCTGACACAAAACTTGTGGGGAAAATAAAAACTCTCCTCTTACCCTGGCCTGGAAAGTTCTGTTGTCATTAACAAACTCCAGCTCAAATCTGACACAAAACTTGTGAGGAAAATAAAAACTCTTGTCTTACGCTGGACTGGAAAGTCCAGTTATCATTAACAAACTCCAGCTCAAATCTGACATAAAACTTGTGGGGAAAATAAAAACTCTTGTCTTACCCTGGGCTGGAAAGTCCAGTTATCATTAACAAACTCCAGCTCAAATCTGACATAAAACTTGTGGGGAAAAAACTCTCGTCTTACCCTGGACTGGAAAGTTCTGTCATCATTAACAAACTCCAGCTCAAATCTGACACAAAACTTGTGGGGAAAAACTCTCATCTTACCCTGGACTGGAAAGTTCTGTCGTCATTAACAAACTCCAGCTCAAATCTGACATAAAACTTGTGGGGAAAAAACTCTCATCTTACCCTGGACTGGAAAGTTCTGTCGTCATTAACAAACTCCAGCTCAAATCTGACACAAAACTTGTGGGGAAAAAACTCTCATCTTACCCTGGCCTGGAAAGTTCTGTTGTCATTAACAAACTCCAGCTCAAATCTGACACAAAACTTGTGAGGAAAATAAAAACTCTTGTCTTACCCTGGACTGGAAAGTCCAGTTATCATTAACAAACTCCAGCTCAAATCTGACATAAAACTTGTGGGGAAAATAAAAACTCTTGTCTTACCCTGGGCTGGAAAGTCCAGTTATCATTAACAAACTCCAGCTCAAATCTGACATAAAACTTGTGGGGAAAAAACTCTCGTCTTACCCTGGACTGGAAAGTTCTGTCATCATTAACAAACTCCAGCTCAAATCTGACACAAAACTTGTGGGGAAAAACTCTCATCTTACCCTGGACTGGAAAGTTCTGTCGTCATTAACAAACTCCAGCTCAAATCTGACACAAAACTTGTGGGGAAAAAACTCTCATCTTACCCTGGACTGGAAAGTTCTGTCGTCATTAACAAACTCCAGCTCAAATCTGACACAAAACTTGTGGGGAAAAAACTCTCATCTTACCCTGGACTGGAAAGTTCTGTCAGCATTAACAAACTCCAGCTCAAATCTGACATAAAACTTGTCGGGGAAAAACTCTCATCTTACCCTGGACTGGAAAGTTCTGTCGTCATTAACAAACTCCAGCTCAAATCTGACACAAAACTTGTGGGGAAAAAACTCTCATCTTACCCTGGACTGGAAAGTCCAGTTATCACAAACAAACTCCAGCTCAAATCTGACATAAAACTTGTGGGGAAAAAACTCTCATCTTACCCTGGACTGGAAAGTTCTGTCATCAATAACAAACTCCAGCTCAAATCTGACATAAAACTTGTGGGGAAAATAAAAACTCTCGTCTTACCCTGGACTGGAAAGTTCTGTCATCAATAACAAACTCCAGCTCAAATCTGACATAAAACTTGTGGGGAAAATAAAAACTCTTGTCTTACCCTGGACTGGAAAGTCCAGTTATCATTAACAAACTCCAGCTCAAATCTGACATAAAACTTGTGGGGAAAATAAAAACTCTCGTCTTACCCTGGACTGGAAAGTTCTGTCATCGTCTTCCACGGAGACTGTCCAGAGTCCAGACTGTTTGTCCAGCACAGCGTCCTTCACTGGGACTTCTTCTCGCAGGTCCGCCCCCACTCTGCACAAATGGTGATGCTCGTCTAGCTGAGAAAGCATCACAGTTTGAGGTTATGTCAACAAGCACTATCTCTGTGCCGAAGAATGTATCCTTTCCGGGTATTGCTGTACTGTCTGTGTTTATCTCAGTAGTAGTAGCAGCAGTAGTAGAAGTAGGAGGAGGAATAGTACTGGAGTGTGTGTGTGTGTGTGTGTGTTTGTGTGTGTGTGTGAGAGACACAGAAAAATGCACTGAGAGAAAGAGACAGAGACAAAGAGAGAGAGGTGTGTGTGTGTGTGTGTCTGTCTGTGTGTGTGTGAGTATGTCTGTGTGTGTGTGTGTGTGTGTGTGTGTGTGTGTGTGTGTGTGTGTGTGTCTTAGTGTGTGAGTGTGAGTGTGTGTGTCTTAGTGTGTGAGTGTGTGTGTGTGCATATTCATGTGTGAGACAGACACAGAAAGATCCACAGAGAAGAAGAGACAGAGAGACATAGAGAGACATACAGACATACAGACAGACAGACACAGAGACAGAGACACAGAAAATGAGCACATTTCCAACAACAGACCTATCAACCCCTACCTAAATGGCCACCGAACTGACATACAAACACACGTCTTTTTTTTAAGCTCACCTCTTTGCTGCCATGGCGATGGCTTCGTCCAGATGCAGACGTTTGACCGCAATGGCTGCTGGGATATCTCCCAGACCTTCCTTGCTGCGGCCAATGAAGGACAGACCGCTTGGACTCACCATACCCCCGCTGTCCGACTGAAAACATCCGTTAAAAAAAAAGGGTCAAACTTTGGTTAAAGCGTTGGACTGTCAACCTGAGGGTCCCGGGTTCGAATCACGGTGACGGCACCTGGTGGGTAAAGGGTGGAGATTTTTACGATCTCCCAGGTCAACATATGTGCAGACCTGCTAGTGCCTGAACCCCCTTCATGTGTATACGCAAGCAGAAAATCAAATATGCACGTTAAAGATCCTGTAATCCATGTCAGCGTTCGGTGGGTTACGGAAACAAGAACATACCCAGCATGCACACCCCCAAAAACGGAGTATGGCTGCCTACATGGCGGGGTAAAAACAGTCATACACGTAAAAGCCCACTCGTGTGCATACGAGTGAATGCAGAAGAAGAAGAAGAAGAGCTCCCATAACCTTTCACAGCCATCAGGGTATAAAATCCATCACCGCTGCATCTCGGGCTTGACATAGGAAGGCAGGGCCCATTCCTCTCTTTTCGCTGTTTTAAACCATAGCCCAGTGGTTAAAGCACTGGACTTTCAATCTGAGGAACCTGGGTTCGAACCACCTTAATGGCACCTGGCGGGTAAAGGGTGGAGATTTTTTCCACTGATTTCCCAGGTCAACATGTGTGCAGACCTGCTTAGTGCCTGAACCCCCTTCGTGTGCATACGCAAGCAGATCAAATACGCACGTTGAAGATCCTGTAATCCATGTCAGCGTTCGGTGGGTTATGGAAACAAGAACATAATCAACATGCACACCCCCTAAAATGGAATATGGCTGCCTACATGGCGGGATGAAAAACGGTCATACACGTAAAAGCCCACTCGTGTACATACGAGTGAACATAGGAGGTGTTGCCCACGATAGAAGAAGAAGAAGAAGAAGCTCCCCTCACCAAAGTCATGTACCCATTCATACCTGAATGGAGTGAGGGCAGTCGGACCTTCTTCTTCTCCTTTTCTTCTTCTACATTCATGGGCTGCAACTCCCACGTTCACTCGTATATACGCGAGTGGGCTTTTATGTGTATGACCGTTTTTAACCCGCCGTGTAGACAGCCATACTCCGCTTTCAGGGGTGTGCATGCTAGGTATGTTCTTGTTTCCATAATCTACCAAATGCTGACATGGATTACAGGATCTTTAATGTGCGTATTTGATCTTCTGCTTGCGTATACACACAAAGGGAGGTTCAGGCACTGGCAGGTCTGCACACATGTTGACCTGGGAGATCGTAAAAATCTCCACCCTTTATCCACCAGGCGGCATCACCGTGATTGGAACCCGGGACCCTCAGACTGAAAGTCCAACACTTTAACCACTCGGCTACTGCGCCCGTCGGCAATCGGACCAAAGTGCCTTTCCCCAAGGAGGAAACAGGGGGCCTCAAACCCAGGTCACTGGTGAACACTGGATCAGACGTCCAACACCTTACTGACTCTACATCACAGTGCCTCTCCAGAAAACATGAATGAATTTGACATATGTAAATCTAGGCTTGAAATAGATGCATAACATACATAACAAGAGAGGCAAGGCCTTCAAGACCCACTTGTGATACACTTTTTTTTTTTAAATCCAAGCTTTTTATGTATTGAGCATAATTTCAAAATGTAATGTTTAAGATGAGAAAGATCAGTTTAAAGCAAATTAAGTCCCCTAGCATTAATTACAGAGTAATTTCCTTTTTTTACTATCTGCACCAAAACGTTTGCAAAATAAATAAAACTTCCATACTTAGCAAAAGAAGTTCCTATTTGAACAAAAAATGATAATAATGACTGCTCTTGTTGTTGGGTCAGAATATCAGATCAAAGTGCCAAGTTTAGAGAATACAAAAAATGTAAATATAACAGTAAATGCAGTTTGCATATAATTAGGCTTCTTTTTTTTCTTTTTCTTTTTTTTTTTGTGCCCATCCCAGAGGTGCAATATTGTTTTAAAACAAGATGACTGGAAAGAACTGAATTTTTCCTATTTTTATGCCTAATTTGGTGTCAACTGACAAAGTAGTTGCAGAGAAAATGTCAATGTTAAAGTTTACCACAGACACACACACACACACACACACACACACACACACACACACACACAACTGAACACTGGGTTAAAACACAGACTCACTATGTTTACACAAGTGAGTTAATAACAAAACGGATGAGTAAGGAAATAAATTTGAGCAAGGTTATGCATCAGTGTGAAAGAATCCACATAAACAAAGGCGTGTGATGGGTGTACAACATAAAAGGATACAACAAATGAATAAGGAAATGAACTGAGTAAACTGAGCAAGGTTGTGTGTGTGCGAGTGTGTGTGTGTGTGTGTGTGTGTGTGTGTGTGTGTATGTGTCAGTGTGTCTGTGTCAGTGTGTGTGTGTGTGTGTGTGTGTGTGTGTGTGTGTGTGTGTGTGTGTGTGTGTGTGTGTGTATGTGTCAGTGTGTCTGTGTCAGTGTCTGTGTGTGTGTGTATCTGTGTCAGTGTGTCTGTGTGTGTGTGTGTGTGTGTGTGTATCTGTGTCAGTGTGTCTGTGTCAGTGTGTGTGTGTGTGTGTGTGTGTGTGTGTGTGTGTGTGTGTGTCAGTGTGTCTGTGTCAGTGTCTGTGTGTGTGTGTGTGTGTGTGTGTGTGTGTGTGTGTGTGTGTGTGTGTGTCTATATATGTCTCTGCATGTATCTGTGTGTGTCCGCTCAGTGGCAATGTTTATATATCATGCCTTAAGGAAGAGAGAAGAAGAAATGACATGTTCATATAACCGTTGTTATGTGTGCTTGTGTGTGCCTCTGTGTCTATGTGTCTGTGTCTTTCTCTGTGTGTGTGTGTGTGTGTGTGTGTGTGTGTGTGTGTGTGTGTGTGTGTGTGTGTCATTGTTTGTGTGTGTGTGTGTGTGTGTGTATCTGTGTCTGTGTGTGTGTGTGTGTGTGTGTGTGTGTGTGTGTGTGTGTGTGTGTGTGTGTGTGTGTGTTTGTCTGTCTATATATGTCTCTGCATGTATCTGTGTGTGTCCGCTCAGTGGCAATGTTTATATATCATGCCTTAAAGAAGAGAGAAGAAGAAATGACATGATCATATAACCGTTTTCAAAAACAAAAACGTTACTGCAGGAAATGTCACAAATTAAAATCTTTGTCTGTCACCTTTTTCAGTCATGAAATGGTGTGCCCATGATGTTGGTCTCTTCTTCCTGTATTTTCGGTATTTTGTGTGTCTAAAATGTATGAATGTACCTCCTTTGCATTGCAAACAGGCTGGTAGACTTGCAGTAAAACATTTCTGAGTTCCGAGTTCTCTAAGTGTGTCTCTGTATATGTGTGTGTGTGTGTGTGTGTGTGTGTGTGTGTGTGTCTGTCTGTCTGTCTGTCTGTCTGTCTGTCTGTGACTGTGAGTGAATGAGTGCTTGTGTGTGTCTCTGTGTGTGTCTAGGTGTCTGTGTGTCTGTGTGTGTGTGTGTGTGTATGTGTATGTGTGTGTGTGTGTGTGTGTGTGTGCATGAGTATGTGTGTGCATGTGTGTGTTGCATGTGCATGTGCGTGTGTGTGTGTGTGTGTGTGTGTGTGTGTGTGTGTGTGTGTGTGTGTGTGCATGTGTGCCTGTGTAAACAGTGTGAATTCACAATGTCATATGTATCTTTTTGAAGAGCAGGAAGTATCTCCTAACTTTCACTTTCAGAGAAACTGGCATTCTCTTCCTCCAACAGTGTCAGTTTCGAGAAGGTGTCAAAAATAATCTTTCGTTTCCTGTGTTATTCAGTCAGGCTTCAGTCACGCACACATGCACACATGCACACATGCTCACATGCTCACATGCACACACACATACACAGACAATTGTGTAAAGTACAATACTTACAGACACAGATTCCTAATCGATATATGTCGTCCAAATGCAAAGCCTAGTGAACTGATCCTTCTAACAGAAATACAGCCAAGGCTGGCGAAATTTGTTCATGAATGTGTTTCTCTTCTTAATATGCTCATGTTTATGTTTCATTGTGTCTTATAAACTTTAAGGTTTTATGACAATAAAAAGTATTCTATTCTATTCTATTCTATTCTACACACGTGTGTGCATGCACATGCATACACACATATACGTGCAAGCATGCACATGCACACACACACACACACACACATGGATTTAGAGTGGATTTTACTACAAAAATATGCCAGGGACAACACTCTAGTTGCCATGGGTGCTTTTACGTGCGCTAAGCGTATGCAACACATGGGACTGATCCCTCAGACCTACCACATGGGCTTTGTTCTGTTTGATGAGGGAGTCCAGGATGCCCATGTCCATGAGGATCTCGATGGCCGTCTTGCAGACAGCGTCCCCGCAGTACTTGTCTCTGGGGAATTTCTTCTTCTCCAACAGGATCACCTTCCATCCCGCTTTGCCTGGAACCAGTCACAGCCACGTGAAAAAAGTCATATCTTTAACTCTTTCCATACGAACGGCGAAAGAGACGTCATTAACAGCGTTTCACCCCAATTACCACCATCCAAATATTGCAAGCGGAAGGCTCTTATACTGAAGAGGTGAATGTTGACAAAGAATACCACAATTCTGACGACGGAAGCTAAAAGGTTGGGTCATTCAGACACCCACTGGACATCCGAGGGGTCTATGTAGAGGAGGAGAGAGGACTGGCCGTACTGAGTGAGTTAAAGTCTAGGCTTTTTTTTTGGGGGGGGCGGGGGGGGGTTTGATTTGATTTTATATGAATACTTATATACAGCCTATCCTCGGTCGGAGACCAAGCTCTTCTTCTTATTCCTCATTTGCCTCCCATTAGATGAGCAGCCTGGTGTCCTCGATGAAGGCTGCCGTCCATCACAGCTCCTCCAGGGTGCCGTACAGCTTGGCTTCCACTGCTGTCCGTGTTGGCAAGTACTTCCTCCTGGATGCTGCATACGTTGTACAGACCAAGCTCTAAGCACTTTAACAAACTCGGGGCCATTTGCACAAGAGGCAGCCCTCCTGGTTAGAGACGACTGATGGCTGCCATTGGGCGCTCATTTATTAGTTTCCTGTGTCGTTCAATCAGATTTCAGGCATGCACATGCATGTACACACTCAGTCAGACATGTCACATTTTTCGTGTATGACCGTTTTGTTTATTTACCCCGCCATGCAGGCAGCCAATCTCCATTTTCGAGGGTGTGCATTCTGGGTATGTTCTTGTTTCCATAACCCACCGAATGCTGACTTGGATCATAGGTTCGTAAACATGCGTATTTGATCTTCTCCATGCATACACACATGAAGTGGGTTCAGGCACTAGCAGGTCTGCATATATGTTGCCCTGGGAGAGCGTATTGTATTTTGTATTGTATTTCTCTTTTTTGTCACAACAGATTTCTCTGTGTGAAATTTGGGCTGCTCTCCCCAGGGAGAGCGCGTCGCTACACTACAGCGCCACCCTTTTTTTTTTTTCTTATTCATGCGTGAAGTTTTATTTGTTTTTCCTATCAAAGTGGATTTTTCTACAGAATTTTTCCAGGAACAACCCTTTTGTTGCCATGGGTTCTTTAACGTGTGCTAAGTGCATGCTGAACATGGAACCTCGGTTTACCATCTCATCCGAAAAATCTTCAACCTTTTCCCATCGACTGTATTCAATGAAGACTGAAAACAAAATGGTCATTTTAACTGGTGACAGTCATAACCACAGAAGAAAGTTATCATTTTTTTAAGTCTAAGCTTCTTTTTTTTTTTTTTTAAATTGGAAAGAAAACAGAAAATAAATTGATCACTTTGCCTGTTGCCAGTCACAGCCACACGAGAAAAAATATTTCAAAGTCTGTATGTACTTTTTTTGTTGTTGCTGTTGTTGTATTAACAGAAAAGAGAAAACAAAATGGTCACTTAAAGCAATATGAGAAGATGTTGCTTTTTTTAATGTCAGTCTGCTTTTTTTTCCTTTTCTGAAAAATCAAACACTTTGTTGTCAACAGCCATAAGAGAAATAAATGGAATGGAAAAACATTATCATCATAAGAGTATCAGTATGTGCTTTTTTTTTTTTTTTTTTTTTTTTTTTGCTTCTGCTTGCTTTTTTATTTTTATGGAAAAAATATTGTCAGGTTTTGGAATACTGATGTTTTTCCAGTTGTTTTGCTGTTGTTGTTTTGTTGTTGTTTTTTGTTTTTTTTACCAGTTTATATGATTGTTTTTTCTGGGTTGTTTTTGTTGGTGGTGGTGGTGTTTTTACTAGAAATTAGAATGTTAAAAGACCCCTGTAAAGCTCTCGTTAATCAGCACATGGAACAGTGCATTATGTTTCCATCAGGAAAGCTAGCAAAAAAAGTAGGTCACAAACAAGACGTTGACAATGGAAACATCACAGAGTGAAATAAACCTGATATCCACTGATAACTGGTGGCTGATTATCAGTATCAGTAGCTCAAGGAGGCATCACTGTGTTTGCACAAATCCATATACGGTACACCACATCTGCCAAGCAGATGCCTGACCAGCAGTGTAACCCAACGCGCTTAGGCCTTGAGAGAGATAAAAAAAAATTTTTAAAAGGATAATTATAATGACAATGATAATAATAACAAAAACAACAAATAAAAATAAAAAGACAATAATGATGATAAATAAGCAAATAAATGTAAAACATGCAGACACACATTCACACACACACACACACACACACACACATGCATAACAGATATGCAGCAAACATGCAAGTTCACAGATAAGAAAGCACAAAGACACATAAACGTACACGAGCCCCAACACACACACACACACACACACACACACACACGCACAAATACCCTGCACCCCCCCCCCCTGCACCCCCCCCTGCACCCCCCCACCCCCCCAGCCCCCAACCCCCACCTCCTCCACACACTCATTCCAATGCTACGTATCGCAGCTTCCACGGCACACACACACACACACACACACACACACACACATGGTGGCTGAACTGCTGAAATGCAATTCAATGCAGTCAACACAGTCACCCTGTGCCTGCCACTGAATCTTTCCCTTCACCTTTCCTATCTAATATCTATCTTCTTGGTCATGAAGACGGCTGCCTAAACTGACTGCTTGCAAATCATTCAAAGTCTAACTCTAATGCTCGTGACTGATAAAGGTCAAGGCCACTGCCCTGAAAAACCTGACCTATAGGGATCCAGCCAACAAGTTGTTAACCTCCACCCCTTTACCGATAAAAAGATACACCCAACATCAGTGATGAATCCACTGGTTTCAGAGAAATGAAAGAGAACGGTCTCTTCCATTCAAAGTTCCTTCAGAAACAAGTAAAAACACTGAACATGCTAAACTTTGTCATCTCTTTACCTGCTCTTCTTCTCACCGACCGTCTGGTGGAGACCTCGTCTCGCAGAGGGTTTCTTTGTACATCAGTTCAGTATAAGCCTTCCTATATTTAGATGGTAATGGGGTGAAGTGTTACGTGTCTCTTTCGTTATGGGTACTCTGACTTACCGGCTGTTGTTTCAATTTATCAAAGTTCAAATCAACACAAGGACAACTCAGCCACATGATGAGAAGAACAGGATTTTTCTGGTTTCGTTAAGGGGAAGCAAGACTGTACTCAGATATGTAAAAAAAAACACATAAGACACAAATGTCACGAAAAAAAAATGCCTGTTCAGGCGTGCATGGGTTCTTTGCTGCAGTTTGTATGTTAATTCACCAAATAATACTCGAAATTTATAGCAAATTAGCTCAACAGTCGCTGCCTGCCCCTGACCCAAGGAGAGAGAATGAAAGAGAAACGCGTCTCTTCCCAGTTCAAAAGTTCCTTCAGAAACAAGTAAGAAACACTGAACATGCATAAACTTTCTGTATCAGTCTTCTTTAACTCACTCAGTATGGCCAGTCCTCTCTTCTCCTCTACACAGACCCCTCGGATGTCCAGTGGGTGTCTGAATGACCCAACCTTTCGCTTCCGTCGTCAGAATTGTGGTATTCTTTGTCAACATTCACGTCTTCAGTATAAAAGCCTTCCGCTTGCAATATTTTGATGATGGTAATTGGGGTGAAACGCTGTTAACGTCGTCTCTTTCGCTGTTCATATGGAGAGAGTTAACTCACTGAACTATGCACCCGAGCATTGGTCTGGTTTCAAAATTCATCTCATCAAAACAGTTTTCACATAATGCATAAACCACAAGGAAAGGGAACCAACTCCTTCCAGACGCATCCACATGTAATTTGGATGAAGAACAGGATATTTTCTGTGGTTTTTCTGCATTAATATGGAATGGAAGCCTACCAAGACTGTAAACTCCAAAGGATTGAATGGATTAAAAAAAAAAACAACAATAACAGGACATACAAAATAGTTCACAGAAGAAAAAAAGTTAGCACTGTTCCAGGGCGGGATTGCATGAGGTGATCTTTGCTGCGCTAAGTTTGCTTATTGTTAAGAATGTTCCTAAATCACCATAAATTCAATATACTTCAGAACATTCTTAACTCTAAGCAAACTTAGCACTGCAAGACACAGTCAGCCTGTGCCTGCCACTGAATCTTTCCCTTCACCTTTCCTATCTAATATCTATCTTCTTGGTCATGAAGAGGGCTGCCTAAACTGACTGCTTGCAAATCATTCAAAGTCTAACTCTAATGCTCATGACTGATAAAGGCAAAGGCCACTGCCCTGAAAAACCTGACCTATAGGGATCCAGCCAACAGGTTGTTAACCTCCACCCCTTTACCGATAAAAAGATACACCCAACATCAGTGATGAATCCACTGGTGTTTCAGACGCCAAGGAGAGAGAATGAAAGAGAAACGCGTCTCTTCCCAGTTCAAAAGTTCCTTCAGAAACAAGTAAGAAACACTGAACATGCATAAACTTTCTGTATCAGTCTTCTTTAACTCACTCAGTACGGCCAGTCCTCTCTTCTCCTTTACACAGACCCCTCGGATGTCCAGTGGGTGTCTGAATGACCCAACCTTTCGCTTCCGTCGTCAGAATTGTGGTATTCTTTGTCAACATTCACGTCTTCAGTATAAAAGCCTTCCGCTTGCAATATTTTGATGATGGTAATTGGGGTGAAACGCTGTTAACGTCGTCTCTTTCGCTGTTCGTATGGAGAGAGTTAACTCACTGAACTATGCACCCGAGCATTGGTCTGGTTTCAAAATTCATCTCATCAAAACAGTTTTCACATAATGCATAAACCACAAGGAAAGGGAACCAACTCCTTCCAGACGCATCCACATGTAATTTGGATGAAGAACAGGATATTTTCTGTGGTTTTTCTGCATTAATATGGAATGGAAGCCTACCAAGACTGTAAACTCCAAAGGATTGAATGGATTAAAAAAAAAAAAAACAATAACAGGACATACAAAATAGTTCACAGAATTAAAAAAAGTTGGCACTGTTCCAGGGCGGGACTGCATGAGGTGATCTTTGCTGCGCTAAGTTTGCTTATTGTTAAGAATGTTCCTAAATCACGATAAATTCAATATACTTAGGAACATTCTTAACTCTAAGCAAACTTAGCACTGCAAGATCGCCTCATGCAGCTCGGCCCACGACCCAGCCCTTCGAACCACACCACTGTGATTGGAGCAGGACCACAGCCCTGAACAACTTGAGCTTAAGGGGGCCAGCCAATAGGTTGTGTACCAGGGAATCTTTAACATCTGTATCTCACCTTCTGCATGTGTTACACATGAACAGGAGTTACCCTCTTTTAAAAAAAAATTATCCCGCCCCATCAGCTGCACCGTTTCAGTGGCATTGCTCCCACGCCGCTCATTTAGATTCCACCATACATGGCCACATCCGGGTGCATCCGTCACAGTTCCAGCGTCGGCAGTCCACAGGGAACCATCGATGTTAGGTCGCCAGAGGGCCACACACCAGAGGAGACCCTGCACTGCTGCTGAGTCACTTCGGTGGTGTTCAGTGGTGCCTGTTCTGATTTAACGTACTTAGGATACCACCTACTTAGCCCCCTACTAACGACTATAATGGCTTAGTCGCAGAGCCAGACTGAGTGAGCGTCCCTCCTAGAGTGGAGACTGCCACCAAGTCCCTCAAACAACAGCCCTCCATGAATCTGCCAACACTGAAGACATTGACAGGACTCACCCCAAGCACGGAAGTGGAGGGGTATATATGTATTGAAACTGAGGTCACCATGAGAGCAGGGCATGAAAGGCCACAGACTTGAGACTATTTTGTTTATATTGATGATGATGAAGGAGGAGGAGGAGGAGGACGATGACGATTTTGCTATGGAGGTCCATTTTGGTTTGGGACTGCATGACAAGGCTGTACTCTACGCTTCCTGTCATAATGATATCCCGGCGTTAACCAGGCCTGAGAGATACAGACACTTACAGTGTTGGTTAGGTAATTAAAGCAACACACCCAAAGACGCATCCTTGAAGTGGATGACACTCGACTGTGTGGTCCCAGTCTCCCCATTTAAGCCCACAGCACACTCAACTCTGGGTAGGAGCTGGCTGCTGGCTGAAAACCCACCTCCACTGGGATTCGAACCCAGTCTGCGACGCTAACCACTTCACCACGGCAGCTGGTGAGTTACCCATTCTACCCTGGGGAGTTTACAGCCTCAGCAGGCTTCCATGCCATATTGATGCAGAAAAAAATGGAAACAAATTACTGTTTTTTACTCCAAACTATTTGTGAAAACACCTGAACATACTGTAGGAGTTACTTCCCTTCCTCTGCGACCTGTACAGATGTAGAAGCATAAGAAGGAAATTTATTTCCTAAAATTACGTTTATCTAACATACTTACCATGACCTTTTAGTGCAGACTCTGGCAGGGAGTCCGATTCCTGTCCTGTGCAAACTACCATCAGCCTATATGGAGAAAACAAAAGTAGGTACGGCCGATAACCTCCCGGAAGTAGGTTACCTCCCCTCTGTATCCTTGACTAGCTTCATCTTTTGATGGCAGCCATCCACTGTTTTAACTGGACAATTTTTTTTATGCAGAGCAATGCTCTGGTGCAGGGCTCAGTGACTTAAAACACCATCAGGACCACACACAGCTAGAGCTGGGATATCAGACAAATATCCATCCTTTACCCACGACACACCAATAACAGGAGTTTCAGTTTCAGTTTCAGTAGCTCAAGGAGGCGTCACTGCGTTCGGACAAAACCATATACGCTACACCACATCTGCCAAGCAGATGCCTGACCAGCAGCGTAACCCAACACCCTTAGTCAGGCCTTGAGAAAAAAAAAGGTGAATAAATAATAGATAAGCTTACATAAATAAATAAATAAATAATAATTATAATACAGAAAAAGGTAGTAATCATAATAATAATAAAAATAAAATAATAATAATAAATAAATAAATAAATAAAACCACAATGATGATAAATAAGCAAATAAATGTAAAACATGGAGACACACATTCACACATACACCCACACATGCATAACAGATATGCACCAAACATGCAGTTTCACAGATATGAAAGCACAGTCAAATACATATAAACGTACAATAACAGGAACAAACCTGGAACCCTCAGACTGGAAGCCCAGTGCTTTAACCATTTGGCACTGCGCCCATCCTTGATCTAATGATTCCTTTTTTTTTTTTACTGCAGTTCCTAACCAGTATATTTTTCAAAGAAAATCATACTACTATTCTGAACACATCTTGGAAGTAAAATGTGTGTTTGAATTCCCATTATCATATCATACTATCAACAAGGTTCTGTTCACTTAAAGTGTTAATTGTGACCTTTTTAGTTACTAAAAGAGATGGGCTCAAGAAATCAGTTTTATCCTTAAAAAATGGAAACAATTTCTGGAAATAATAGTAATGATGATGATAATGATAATGATGATGATAATAATAATACTCGGGAGAAGAAGAAGAGTATATCATAGTTCATACTGATATGGTGCAAACTCCCCATATAATGGGCTTCAAGTGACTCGAATGAAACATTACACAAATAACGTATTATTGGTATACAGCATACAGCAGCACAAGAAGACATCTGAGGGGGGGAAAAGGATAGAGAGACAGAGACAAAGACAGAGAGACACAGACAGAAAGAGAGAGAGTGAAAGAAAGGTGAGATTCAGATGCAGATGATTATTCATCTAAGGCCATAGCCCCATATGAATGAGAGGTGATAACAAGATTGTTTTTGTATTTCTCTTTTTTTTTTTCAGAACAGATTTCTCTGTGTGAAATTCGGACTGCTCACTACAGCGCCACCCTTTTTTTTCTTTTTTCTTTTCCTGTGTGCAGTTTTATTTGTTTTTCCTATCGAAGTGGATTTTTCTACAGAATTCTGCCAGGATCAACCCTTTTGTTGCCATGGGTTCTTTTACGTGTGATAAGTGCATGCTGCACACGGGACCTCGGTTTATCGTCTCATCCGAATGACTAGCGTCCAGACCACCACTCCAGGCCTAGTGGAGGGGCAGAAAATATCAGCGGCTGAGCCGTGATTCGAACCAGCGCGCTCAGATTCTCTCGCTTCCTAGGCAGACGCGTTACCTCTAGGCCATCACTCCAAGATATATATGCAGATGTCACCATAAATATTGGTGAACAGAGAGAGAGAGACAGAGACAGAGAGAGAGAGACAGAGAGATTCAGAGACGGAGACAACGACAGCCTTACTTAGGTAATAGGCACAGGTAGCCCCAGCAGGTCCTGCTCCAACAATGCAGGCATCGTAGTGGTCAACAGCTTTGTCCTAAATACAAAGAAAAATGGAGCTCAGTCATAAATATATGCCCCAACAATGCATGCATCGTAGTGGTCAACAGCTTAGTCCAATATACAAAGAAAAAGGGAGCTCAGTCATAAATATATGCCCCAACAATGCATGCGTCGTAGTGGTCAACAGCTTAGTCCAATATACAAAGAAAAAGGGAGCTCAGTCATAAATATATGCCCCAACACAAATGCGTCGAAAATGGATTCAAACTCAAAGTCATGACTTGATGAAGAGGTATCAGGACTATCCCCTCAAAGCTGGAAGATCTCCACTTTGCAGACAACCCGGCACCGGCCTCCCATACTCATGACCATATGCAAAAGAAGACAACCCGTCTCAGCAACTTTGCACAGCAAATAAGCCTGAAAAATAAGCAAGAAGAAAACAGAGTTAACACTCCAAACCCTTAACCAATCCAAGTAAATGGAACAGATCTACCCACACCTGAAGACACTGTGTACCTGTGTCAGACACGATGGGGGAGCAGGCAGTGACATCAAAAGCCATCTCAGCAAGACCAGAATAACTTTCAAGATGCTGAATGCGTGGACACCCCCCCCCCTCCCCCACAGTACAGTACAAACACCAAGCTGAGAATGTATCGTAGTTGTGAACTTTCCACACTGCTCTATGGCCCAGAATGCTAAAGGATGACTGAAAGTGACACAATAAAGTTGTCAACCTTCCACACAAAAAACCTCCAGAGAATCCTGCGAATCTTCTGGCCCAATACCATCTCCAATCAACAACTATCTGCAATCAAGAGAACACAGAGACCATAATATTGAGAAGGCAGTGAAAATGCATTGGACACATCATGCAGAGAGCATGGTAACATCACCAGGACAGCCCTTCATTGGACACCAGAAGGTAGACACGAAAGAGGAACGACAAAGAATACCTGACGCAAAACAGGTGAATGAGAACTAAAGACCCTGAAGCACACATGGGGTACAATTCAGAGACTGACCCACAAGAGAGGCATTTCTTTCCTGCTGCTCTACGTAACTTAGTAAGAGTGTGTGTGTGTGTGTGTGTGTGTGTGTGTATGTGTGTGTGTGTGTGTGTGTGTAGTGTGTGTGTGTGTATGTGTGTGTGTGTGTGTCTGTGTGTGTGTGTCTGTGTGTGTGTGTCTTAACACACATTTGTGAACAATTTGTATTCAATCATTATCTCCTTATGAATAAATACTTTTTGCTTTTCAGTTTTCTGCTCAGTTCTATGAATCTCTGTGTCTGATTTTTCAACTTTCTTTGAATAATCTAACACCCCAAAAAGCAGCAGAACCTTTAGAAACCTTCCCTGTGGTTGCTTTCCAGGCAGATGAAGTGGAAGATTGACAACATAATTATTCTTATGTCCTTCACATCTATGCACGTTCACTTACCTCACCAACCACACATTCAACAGACAAGGGGTTCCGCTGCTTGCTGTCCTTCAGCATGTGCATTCATGAGAATTTGAACTCCAGTCCACGTTTCAACACAGACTAACATTTGAAATTTCCTTTCTCTCGATCAGCAGCACACACACGCACGCGCGCGCACACGCGCAAATACACACATGCAAACACAGGCACACATATACAAACACACTCACACACATTCACATACACGTACGCATGCATGCACACACACACACACACACACACACTTATGTATGCAAGCACGCTACAAATGCATGCGAAACACACACACACACACACACACACACACACACACACACACACACACACGGGCACGCACGGGCACGCACGTACGTACGTACGTACAATGCAGAGACACGGACACAGACAGACACAGACACAAACACATGCACACGTACCCGCACACACACAGTTTTACACACAAACACACACACGCGCGCGCGCGTACACACACGCGCACACACACACACACACACACACACACACACACACACACACACACACACACACAGAGTTTTACAAATCGTTGCAAAAAACGCAGTGCACTTACCTTTTTCCTATCCTCCGGATATTTTGAAGCAAACAGGGATACCGGAGTTTCAACGTCTTTGCTCAGAATAAAAATAGCAAAAACGGCCAGAACAATGACCAGAGCGGCCACGAAAACAGCCAGTTCAACGATCATCCTGCAACCGATCGTTCCACTGGAAACGAAAAAACAGGAACTGACGACTCGAACCGAGAGCAGACGAGGGCAGTTGTACCTTTTGACCTTTGACCAAAGAGAGAAGTCATAAAAAATTAGTTGCGTATAATCTATAACTCAGATACTAATTTTAAAAATAGTGGATGCAATTTTAGATTAAGACATAATCATTCGATCCTTTCATGTTTTTCAAGATTCATTCAGTATTTGATTCTGTTTTAAGATCGTCGAAGATCGAAAGATTCCGTTTTTAGTGTCAAACAATGACCAAATGACGCACCGGCTGTGACGTCAGGTGAATGCCCACCCTGTGTTAGAAGAACTGCCGAGGAGCGGAACCTACTGCTCGCAACCATGACCATGGAAGAGGCACCAGGTCGTATCTGGGAATAGTAAGTTTTCTTTCACATAATATTTCAGGAAGTTTAGTATTTGTCTCCTTCATTATTTATGTGTCAGTCCGATCAGAATTCGTCATGAGTGGACACAATGCTGGCAGCCCATTTATTTGTCTTCTCACGGTGACGATCATGGTATCACCACACGGTTCCGTCGTGATCGTCTGACACTAATGGTCACAAAGAGGAAAGAATGAAACGTGAAGTTTAATTTACTGTATACACCTGTCGTTTTCACCTTAAAATTGTAGAATAACTGTTTATTGCCAAGTATATTCTTTTCTTTCCCTCCGCACCGGGACTCGTTTACGCCCCTTAATTGCTTAAGTACTGTCAGCGAAGAATCGATTATATTCAATAGGCTATAATGAAGACATACGATAAAAATAGATCGTCAAGGTACTCAGTTTCGTTGATCACAAAAGGTAGATGGAAACGTTGTGTTTGATACAGTAGGCCTACCCTTTTTTTTCATGTGTATTTTGCATTGCAGCAGCGTGGGTGTGGATGCCAAAAAATGTGTGTATCACTATGGTGTGTGTACACACATGTACACAGTTGTATGGTTGAAGTGTGTTATTAAACTTAATGAGTTAATTCTTTTTAATTATCTTGTCTGTTTTATTTAACTTTTTTCATGTTTTTTCCCCAGTCATATTTGGTAGGGTCTCAGGGCCTGACCAGGTCAGGCTTTTGCTTCCACATTTTTTGTTTTGTCTTGTTTTGTTTTAATTTGTTTGAAGCAAAAATAATGTAACATATATGGAACAGTCTGTTGGTTTTTGACCCCTTGAAGCTGACACTGCTGGATGAAGAGAATACTAATTTCTCTGAAAGTGAAACTTTAGATACTTCCTGCTCTTCAAAAAATACATATTATTTGACATTGTGAATTCACACTATTTACACACACACACACACACACACACACACACACACACATACACATGCACACACACTTATGCACATACACACATGCACACACACAAAGTTTGGAGCAGATACAGGTTCCAACCATCTGGACAGTTTCTCTGTAAACTAAACTATTACGCAGTGTCATTTTCAGTGCATTGTCATGCAGATTTCACTTCTTCAGCTTCATTTGTAAAAGACTATAAAACCTTTACTAAAAAAAAATTCTACACATTTACAGATAAGTAGTGGCTTTGGGATACTGCATTAGAGAACTCCACCCAGATGTGTATATTGATACTCGCTGTTCCCAGTAAGAAAATGGTTCCACCTTTTATCTTAGTCCATAAGTTTTTGTCTTCTTTAAGACAAATTTTGTGATGTAGTTTCAAATGTTTGTTGTTTTCTATGAGTCTTTTAAACATTTATGTTGTTTTCTATGAGTCTTTTAAACATTTAGTAGGTTTCCATTACAGTATTATCATTCTTTTTTTTAATTTGTAGTGGAAAAAAATAATTCAGAATGTTTGTTTAACTACACATACTTAACCGTGACCCACTAGTGCAGACTCTGGCAGGGGTCTGATTCCTGTCCTTGCAAACTACTACCCGCCTATGCGGAGAAAACTAAAGTAGCTATGGCTGATAACCTCCCGAAAACATGTATTGATGAGTTGGGTAACACAAGACTTGAAGCTGCTGACATTCAGCATACAGATTATTATCATTCAAGATAAATTACAAGTAATCATGTCAAGGATCACAACTCAATGATTAAAATGAGAAGCAACAGATTCTCTTATCAGAGATATTGTCACTTTTGTTTAGAAAGAATGAGAAGAAGTTTACTGTTTAGATAGATTTTTGGTCTGAGTACCTTTGTGTATCTGGAGACTTTCTTAAAAATTAGGTGTGTTTTTTTGTTTGTTTGTTTGTTTTTTTGGTGGGTTTTTTTTTGGTGGTTTTTTTTTGTTTTTTTTTAATAGAGTGTGCATTGTTCCACTTCAAGTCACCAGCCACTGATAGTCATACTGTTTCAAGCAATATGTTGAAGCCAAAAAAAGGAAAAGAGAGCTAGCCACAGAACATTTGGAATGTCACCATTGGTACCACGACCAAATACTATGTGTTCCTGATTTCTTTTCAGCGATAATCTGTATGTCGTACTTAATTCGGTAATGCACATGCTTTCATTTATGCCTTTTATTTTCATATGTAATTTTGTGTGTGCGTGTGTGTGTGTTTTGCCTTTGCTTTTTTTCCGCTATTCTTCTTTGCCCTTGAGGGCTGGATGTAAAAAAGCAGCTGTGCTTACTCCACTACCCTCGTGAAATAAAAATTTGTTTCGTTTCGTTTCGTTTTCTATAGCATCAGGTTTTAACCTGATAGTTATAAGTAATGGACACAACATTGACTAAAGATTTGTGACAGGTTTTACTGCATTTTTAGAAAATTGTTTTAACTGCAGAGAACTTATTTGACACCTTTGCTGTCTCAAATCATTTGTCAGTGAATTCAGCAAATTCTGTCCAAAGTATGCTTGCAAATTTACTCATAGTATACTGTTAGGATTTGTGTATGAGTTGTCTCATAAACATCTGATCTTTTTGTCATACATCTTTTTTGCTCCTTTTGTTCCAGTATGCTTACAAAATGAATATTTCTTGGTTATGCCCCTGCTTTGCATTAAAAGATTACTAACTGAAAATGTCTTTCTTAAAAAAGATATGGAAAAGAACTCACCGTTTTAGAGCTTTTGCAGTCACCCATTGGTTTTGGCTTCTTTTGTCCAGTGGTTTGCAATGTACCATTGGTATACCTGTCCCCTCCTTGTGTTGCAAAAATCAAGTTTCTCAAAGTTGTCCACAGAACATCGGCCACATCATCTTTTGCTGTGGATAAATCAAGCTTTCGCTTCTCCTTACTTAGATATCATACCTTTCAACTGAACTATACGTATATATTTATATTTTTTATACTTCTTCATTTGTATAGTGCATGTTTGAGCATTTACGTGTATGACCCCCGATTATATATATATATATATATATATATATTATATATATGTATGTATGTATGTGTGTGTGTGTGTACTCTTACAGGTGTACACTTAGTTTTCTGCTAAGTATTAATGCTTATTGCCCATATCACAAATCAAAGACAAAATCATGATCTGGATCAAAATTAAAAGTGCCTTGATTATGATATCTGGTATCTGAAAGATGAATGGCCTTACTCAGTACAACCAGATTATCAAGAGTGATTTTGCCTCTAGCATAATTATGAATCCAATCAAAGGAAACCAGGATCGCCCTTACCAAGATAGTGAAAGTGGCATGCTATCATTGAGGTGATTATCCTTACTCAGGAAAACCGGATTATCAAGAGTGGACTTCATACCTTTACTGACCCCCACACAATCAATCCATGTCCATGTCCTTGTATACCTTGTCTGTCTCCTGTGACATCAGCTGGTCAAATACTGAAATAGATTAGAATAATAGAATGTCTTTATATAGTTCATTGCCAAGTGTACCTGGGTCACAAGGATTATTGGGGGGAAAATAGTATGTAAAAGGTACAAACATAAATAAAAAATCATGTACAAATACAAATAATTTGAATTTTAGACACATGTGATATATGCATGCACATTTGAGCACGTGCACGCGCGCGCGCACACACACACACACACACACACACACACACACACACATACAGAGCATATAAACGTGTATTTGCTCACTTAAACATACGCCGCATAAGAAAGTCATCTATACATTGTATAAATGCAAATATGACACTAGTAATGATATATTATGCATTGAATCAAAGCAGAATATTTAGATCTGTTGATCACTTTATGGCAGGCTTGTTTCTGTGGCTGTTTCACATCTTATCAGCAAGGGTTGGATCTAGATAATACTCAGGTTTCAGTTGGTACAACCTGTACTACAAGTACAACTTGTACTACAAGTAAATGAATTGCCCTGAATATGGCTGCCTAATTGGTGGTATTAAAACAGGTATACACACTAAAACTAAAGTCCACTTACAGAATGATACAAATATAACATTGGAATTGCCCACAAATGCAGAAAGAGAAGAAATGAATTGTGTAATATTCAAACATGTTTTAACCTGTCTTGTTTCTCTTCTTTGTTACAGCCGCATCTGTTTGCCCATGAAAGTGGAAGAGGTAATGCTGTTTTGTTGGGTTTTTTGTTGTTGCTTGTGTGTGTGTGTGTGTGTGTATAGAGGGAACATTCTTCTTTTAATCATTTAAAATATGAATGTTCTTTTTAGTCATATTGTACTTGTATTATTCAACCAGTTCTTGTTAATAATGAATATATATATATATATATATATATATATATATATATATACACACACACATACTATATTGGGGCTTTGTTTTTGGAGGATGTTTTCGCCACACTTTGAAGTCTTTTTAAACTACTATCGAAGCAAAGTTGCTACATTTTCAACAGATTGCAAAAACATATGGCTTCCCTTTGAATGAAGAAGGCAGTGCCAGAGGATTTGACCAATCAAAAGCATGCTTTTGAACAACCATGAAGTGAAACTACTTTGAGTACCAATGGTTCAGAGCTTGACTTGTAGTGCAACCAACCACCAACTTTAAAGAAACAGTTATGCATCTAGAGAGTGAACCCACCTCCTTATTTTAAAATTTAGAGGGTGAAGTGGATATATATATATATATATATATATATATATATATATATATATATATATATATATATACAAAAGACTAGATTAGGAAGGAAGTTAACTCTTTTCCTGCCAAGTTTCTGAGTGAAAAACACTCCCCAGCACTAAATTATTTTAGACTCGAGGCTCACAGTCACACGACTTGGTTCATGTCAGAACACCATAGTGGACATGTTCACTTCAAATTCAGTCAAGGGGGTTTTGTTTTGTATTGTCCATGTGTTCTGTGTCGCTTGTTCAGGATTAAAGAGGCTATGCCAGTCTTGAATAAAAGCTAATTTGTGTTTGCACATTTCTTCTGTCTTTGCTGCTGTGTGCTCATGTCAAATGATCGGTATAGGGACAAGTGCGGCACTTGCTTTTTTGAGAAAATGTCTGGGTTTGTTCCAGTGTACCTTTTATTTACCTGTGTGCTAGCTGAATCGGTACCGTAAGCAGTACTGACTTGAAGTTGTGTACCTTGTGAATGGAGAGAGTTACCACTGTTTACTATTTGTTAATCAAGGGGGGAAGGTTAGTTGATTTCCTGTGGCACAGGAGAAACTTGGCTGCAGCTATCAAGCTTTGTTACAATGTGAAAAACGGTCCTTTAAACATGACCCTTTGATTTTGACCAAAGTCACATTTGGCGGTGAACTGTTCAGTCAACTGAAGTTGCCTGTGGTGGCAAAAGAGTGAAGTCATGTGTTAATGTGTAAACACAGCGCTTTGTGTTCATCACGGGGAGCCATCTGTTCACTGTTATTAGCAAGGATTGGTTGTACTTTAACATTTGGGATTGCGTTTGTGATCTTCTTATAATGCTAGGCTGGAATTCTCCCTTCGTTTAAAAGCTATGGTCAGATTTGTAACAGTGTTTGGTCTATTATTGAGAGTCTATATTGATTTTGTTTGTTTTATTTTCTACAATTTTCTTTTCAAAATGAATGACACATTTGTACTTCATTGAAACTGTCAATTAGGGCAGTCAAAATAAAATAAAATAAAGGCATGTAACTTCAGGCTTAGGGTGTGGGTTGGGTTACAGTCGTGCGCAAAAACGTTAAGTGCATCACTTGATTGACTTTTTTCTGTTTTTTGGCACACAAGTGATGTTCATCAGTGTATCACAAGTTTGGCTTGTTCCCTTTTGTTGTCACACGTTTGGCTTGTTCCCCCTTTTTGTCTTATTGTGCTTTGTGTACACTGTCTTTTTTTCTCTCCCCCAGTACCACATTGCCCAGTTATGGTCAGTAGCAGAAGCGAGCAAGAATGAAACTGGAGGTGGGGAGGGTCTGGAGGTGTTGGTCAACGAGCCTTTCGACGTTGATGCAAACCAGTATGTCCCACCTGAACCACTCATAGCTGGCGGCCAGGAGTACAAGAAAGGCCAGTACACCAGAAAGATCTACTATCTGTCAAGGTAGGCAAAAGTGGTGTTTGCTTCTGTTCTGAAAATGTTTTGTTACAGATTTTTATGATGCTGTTGATCATGCTTTCTCTCTGTGTTTGTGTGTGTGCCTTTGTGTGTGTCTGTGTTAAGACATCTGTGTGCCGTCGTTAGCATTTTCACCCTATCCCAAACTTACTAAATGAAGTCTTTTAAAAGCAGTGTTCTGGGTTGGTGGGGGGGGGCTGGGGTGGGGGCGAGGGTGGCTTGGAGGGGATATTACTGTTTGAAGTCTTCCTGTGGACTGCAGGGACTGTGGCAGGTAAACCTGGATGTGGTGTGTTGTGTGTTCAGCATCAGCAGCTTGAGGATGAGGCTCCTGTACTACTGGCATTCACGGTGGGCTAGCAAAGAAAAAAAAAGAGGAGGGGAGGGGGAGAGTAATTACCTTTGGCAGCTGGTGGCTCGTTCATGTAGCTGTAACTTGGATGTGATTGGAGGTTAATTTTTATTGTTTTATGGAATGTGCAAAATTTCATGACCGGTAAGTGACCCCAAATTTTGTTTCTGATTTTTATACTTTGATTTATTCAAAGCAAGGAAGGGAGTGTGTTAGAAACAAGGAAAAATTGATAACCCAGTGACAGAGTAATGTGTGTGTGTGTGCGTTTATTTGTCTGTGCGTTAATGCTTGGTATTATGGTTGCATGGATGATAATGGTTGTGTGGTTGGGGTGACTCTGTTGTTCGCATAGGATGGTTCGGGAGATTTTTACATGAGATTGTGATTTTTGTGTAGAGTGTTCCTTTTCTGTTACAATTTACTCGTCTGATGTGCCTTGAGCATTATTGTATTCTAATGAAAGACACAATAGAAATAAAACTATTATTATTGTCATAACAAAGTTAAGTGTGGAAGGATATTAATGGTTTGTGCTACTGTTCATTATATCGATGCGTTAATGTGTTCCTGTTGTGCTGACCCTCAAACCTGAAAGTACTCAAAAGACTCATCTTTTTTGCTCTTTTTTTCTGCGTGCATGATCGTTGAAATGGAGCATAAAGTAAGATAATGTTGCACCTTCTTCATGCTGTTGTTGTAATTAAAGATGTGTTTCATCTTCGAATGGGATGTCGAAAAATGTTGTGACCTTTAACAAGGTCGGATGATTGAATTTTCTAAAAAAGCGTAAGACGAGACAGAGCGTAAACCTGACAAGATGGCGTGGAGAGCCTTTGCCAAAGGAATGATTAAGCGCTTATAGTTTTTAGAGGCGTTTGATTGGCTGAGAGCGGGTGGGCCCGTCTTTTCACTGTTAGCCGCGCGAAATTTGGCCAAGCAGAGCAAACCAATAGGCCTAGTTTGCATCAGTTTGACATGGTAAGTATATTTAACACCAAACATGGAGTATAATACAAACTCCTCCTTTTTGTTTTTTTTCAGCAAAGTTCCTGGCTGGATCAGAGTTTTAGCTCCCAAAGGATCTCTTTCAGTACATGAAGAGGCCTGGAATGCTTATCCATACTGCAGGACCGTGATATCAGTGAGTAAAACGTCTTCCCAGAGGTCAATACTTCTCTGTGTATGTGGGAGAAAAGGATTGAATAGTTGTCTGTATGTGTTCGGGAAAAGATTAGAGGAGTTCTTTGTATGAGCATGAGGAAGGGATTGTATAGTTCTCTGTGTGTGAGAGAGGAAAGGATTGTGTAGTTCTATGTGTGAGAGGAAAGGATTGAATAGTTCTCTTTGTGTGTGAGAGGAAAGGATTGAATAGTTCTGTGTGTGTGTGAGAGGAAAGGATTGAATAGTTCTCTGTGTGTGTTCGGGAAAAGATTAGAGGAGTTCTTTATATATATGAGCATGAGGAAAGGATTGTATAGTTCTCTGTGTGTGAGAGAGGAAAGGAGAGAATTATTATGTGTGTGTATGAGAGGAAAGGATTGAATAGTTCTCTGTGTGTGTGAGAGGAAAGGAGAGAATTGTTATGTGTGTGTGTGAGAGAAAAGGATTGAATAGTTCTCTGTGTGTGTGAGAGAAAAGGATTGAATAGTTCTCTCTGTGTGTGATAGAAAAGGAGAGAATTATTATGTGTGTGTGAGAGAAAAGGATTGAATAGTTCTCTGTGTGTGTGAGAGAAAAGGATTGAATAGTTCTCTGTGTGTGTGAGAGAAAAGGAGAGAATTATTATGTGTGTGTGAGAGAGAGAGAAAGAGAAAATCTCTGTATGAGTGAGAGAAAAAGAATAGTTCTCTGTATGAATGAGAGGTAAAGGATGGAATAGTTCTGTTTTAGGTTGAGAGAAAAAGAATACTTCTCAGAATGCGTTAGAGAAACGTACAGAATAGTTCTCTGTATGTGTGAGAGAAAAGATAGGATACTTCTATATGTGGGGGAAAAGGAAATTGATACTTAACTGTGTATTTGAGAGAGAAAAAAGTTCTCTGTTTTTTTGTTCTTGTTGTTTCGTTGTTTTTTTCCATTTTATTCTACATATGCTTTGCGTCTCTTTCATTGTACACTGTATGCACTTCAGAATCCTTACTACATGAAGAACTACATATGCATCAAGTCTTTTCCATGTGTAACTTGTACATTTGTATGGTTTTCAGAATTCTGACTACATGAAGAAAAGCTTCTATATATGCATTGAAATCTCTTTCATATGTAAGTACATTGTATGGTTTTCAGAATCCTGACTACATGAAGAAGAACTTCTACATATGCATCGAGTCATTCCACGCACCGGACAGGGGCCAGCAGGAGAACGTCCACCAGCTTCCCAGCATTGACCTGGAGAAGCGGGAGGTTCACCACATTGACATCGCTGACAATTCCTTGCTCCCACGGAGCGTGAGTACCGTCTTTTCATTGTTGGCTGGTTTGTTGTTGTTGTTTTTTGTCAATTTAAGGGAAAAAAATCAGTGTTTAGCATATATAGTGTGTATAAAAGATTATATGAAAAAAATAAATAATTTTTGTTTTAAAACATGACGGAAAAGCATGTACATGTCTAGTGATACGGTGTTTTTGTGTGTTAAGTATGCACCACATTGACATTGCTGACAACTCCTTGGTCTCAAGGAGAATGAGTGGTCTTTTCTCGATTGGCTAGTTTGTTAGTTTTGTGTGTGTGTTGTTGTTTTTTTCTCAACTTTAAGAAACCAGTTTTAAGCATTTATGTAAGAGGAGGAATTTTGTTTAATGTCCTGTCACACATATCTGTTTTGTTTTTTCATTGTTATTTTTCTCAACTTTAAGAAGAAAAAGAAATCAGTGTTAAGCATTTATATAGGAGGAGGAATTTTGTTTATCGTCCAGCCACACATATCGGTGATTGAAGACATTTTGTTAGAGTATTGATGTATGCATTTTTAAGTTTATCATAAGTGTCTATGTAATTGCATAGAAATACCACGAAAACCAAAAAAGAAAATCATGATGGAAAAGCATGTGCATGTCTAGTGATATGGCGTTTTTGTGTGTTAAGTATGCACAGTTGGAGGGTGGGGGGGAGGATGAGGGGGGGGAGAAAGAGCAAGGTATATGTCTTTGTTTGGTTCACATATGTGGACAAGTAATTTGTACTTGTACATGTATAAACGTGGTGTTAGAAAAGACTTCTCCACCCCTTCGCTCAAAGTAAAGAAGAAAAAAAGATTTTAAAAGACATATATCCCAAGAGAAATGTATGTATTTCAAGACACAGTTATAGGTTTTGTTTTTGTTTTTTGTTTTGTTTGTTGTTGTTGTTGTTGTTTTTTTTGCACTATTTCAGTGGCATTACTCCTTCGCCATTTATTCCGAGTCCCCCGTTCACAGCCCCACCCAGGTTCATCTGTCGCAGTCCCAGCATTGGCAGTCTACAGGGAGCCATTGATGATAGGTTGCCAGGATGCCACACGCCTAAGGAGGCCCTGCATTCGGTTTTCTCCTGTTTAAAGTGTTCAGATAATGCAGAGCTGCATGTCCGTCACAGGTTGACATCAGATTTAACATGTGGTATACGTGTGCGCAGTTGTGTTAACATTATCTCTGAGTTCAGTATAATTGTGTCTCATGACTGGTGAACTTTCAGGCTGCACACAGCAATCTGAAGGTAATGATATAGTTTTCTGGCCACAGGATTACAAGAAAGAATGGGATCCCACTCTCTACCAGTTCAAGTCAGATAAATACCCAGATGAAAAAAGAGGCCCACTTAGCGGAACAGTCGGACAGACTTCTCAAGAGGTGAGTTCTGTCACTGATGCATCTGGAAATCTGTGTTTGTGTGTGCGTGTGCGTGTGTGTGTGTGCGTGTGTGTGTGTGTGTGAGAATAGACAGATGTGACAAAAGACAACATTCATCCTTGATTTTTCCAGCAGTACAAAGGCAGTGGCTTGATGTTGGATGTAATGTGTATGTGTCAAACTGCTCACACCAATATCAGAGATGAAACATTCAGCTTACAGAACACAAGGATGCAAACTTTTGCTTTGGGACATTCCAGAAATCTTCTCTTGCCCAGGCTCAGGACTGACGACAGCGAAGTCTCACATTATGTTGCAGGGCTTTTTGTAAAACCCATTAACAATGCAGGAGAATCACAGTCATTTAACATGTATACATAAAAGACATAAAATGCTTTGATGTCAACCTACAGCAAATCATGCTTGCATTCAATAATCACAGTAGACAACAACAACAACGGGAACCCTTAAAAGGTAACTTAGAGTAAATCATACGTATACATCATCAGGACCATACACATGCAATAATAATCACAGTCAACTGATAGGCATGAAATAGCACACTGGAAGTTAACATAGATATATGATAACAGTATGCAGTCCAGTTGTACTTTGAGTTAAGATGTCATATTTCATGTACATACAATTTAGCATACATTTTGTTTTTAGTCACATATTTAATTATTGATTATTGTTGTTCAATAGCTGAATTGATGTTGAAATAAAGCTGCATTCATTTACGCACGCGCACACACACACACACGCACGCACGTGCACGTGCACGGACACACACACATTCACTCCATTGGAATGGAAATATGTCATTTTCAGGTTGTCAAGACTCCACAAGGCAAGGTTTGTGGTCAGCAAGGTAGCTGGTCGGTGAGTATGTCTTGAGATTTTTCTTTTGGGGGGAGAGGGGCGGGGCATGAACATACAATACACATGTATGTGAGTGTATATACAAGGGGTGGGGTGGAGATTATTTTACATCCTTTGCTTAGCCAGGCCATATTGGGTCACATTTACAACAGAAGAGGAAGGGAGATCACTCTCTCTATTCTCAAATGAATGTCAGATATATAAATAATCATGTAGATACAAGCATTCAAAACTCATCAGGCAGAGTTCGGAAGAGTTGATGAAGGTAAAAGGTGTAGTATGTACACATATGTAAAAGAATCATAGTATTGTTTGGCATTGCTTGAAATGAACACACTGACACAGTATTTGGTTTGTTTACACTTTTAGGAAAATGTTCATCAGTAAATGTAAATTTACCAAATGCAGACCCATGAAACCAGCCTTCAAACAATGCATTTCCTGGCACTACAATTACAAAAGAAGAACACAGTGCAGGAGTTGGATGCGAGATACAAGAGTTCAACACAAATTTCTTGTCTAACAACATGTTAGACAAATGTTTCATGTAGGTATAGGAGCATTCGATAATGAGGTCAAAGGTAGGGTAGGCATAGGTAGTTGCGAACGATCCAGTCGAAGCGACCAGCTCAACATGTGTACTGTAAAGATTACATGTCGTGCGATAGTCAGTCGTAATTCTTTTCTTTTTGAAGGCTTTCTCCGACTAGTTGCACCAGGAAAAGTTCGTCTGCTCATTCTTTTCAACTTTCTGTCGAAGTTTGAAATATCAGGGGTGCCTGAGGGTAAATGCGAATGGGCAAGTCTAATTGCGAACGATGGCTTTGGGTACATGTAGACAACTAAAACAGAAGCAGGTCTTTAACTCATTAGACATAACATATTATTGGAACATCACAACAGACTATTGTATTCTTGGTTTTGATCACACACCACACAAACACACCCTTTTGAGAGTGCTCCACAACTGTGCAGCATCATTCGCAAATAGACTCGCATCAAAATATCCTATGGTCTAATTGCAAACGACAATATTTTGCAGATTCCTGTCAAAACTGATGTTCTGATCTGTCACCAATATACTTTCTTAAATTCTTTCAGCACTGGTAATGCGCATTCAACATATCCAGTCAAATAAAACTATTTTAATTGTGTCAAAGTTCAAGTCCTACAACTTGCTTCCCTTGATTTTAGGATTGTAATCTTGGTCGGCAGTGGTGCGCAAACAGGAGAAATAGCGTGGAAATAGCCAGAAATAGCTCATGATTAACTGGCCCTTTGAAATGGATATTTAATAAGGTATTAGGAAAAGATCAAAGCAGATGATAAATTGTAAAATGCAACCGTTAGGAATGCTTCGAAGTGGGGTGGTATACAAAGCGTTCGCTATTTACATGCTGTTCGCAGTTACGTATACCTACCCTATACCTTTTAGCTTGTTCATTTCTTGTCTTTGTCACAAAGGCACTGCTCTCGGTTGGACTGGAGGCACTCCAACATAGTGTAGTTGTAAAAATTCTGGAAAACTTGCTTTATTAAAAAATATATACAAAAACTAACTTTATTCTAAATATGTGTCTATCGTCAAGTAAAGTGAGACCAGTAAGGCAAGTAATGATTTCCATGGGGTGGTTATGTAAGTTGTTGAAAAAGTTATTTAAATCTAAACAATGCCTACCTGTCCTCAATCCAGGTTGATCAGTATTCATATAAAAGCAAGAAATGAGTCAGAAAAGTATGTTTAAAAAAAATTTTGATTGAATGATTTGATTTTTTTTTTCTTTTCTTTTCTTTTTCAGAAAACTCAAGAACCTGTGATGTGCTGCTATAAGCTGGTGCGTGTCCTGTTCAAATGGTGGGGACTCCAGACCCGAGTAGAAAAATTCATCATGAAGGTGAGCAGACTTCCCTGTTGTTTCCTGTTTAGTATTGATACTTAACATAGGGACTATCTTCGGTAAGTAACCATCGGTAAGATTGTATCTCTAGTTTGGTGTGCTTTTGACAAGACAGCTATATTTGCCTTGTGGTTGAAACATTGATCTCTTAGGTTCTAAGGTTTAGGGCCTCAGGTTTGAATCTGTCATGGCACTTGGGTTTGTTACGGATGAAGATCAGTTTTCAGATCTCCCAGATTAACATATGTGCAGACATGCTATTTCCTTAATCTCCTTCATGTGTATATTAAAATACATGCCGATAACAGTGCAGTGTTGACCTAATGGTAATGCATCCACCCAGATTGCAAGAGAATCTGAGCGCACTGGTTCCAATCCCACACTTGCCCACTGCCCCTCCACAAGACCTTGAGTGGTGGTCATTCAGATGAGACTTGAAACCCAGGTCCCGTGTGCAGCATGCACTTAGCATATGTAAATGAACCTGAGGCAACCAAATGGTCGACCTTGGCAAAATCATCAAAACCCCCTTTGTAATGAAAAATAGACGCTTGTAGGCAAAAAAAAAAAAAAAAAGTAACAAAAGGGCTGCATTCTCACTGTAGCAACACGCTGTCCCTGGGGAGAGCAGCCTGAATTTCTCTCAGAGAAATCTGTTGTGACTAAAGAGTTACACAATACAATGCAATACAATACAATACAATACAATACAATGCAATACGATATAGACCAGATGTACAGTGATGTTGTGTGAGTTGGGTTCTTTGTTATTGTTTTGTTTTTAGTTGCCTGATTTTGGAAATTGTAGAAATTGTCTGGATTTTTCCTACAAAGTCACTTGAACTCATGGATATGTAACTGTGGTTATGGTCATAGATCATGAGATGGAAAGATGATGATTATTTTCTTTTTCTTTTCTTTTTTTTACAACAAAAAGTTGGATGTGAATGCGTTTTGTGTTTTCAGCAAGAGAAGCGCATCTTCAACAATTTCCACCGTCAAGTTTTTTGTTGGATGGACAAGTGGTATGGCCTGACAATGGAAGACATCCGTAAGATAGAGGATGACACAAAGGCAGAGTTGGATACAGTAAGTGAATGCTCCTTTCTTCCTGTCATCAGAAAATGTCTTTATGTTCTGTTTGTTCATGCCTTTTTTTGTTGTTGTTGTTGGGTTTTGTTTGATTTTTCGTTTATTTATTTATAGTCTGTTCATCTAAGATGATGATATTAGACTGAGTTTTGTTTGTTTGTTTTCGCTTTTTGTTGTTTTTATTGCTGCCCCAACATCTGCACCATTTCAGTGCTATTACTCCCATACCGCTCATTCCTAGTCCCCTGTACACAGCCACACCCAAGTTCATCTGTCACAGTCCCATCATCTGCAGTCTGCCTATGGCTTTGTCCGAACACAGTGATGCCTCCATGAGAAACTGAAACTGCCGCAAGGCCACCCGTCAGAGGAGAAGACCAAATGGTTGATTTTCAAGTGACAGCAGCATTTGATCAACAGTTCAGTAACTGAAACAGGCACACCACTGAATCATAGCTAACATTAAAAACAGACAACCCAACAACAACACACAAAAACTCCAATAAAAACAACATGTAGAGACCTGATCAGCACAAGGATTTTTTTTTTCTTTTCATTTTCCTTTTTTGATTTTGTTCTTTTATAAACAGTCTTTCGGTGTACTATTTGTTTGTTGATAAATCTGTTTAGACATAAAAACTGTCAGTTTTGCTTTTTAAAATTGGAAACAGGGGTGTGTTTCTTCATCAGTTTTGGTGTCAAAGTTGTGATACTTGCTCTTTATGTATGGAAACTTTGGCATGTGTGTGTGTGAATCCGTTGATATGTTCAAGTTAACTTTCGCTCTGTGCTTGGAAAACTGAGGTGTGTGTGTGTGTGTGTTTTTCTGTTGCAGCAACGTGCCAAAGGTGAAGTTCGAGGCATAACAGCAAACAGCGAAGACTGACTTTGAATCGCCTCCTTGCTGATGTAATCATGCCATTGTTAGTCTGCAGCAGATACACTTTCCCGTGACTGGTGATCTACTACATCAGAACTTCAACGGCCTACTACACACACACACACACACACACACACATCATCTTAGATTTGTGACAGTGAGCATAATGATCCTTCGTATTGTAGTTCAAAGATGTATAGTCTGTGTGTGGAGTCATGTGACCAGTCTCTTCACTCAGATTTTTTTTTTTTTTTTTTTTTTTTTTTTTTTTTTTTTTTTTTAAATCAGTGCCAGAGACATTTTAGAGAATGAATGTGGTGTCAGCCCAAAAACAGATTGTGGGTTGTTTCTGTTATGAACAAGTACATTCATGTGTTTGTTAAGAAAAGGGTTGTTTTTCTGTCTCTCTTTCTCTTTTTTTTTTTTTTTTTTTTTAAAGCACCACGTTTCCAGTTTACCATGTTAGTTTGTGTTTTATGAAGAGATAAAAGAAAATAAAATTCTATGTTGTGTTTGAAGGTAAAAGTAAGGAATGTGAGATGTCCATCTTCAATCTTTAATGAAGGCCCTTCAACTTCAAGCTGGCTTTGATTAATTGATTAACGATGCCGTGCTAGCACAGGTCTCCTCCTCAATCACCCAGGACCAAGAAAAACCTCATTTTTTTTCTTTGAGACTGGCTGGAACAATTGATCACTGAACACATCCTTTTTTTTTTTTTTTTTTTTAAAGCAGAACATCGTTGTTGTTTTTAGAGTCCGTGGTATTTCCATGTCATCTTACATTCACCTGCATTTGATGCCAGTGATTTTTTTTTTTTTTAAATACGTAAACAGAAATTCCTCTGTCCACTGCCCCCCCTTCCCCTTCCCCTCACACACACATGCTTTGCTTCTTTGCTTTTTTAAATAATTGTAAGACGTGTGATAAATTTGTTTAAGAGTTTCCAATCAGTACAATCTTTTCTCTCTCTCTCTCTTTTTTTTTTTTTTTTTAAACAGTGGATACTGCAAAAATCCTTCTGGTTCTTGGAAACACTGAAGCTTTTGTTGCGTCATTATGTAAGTGTGTTTTTTTGTTGTTGTTTGTTTGCTTTGTTTCTTATGGGTTTTTTTCTCTTTTTTTCTTTTCTTTCGTTTTTTTATCTCTTTATATCTGTTCTGGTACGCCTGTGCACTGTCCTGTTTTAATTCCAAAGTATGTCGAGTTTTGCTTTGAGTCCCCTTGTTTAAACAAACAAATAAATAAATAAATAAAGGAAAGAATCAAGAATGGTACCAGGACTCAAGACACTGCACACAGTGAAGGGCGTTGCCAGTTTGGATGTGTCAAATAGTAATTACCATTCCGAAAAATGGTTTTAATTACCCATTTTTTATCTTTGGTGTGTGGAAAATTGTATTTTCGTCACAAGTGTTGATCACCATTCTTGAGATGATGATTTTTGTGTCCATTGAAAGTGATCACAGCAGTGCACTCAGAGAATGGAAGGCAGGAGCAAAGTGTCACAGCTTGTTCCTCTCCTGTGAGGAAGTTTGATTCAGATTTCCTTACACCGCAGTCAGTATCTTTCTTTCTTTTTTTTTCTTTTTTTCTTTCTTTTTTTCTTTTTTTTCCCCCATGAAACTGACATCAGGGACTGATTTTCTCTTATTTTTCTCCAGAGACAAAACATGAAACAACATTTCTGGAGAAAATATCCACTTTTGTTAAACTGTGCGTTTTGTATCCATACAAATCAGACTCTAGAGACTGTGTTTTTGTCATCATGTTCAGAGGTGGATAAAAAGTGAAACGCATGGGGGGTGTTGATTTCGCTGACAATGTGTTTGTGTGTCAAAAAATCTTGATGCAAACTGATTTTTTTTTTTTTTTTTTTTTTTTTTCATTTTGTCATAGATATTTACAGAGGAAGCTAAAAGGTGATGCGAATGATGTTTCAGGGTTCATCTCATAATAATATTTAGTGAATACCGATTTTCTTTGGTTGTGGTATCCTTCCAGTTAATTTCTATGTATTTGTCGAGCAGTGAACTTGACCAGCTCTCTCCAGAGCCTCCTGCACAAAACCCTGAGGATTTGAGTTTCACGTAGCCCGGTATTTGTTCTCTTAAACTGAATCACTTAACACAAGAAGACCAGTTTTCACCACATCCTTGATTTCTCTGTAGATTGTAAACCCACCAGAGCACTCTTTCAGTAATGTGCAGATATGAAAAAGCAAGTCTTGAAAGTGGAATGCAATAATGTATGTTGTATATCTGTTTTTTTGTAACATGCATCACAACACAATATTGCATAATCACATCATAGGCTGAAATCAAATGCATCCTTGTTTGTTTTACCATTGGTTTGGTATTTTGTGATTGCAAATGGGTTTTTTTGGTTGAATTTACCTCTTTTTGATGTGTGTTGGTTTGTACATTCTTTTATTTATTTTCTTGAAAGTTAAGTGTGAAGTGATATAACTCTTTAGGATTTTTTTTCTCGAAGTGGACAACCATGTTTTTGTGTACTATCATACTGTCAATGGAATAAAACATTAGCATGTCACAAAGAAGGGTTGCCTTTTCTGTTTTTGATCTCCTGTATCTATAAAATTTCCCCATCCATCATTTAATTACACATACTTAACCGTGACCCACTAGTGCAGACTCCAGCAGGGGTCTGACATTCCTGTCCTGTGCAAACTACTTTCCGTCTATGCAGAGAAAACGAAAGTTGCTACGGCCGATAACCTCCCAGAAGTAGGTAACCTCCCCTTTGCCCCCCTGAATAGCGCCATCTTTTTCCGGCAGCCATCTCAACTCCTGTTCCTGTGCTCTTCATACGGCTAAGTTTTTTTATATTTTCTGTCGGTCTGTCGATTCTCTGGTGTTCTTGTTTTTTGTCCAATTATGTCTTCAGCCAGGTCTCAAAATTATGTGGCTCGATTGGGCAATCAGGCTAAAATTACAGCGCAATCGCAATCGATTCGCGGACACTCTGGGCCCTCTACTTCTGGCCCTCTCAACAACACCAACCCGCCGCCTCCTCCACTTCCTCCGGTCGACTCCAGACCCCCACCACCTCCTACACCTCAAGCATCATTTAGGAGACACTGTGGCGGAATCAGTCAGGCCTTGGACTTCCAGTCCATTGGTCACCAGTGATCAGGGTTGTAGGCCTCGTTTCAGCATGGTATTCTGTCCTTGGAAAAAGCACTTCACTATGATTTCCCTCACTCAACCCTGGCCATGTGAATGGGTACGTAACGTCAGGTTAAGGAGAAGATTAAGCCGTGCCTTCCAATGCCCAGCCCTAGACACAGTTGATGCGAGTTCACTGCCCTGATGATGATGAAAGGATATGGGAACTTGAATCTTTTAACATCGATCATTTTTTTAACAGGCCAACACAGCCATGTCAGATCAACTCACTCCAGATGAACGGCCTCAATCAATCCAATAACTCAAAACTATCTAAAGCCTCAATCAAGGCCCTTCTGTTTACAACCATTTCAGATGAAGGAATCAATCGGGACTTCAGATAGTTTTGAGTTATTGGAGTGGCACCTTATTTACATTATGATGTTATAAGAATATCTTAGCTGACCTTTCCACTCTCCACTGCGACCAGTAAATGCAGTGTTTCTGTGCTCGTGAGGAGGAGAGTTATTTTCGCAGTGACTGGTTCACGTGAAGAGTATGTGTCAACAATGGTGTCTGACCCAGTTTTTTTCTGTCACAAGGCAGATAATGGAATTAGACGAAGGATCCTTATCATGGCTGTATAATGCTCTGAATTTAATCTATTTCAAACTCTGCGTGCTTTCCTGGATCTGTTTACAAGTCATCAGTGTGGGCAAATTTTGGATTACAGGATCTTTAATGTGTGCATTTGATTTTTTGTGTGTGTGTGTATGTTGTTTATACTTATGAAGGGGATTAAAGCATAACCACATCTGCATGTATGTTCATGGAGAAGGGGTTGAAGAAATCTCCACCTTTTTTCCACCCAGCATTGATACCATGACTTAACCCGGGGCCCAAAGATAGCAAGAGTAACAGTTAAATAAGCATTCACTGACTCAGCTATTTCACCTGCTATAATCAGCACATGATTGTCAAATCACTAGGATATGGGTTGAGGATGGCTCATGATGGGACAGAAAAGCAACATGAACAGCAACCTGCCAACAGGATTAACTGCACAATATCGCTCTGCACTTCAACCGTGGAAGCAGAACATTGTTGAATGCACACATACAAGTGCATACGCACACATACTTTTTGAAAACCCATCTGCCTTCACACACACTTTCATTGCAAGTATGGATTTGAAGGCACACTTGGTGCACTTGAACATAATGATAATCCATAGTTCTAACCCAGACCCGCTCAGACGCTGTATTGGCAGATGAGCGTCTTAACCATTCTGCTACCTTGCTCTGTATGGGAACATAAATACAAGACATAAATGGAACACACACACACACACACACACACACACCCTGACATGTGAACATGACCGTTTATTCAATATATGTATTCATCCCATTATCGCACACACAAACAATGACTAGTATCTCTGTTCTCCATGTTCACCAGAACTAAAATACCATGGAAGAAGAACATTTATAAATGAAATTATAAACCAAATCATATTGTTTATAATTCAGATGACCGCAAGGGGTCAGAAATTTTAATACAATTTTAATCGAAACAACAAAAATCACAAAACTGATCTGCATCTAGAGAGGTCCCCTGTGTGAAACACTGTAACAATGCAAAATAAAAATTAAATTATCAACTTAATACGCTTCAGTTGCTTCACAACTGATCAGTCATTTTGAAAAATCAACATTTTTATACTGTTATGTCAAAACAGAAAATAAATGAAAAGCTACACATATCAATAATTTGTGCAAAAATAATTATGCCCAATTTCCCTATGACCCGATACCTGAGCATGTTGGTACTTGCAGATGGAGCAGATCTAAGCACTTCCAAAAGAAGCAAACATCAATGCAAGTAAACGCACACCTCGAAAGCACTCACACACACACACATGGAAAGATCTCATTCAGATGAATGTTCAAATAAATTATGTTTGGACCATCTCTTCTCTCTCTCTCTCATACACTCACACACACAGACGCAGACTCTCTGTCTGTCTCTGTCTGTCTCTGTCTCTCTTGACCTATTCCCCAATCCCCCATTGAAATGAACCTAATGTGTTTCTTCAATAAAACATCATCATCATCTCTCTCTCTCTCTCTCTCACACACACACACACTCTCTCTCTCTCTCTCTCACACACACACACACTCTCTCTCTCTCTCTCTCTCTCTCACACACACACACACGCCACACTAAAACAGCATGTGGAATGTAATAAGATAGTTACTGAAGAATTGTTTCTGCACAGCACATTGGTTCACATTTTTGGTGTCATATACTGTACCATTGTCAAACTGATGCAAACTAGGCCTGTCGGTTTGCTCTGCTTGGCCACATTTCGCGCGGCTAACAGTGAAAAGACGACCCGTCTTGCCCGGTCCGCTCTTAGCCAATCAAATGCCTGTAAAAGCTGGTCCACATTTTTTGTTCTCCCCTCACCCCTGTTATGTTGCATCTCAATTTTTTTCTCATGAAACACACACACACACACACACACACACACAAACACACACACACACACACAGAGTCATATTCACAACCCCCGAAAGTGACATTTGTGTGTACAGATTAACCCAGAGTTGGGAAAGTTGAACAAATTCTCACACCATAGCTTCAAACACAAGGAATGTCCTTACAATTCAGGTGATTTTAAAAGTGTTTTTGAACACACCCCAGAAGTGTGAAAATCTGCAACGTCCCAGTTTTTTGTTTTCCACAAAGCCTCAAAAAGTTTTGTTTCTTTAAATCTGACACCACCTGTATAAAATGCTTAAACTAGCATTTTTCATGTGCGCACATAAAATATTTTCACATACTCCCGCAACGTCACGTGGAACAAGACAAAGTTCCCTTATTTCAGGTCCAATTATAGATGATTGATAGACCCCAATATCATCTATCACAGATTACAAATGAAAGTAGGAAAAAAAAATATCCAAGTTGATTACATAATTCATAAATTATACATGCATTGTATAATTCAATAATATTATATGTGCACAACATATTACACACTTCAAAAAACAAAACAAAAAAAATGCTACACATGTTTAGAATAAAATATAAAATCATAAAATCAAACTGAAGCAGAAAGACAAAACCAAAATACATGTGCAAGGAAGAAAATGTCAATTCAAATTTGGAACAAAAGTCTGCACATACAAGTTCAGGATGTTTGTAAGACCCAACTTTTTTTGGAGGGGGTGTGGGGGAGAGGGGGGGGGGGGGCATTTTTTCGCTTTTTATGTTAAGCTCATGGTATCACTTTGCAGGATATATACACACACATATATATGCATGCACACACACACACACACAAACACACACACACACACACACACATTCCCATGATATCACTTGAGCATTTCATCTCTCTCTCTCTCTCTCTCTCTCCCTCTTTCTCTCTCTCAGTCCCTCCCTCAGTTGTATAGATCTAAAGGGTGCTTGCTAGACCTCTTTTCAAAAGGGACATAACAGCTGCCCTGAAGACAGATGCAAACTCTCCCTCAGCCAGAGCGGTCAGTCTTTGGGTGGTGTCCACGACAGAAGAGGGCGAGGACAGCAGCACATTCACACAGTCCTCAGCCAGCTCCAGGAACCCATACAAGGCAGCAAAGCAGAACACCTGCTCCGCACTGCCGGCGTCCACCAGCGAGGTGCTGATGACAGCACACAGGTAGCGCACCAGGTCAGGCAGCAGGAAGCGATCGGCCGCAGCGATCACGTTCAGCAGGTGTTTCAACCACTTTCTCTTCACCAGGGCACTCGCCCCGTTACGGACCGTCTGGCTACTGCTGTGTTTCGCGTCCCGGTCACCACGTAGCCTTGTGTCACCGCTGGTCTTCACCCACTCACTGCCACTTCCCAGACTCATCATGACAGAGCAGTGGCTGTCACAGCAATGGAGGTAGTGAAGCACCGTGGTCATAGCTTTGGAACACACATCGCTGATGGAGATTTCGGACTGACCCGACTCCAGGTAACTTCCCTGCAGCATGGCGGCGAACACGGAGGAACTGCTCACCAGCATTTCCCGCCTGGCCTGCAAGACGTGACGTGAGCTTCCCCTCTTCACCACGATCCGCAGGTCTTTCTCCGCTCTGCTGTAAGTGCAGTCCTGCCCTCCAGCCGCAACTCCAGAATCTCCGAACAGGGTTGTTGCTGTTGTGGTCGATTCCTGAACCGGAGCTGCTTCTGGCCTGATGCTCTGCACAGCCTGGTGCATGAGCTGAGGAACATCTGTCGACTGGAACCTGGCGGTGAGGTGAAGGCCACGTGAGAGGTAGACCAACGCCAGGCTCAGAACGTCTTTGATGGTGGTGTCGGTGGCGGGTGGTGTGCACAGAGAGGTCAACACTTTGTCCAGGGCTCCCTGATGGATCAGGAACTTCTGCCGCCTCTCTCGTAACCTGGACAACAATCATTGGACTTTTGACGTTTTATCCCATAGACATGGACATAGAAAGGAACAAAGTCTGATGTTCCATGTTATTTATACATATCAAATCAAATTATGGTGCTTTAAGCTTCACCAACCACTAAGGCCATCTCAAGGCTATCACAGCATTATCATCTAATTCATACAAAAGAAGTGAGCTTGATGTTCCATGTTATTCATAGAAATGAACAGAGCTTGACATTTCATGTTTTTTTTCCATAGAGAAGAACCAAGCTTGGCATTTCATATTATCCCATGGAAATGAACGGGCAGAAGTTTTAAGCTATCACATAGAAAAGAACAGAGTTAGATGTTTCAGTCCACTCTACCCAGGTAGGCAGCCTGTGGTTCAATTTGATCTCCATCAGAGGATGGGCACTATGTAAGCATCCATATCATTCACTCATTCAGGAAAATAAAAATGGAACCAAAAAACACACCCAGAACCTCCCACCAGAACCTCCACTGCCCTCTATCAAAAAAGAAAAGCCCAGAACCGTACCAGTGAGCATGCAGAAACAGCAGGCTGGCAGCACAGGTGAGCTGCTCTGCAGCGGAGCGACAGCTGAAGATGTAGTCCACCACCCCCTCCCCATACGGAGACACCGCCTGGTTGCTCAGGTCCTCCAGCAGAGTCCTCCCAACCTGCACCACGCACTTCCTGTCACCAGGGCCTGGTCTGCGGGGCCCTGTTCCGCTGTCGGGCAGGTCAGACATGCTAGAGTCACAGCTCAACCGCTGACCAAACTGGGTCTTTGCTGATGAGGATTCTTCTGGGAAGTTGGCACCACTGCTGCTTGACGCTGTCTCTTTCATTGCTCGTCTGGACCCCCCTGAACCCGTCAACAGCGTTTCATTTTCATCCATGGACAAGTGACGTGACGTCATCGTTGCTTCTGACGTGACCAGTCTCAGGTGCGCGTCGAGCAGAAAGGTCCTGACCAGCACGGCCGGAGCGCACATCTTCAGCAGGGAGGCAAAGCAGTGGGGGCTGGCCAGGACCCGGGACAGAACTCGCACACATCGGTCCTGGGGCTGCACGGCCAGGGCCAGGTGATCTGTCAGGCACAGCAGCACCTGAAAGGACGCCAGGTGCTGGCTCAGGTCGTCACGCACCGACAGCCTGGACAGCAAGATCAGGATGCAGTTCTGTGTCACAGCGGCATGCATTCCTGCGCCACGTCCCAACATCTTCCTTTTCGCCACCGGTTCCCCGTCAGAATCGTGCAACCTGAAAAACCGACTGGACTGACTGTTTTGCCCTGGAGTCTGCTCATGAGTTTCACACTGGACATAATCATCCACAGATGACCTCTGTTCCACGGGTGTTTCATTCTCCTCACCCAAATGAAACAGCACCTTTCTCCTGGGCTCACCGCTCCCCTCAGCAGTTGTGCCATCACTACCGACTCCTTGCTTGGCATCCTCCTCGACAAAGTCGTCATCCTCAGAGGAGGAAAAGACCAGGCCTTGTGGGATGCTGATGGGGGACATGACTCCTTCCTGCAGGGACACACCACCTGGTGACATGGCCTGATAGCTCCACGCTGCCAGATCCTCGGAACTCACTCCCCCAGATGAACAGGGACTGACGTAACCTTCCGAAAAGCAAGGGGAACGAACAGGAGACAATGTAGCATACGAATATGCCGGGGATGACGTCACAGAGGAGTGTGGGGAGAGACCGGCGCTGTGCGATGGAGACAGGTAGCTCTGCATGCTGATGGGGCTGTAGGGCTGGTGGGAGGACGCGCGGCTGTCCTCAGACATGGCGGCAGGGGAGGAGGCTAGTGACGGCGCCAAGTGGTAGGATTTGCAGGTCACTCCAGGGTGGTAGTCCTCCATGCGCCACGTGGTCTCTGCCTGGTAGGTGGGGCTGTTCATGCTGTACACCTGAGTCCGGGCTGGTCCTGCTTCATCCATGCTCTGGTCCTCCTGGCCGCCATCATCATCACCACTTCCCGGACCTACAGGGCAGCTTCCTGCTTCCATGTCCGTCTGCGGCTGTTGACTTTGCACTTCTGGTCGCTGATCCACATTGGGATCGGGGTCAGACAGGTGATCTACGGTGTTGAATGTTGGTCGCTGTGAAAGGATTAAAGACCTTCTGACAACAGATGGTTCTGACTGCGTCCGTCCTAAACAATCTTTTGAATCTTCTGCTGGTTCAACCGCATTACTGGAACTAATAACACGGCTTTCAGAAGACAACAGAGCTGACGATGCCCTCCCTTCCTCAGCTCCTGCGTTTTTAGAGGAAGACTTCACAGCAGGCTTCATCAAAGACTCGGCACTCTTGAATATGTTGAGAGCCAGGTCAGACGTAAAGTTCCCGCAGCGCTGCAGGTGGGTGAGGAGAATGTTCACCAGCCCGTCACCCAGCATGACAGTCAGGCTGCTGTCATCATACAGAAAGCTCACCAGGCTGCTGATGACACGGTCATGCACGTCCCCCAAGTCCTCGTCCCGCAACGTCTCCAGAAACACCTTCAGCCCATCCGACTCGCGGAGCTTCACGCGATTCACCGCCTCTTTAGCCAGCAGGCACATGCCGCTGATCAGCTCTTTCCGGGAAATGTGCCTTCGTGGGGAGTCCAGATGGGAGAGGAAGAAGTCAACCCCGTCTGAAGCTCCGATGAGCGCAGCTGATCGTGGGTGCCCCGCCAGGGGAAGCAGAATGGTGAAAGCTTGCTGGGAGGTTTTGTCATCTTCTGAATCGACGAGGTCCAGAACTTTTGACATGACGCCAGCGCGGGAAAATTCAGAAGCCATGTTCTCTGTTATTCTGTAAGAAAAAATAAATGACATATGCTAGGGTCAGTAGGTGTGTGTGTCTGTGCGTGTGTGTGTGTGCGCGTGCACATGTTTGTGTGTGTGCATGTTTGTGTGTGTGTGTGCGCATGCGCGCATGTATGTGTATCTGTATGAGTAGGTGTAGGTGTATGTGTGTGCATGTATGTGTGTGGAGGAAGATTTGTTTTTAATGTCCTGTCACACATACTGGTGTGTGCATGCATGCATGTTTATGCGTTTGTGTGCTGAAGGCAAAAATTTATGAAATATGAACATGTAAACAACTAACACCATGCACATTCATAAACTGTGTGTCATCAGATGTTTTTTTGTAAATAACAAAAGTGTGTGGCTAGAGACAAAAATCTTTCTCCTGTTATCTGCATTTGTTCTGAGGATAAAACTGACTCAAAGGAAAAACCTGTGTCTTAAAGAAGCACAACTTTCTCTTGCTTTGTGTCACCAGCAATAACGTCAAAAGAAGTTTTCTATCTAAAATTACGTTTAAATAGAATGTCAGACCCCTGCCGGAGTCTGCACTAGTTGGGTCACGGTTAAGTATGTGTAATTAAATTTTGTTTGTGGACTTTCTGCTCTGCGTAATTCAGTCTTGGGAGAGAGAGAGTAAGGATCAAGTTACCCTTTGGATGATTGATGCTTCAGGCGTAGCATCTGTTCTGGCTTTGCAGGCCCATTTGAGAATGGCAGCCCCCCACTACTGATGACATTTTATCACCACAGGTACAATCTTTTTGGGGGCTGTTACATCTGCTTTCAGAATCAAAGGCAGAAGAGGACGGGCGCAATAGCCGAGTGGTTAAAGCGTTGGACTTTCAATCTGAGGGTCCCGGGTTCGAATCACGGTGACGGCGCCTGGTGGGTAAAGGGTGGAGATTTTTCCGATCTCCCAGGTCAACATATGTGCAGACCTGCTAGTGCCTGAACCCCCTTCGTGTGTATGTGCAAGCAGAAGATCAAATATGCATGTTAAAGATCCTGTAACCCATGTCAGCGTTCAGTGGGTTATGGAAACAAGAACATACCCAGCATGCACACCCCCGAAAGCGGAGTATGGCTGCCTACATGGCGGGTTAAAAACGGTCATACACGTAAAAGCCCACTCGCGCATATACGAGTGAACGTGGGAGTTGCAGCCCACGAACACAGAAGAAGAAGAAGAAAGGCAGAAGAGGGTGGGGGGGAAAAAAAGGAGAGAAAGAATTCACTCTTTTTTTTTTTTTTTTTTTTACTGTGATAAATAAAAATGCCACTTGAACTGAACACTGTTATAACTGTTTACATCCAAACTTTGCAGGCTGCCTCTGTGTCGGGTTTCCACGAGGCCCCTCACACGAGAAGAGCCTGCTGCTGTCACTGGCATGGTGCTGAGTGGGGGGGAGGGTGGTGGGGGGTGAGGGGGGGGGCCTATTTTTGTTAAAAATCCCACAATGTCATGTCTCTGACAGGGTTCACACCCCAACACCTCCCAGTCTTCTGTACATAATGCTGACTGTTTTGCAATTATTCTTTTAAACAAACTCTCATGCAAAAAACCACAAATCTCCCTCTCTCTCTACAGATATATATATATATGTCGATACACACACACACACACACACACACACAACCATAACTTCATGTTCTAAAGGTGTATAATATAGCAGTGCCCTTCGATGATCTGCATACCTCTTGTTCATCTTTGTCCACAGCTCTGACAGAGTTCTCAGAACAGCTGCGACCAGTCTGGCATCTTCAGACTTCATCAGCATCGCAAGCCTGCCCACAACCCCTTCCTCCACAAGCTGCTGCCGCAGTTTGTTATCACCAAATATGGATCTGTGAAGGACAAAATAACCCACAGTGTATTTTGTTATCACCAAATATGGATCTGTGAAAGACAAAATAATCCACAGTGTATTTTGTTATCACCAAATATGGATCCGTGGAGGACAAAATAATCCACAGTGTATTTTGTTATCACCAAATATGGATCTGTGAAGGACTAAATAATCCACAGTGTATTTTGCAATCACCAAATATGGACCTGTAAATTATAAAATACTACACAGTGTATTTTGCTATCACCAAATATGGATCTGTGGAGGACAAAATAATCCACAGTGTATTTTGTTATCACCAAATATGGATCCGTGGAGGACAAAATAATCCACAGTGTATTTTGTTATCACCAAATATGGACCTGTGAAGGACAAAATACTCCACAGTGTATTTTGTTATCACCAAATATGGATCTGTGAAGGACAAAATAATCCAGTGTATTTTGCAATCACCAAATATGGATCTGTGGAAGACAAAATAATTCACAGTGTATTTTGCTATCACCAAATATGGATCTGTGGAGGACAAAATAATCCACAGTGTTTCTTGTTATCACCAAATATGGATCTGTAAATGATAAAATAATCCACAGTGTATTTTGCAATCACCAAATATGGATCTGTAAATTATATTATACACCACAGTGTATTTTGTTATCACCAAATATAGATCTGTGAAGGACAAAATAATCCAGTGTATTTTGCTATCACTAAATATGGATCTGTTGAGGACAAAATAATCCACAGTGTATTCTGCTATCACCAAAAATGGATCTGTGGAGGAAATATGGACCTGTGAAGGAAAAAAAAAAATCCAAAGCGTATTTTTTTTATCGCCAAAGATGGATATGTACACGACAAAATAATCCTCTTTGTTATCATCAAAGATGGATCTGTACATGACAACAACAAAAAAACCCACCTTTTCATCACCAAAGAGAGATCAGGAAATGACATAATAAACCACAATGTACTTTGTTACTTTGTTATCTCAAAGATGGAACTGTATGTGACAAAACAATCTCTAAATCTCTAATGTACTTTGTTATAGCCAAAGACAGATCTGTACATGACAAAAATAATCCACAACATATTTTGTTAATGTCAAAGATGGGTCTGCAATGACAAAATAGTCCACAATGTACCTGGTTATCACCAAATATGAATCTGTACATGACAAAGTCATCCAAAAATAAACAGTAACAATGCTCTAAGTATTGTGGTTTCGTGGACATTTCTTTACCAACACTTGTCCGCAGCAGAACCAAATCATTGTTCGCATAACTTTGAAGAAAATAAACATTCCTGCACTTTTATACATTGCACTGTGTTGTGTGTGTGTGTGTGTGTGTGTGTGTGTGTGTTGTGTGTGTGTGTTTTTATTCACTTTTTTCAAGGTCAAGGTGAAAATATTTTCATCAGATATTGATAACGGTGCAAAGTTATAACAAGTAATGAGCAGTGCACTAGGCATCGGCAAAGAACTGCTGACACTTTGCTTACTTAGTGTGTGCCATGCACCTCAAAGGAAAAAGAGCACAAACCATAACTATTATGATTTCCATAAAAAAAATCCATGGGACCTCATATGTATTTGTATTTGTTTTTATCACAACAGGTTTCTCTGTGTGAAAGTCAGGCTGCTCTCCCCAGGGAGAGTGCATCGCTATACTACAGCGCCACCCTTTTTTTTTTTTTTTTTTTTTTTTTTCCTGCGTGCAGTGTTTTATTTGTTTTTCTATCGAAGTGGATTTTTCTACAGAATTTTGCCAGGAACAACCGTTTTGTTGCCGTGGGTTCTTTTGCATGCACTAAGTGCATGCTGCACACGGGACCTCGGATTATCATCTCATCTAAATGACCAGCGTCCAGACCACCACTCAAGGTCTAGCGGAGGGTGAGAAAATATTGGCGGCTGAGCCGTGATTCGAACCAGTGCGCTCAGATTCTCTCGCTTCCTAGGTGGACGCGTTACCTCTAGGCCATCACTGTATCAACACATTCCCTCTGAACAGTATATTGGTAAGGCAAGATTCACCAAAATACACAGTCTGCATTACTCTTTGTCACGACAGATTTCTCTTGTGTGTGAAATTCGGGGCTGCTCTCCCCACTCATTCTGACTCTGATTCACCTCAGAACTTTGCAGGCTGCTTCAACCAAGGCGGTGGAAGGGAACCTGGGTTCAAGGTCCACCTCCTCGCTGTCCATGTCACTGTCCTTTGCGTCCGCACGTTCGCTCTTTGTGGCGTCATCTTCCGGTGACCCTGCTGTCGCTGCCTTCTCCTCCACCACTTCCACGTACTGTATCTCCAGTGTCTTCACCACTGCAGGGACCGCTTTGGCCTCTGCCATGACAGGGCAGGCGGGTGGGTCGATGGTGAGGTTGCTCAAAGACCGACAGCAGCGGATTTTGACCTCCTCGCTGGTGCAGTCTGTCAGTAGAGTGACTGCAAAGAGATGAACGCACATGCGTGAATGCATGCACGCATAAAGGTACACACACACACACATACACAAACACACACATACACACAAACACACACACACAGAAACACACACACACACACACACACACATAGAAACACACACACGTCAATCAACACACACACACACACATACATCAATCAATCCACCCACCCCCTACCCTCCCCCATCCCAACCCCCCACCCTCCCCCCAAAAAAGTATGTGTCTCAGCAATTCAAAATGAAGAACCAGAACAACAAATACATTCTGATATCCTGCCATTATAAGCAAACCCATTGATGCAAATATGGGAGATTCACCCTTACTATTACCCCCACCATACTGTTGAGTTATCCAAATGGTATCTGTGGTCCATTCCAGTCACATTCTGTTTGCTTTGAGAAGGTACTCGGCTTATTTGTCAATACAGTGTCGGTGAGGGTATGGGTTCCAGTTCTGGTCTGACCCTTTCCCAAGTTGGACTTGAAAAATCAAACTGAGCATCCAGTCATTTGGGTGGGACAATAACTCAAGGTCCGGAATGCAGCACACATTTGGCACACTGGAAAAGAACCCATGGCAATATCAGTGTTGTCCTCTGGCAAAATTCCAGAGAAGAAAATCCACTTTGATAGGTGCACAAATTCCAGAGAAGAAAATCCACTTTGATAGGTGCACAAATTCCAGAGAAGAAAATCCACTTTGATAGGTGCGCAAATTCCAGAGAAGAAAATCCACTTTGATAGGTGCACAAATTCCAGAGAAGAAAATCCACTTTGATAGGTGCGCAAATTCCAGAGAAGAAAATCCACTTTGATAGGTGCACAAATTCCAGAGAAGAAAATCCACTTTGATAGGTGCACAAATTCCATAGAAGAAAATCCACTTTGATAGGTGCACAAATTCCAGAGAAGAAAATCCACTTTGATAGGTGCGCAAATTCCAGAGAAGAAAATCCACTTTGATAGGTGCACAAATTCCAGAGAAGAAATACAAATTCCAGAGAAGAAAATCCACTTTGATAGGTGCACAAATTCCAGAGAAGAAATACAAATTCCAGAGAAGAAAATCCACTTTGATAGGTGCACAAATTCCAGAGAAGAAATGCAAATTCCAGAGAAGAAAATCCACTTTGATAGGTGCACAAATTCCAGAGAAGAAATACAAATTCCAGAGAAGAAAATCCACTTTGATAGGTGCACAAATTCCAGGGAAGAAAATCCACTTTGATAGGTGCACAAAGCCTAATTATATGCAAACTGCATTTACTGTTATATTTATATTTTTTGTATTCTCTAAACTTGGCACTTTGATCTGATATTCTGACCCAACAACAAGAGCAGTCATTATTATCATTTTCTGTTCAAACAGGAACTTCTTTTGCTAAACATGGAAGTTTTATTTATTTTGCAAACATTTTGGTGCAGATAGTAAAAAAGGGAAATTACTCTGTAATTAATGCTAGGGGAGTTAATTTGCTTTAAACTGATCTTTCTCATCTTAAACATTACATTTTGAAATTATACTCAATTCATAAAAAGCTTGGATTTTTTTTTTTAAGTGTATCACAAGTGAGTCTTGAAGGCCTTGCCTCACTTGTTTATGCCTTCTGTTCAGATGTGGCGTGTTGAGTTTTGTTAAACTAGTTTCTAAGGAGTGGACAAACAACAAAAATCAATGCATTTATGCAAACACACACATTCATACATGTATGACAGTGAAAACAAAACCTGTGAACTCACCAATCGTTTCCATTCCATCTCTCTTGACCTGAGTAAAAGAAAAACAACATACACATGCCATGGAAAACAAGTTCCATACATAGATCACTGCCATTCACAAAACTTGTTTGGTGGCGTGAAACTGAGGTCCAGTTTTACACACATTTATTCTATCTTTGATATCTTGATTATGCACATAATTATGTGCACATACAAACGCATGTACACAAATACAAATACATGCATACAATTGTACATACAGTCCCCAACACCCAAACAAATACATGTATGCGCACATAACACACTGATCATTTATGCAGAGAATTCATGCATTGTTGCAATATTTTGACAAGTTATTAACATAAAACACACATGTAAACATTCTAAAATGCTTAATATGTACATAAACATATTCTGAGATGCATGCATGAACAAAATATTGTATACTTTCTAGACAGATACACCGAGTGATACATCCCGTAGTCATAATTACATACAGATCTGTCCACTCATATATTCATGTAATATAAGCAGAGGTCCTGTGTGCAGCACACGCTTAGAGCATGTTAAAGAACACACAGCGACAAAAGGATACCTAGCAAAATTATGTAGAAAAATTCACTTTGATAGAAAAACAAATGCAGGCAGAAAAAAAAAAGGTGGTGCTCTTATTGTAGCGCCGCGCTCTCCATGAATTTCACACAGAGAAATCTGTTGTGACAAACAAGTCGTGCAATACAATACAACAAAATGCAATACATTACAATGAAATGGGATATATGACCTTCACTGGAGGTTATGATCAATTCAGGGGTTTTTTCCCCTTCAACTCCCCTTACTTGAACTCTGAAACATGTAACCAACAAATCTTGATACTTCAACGCCAGACATCATTAACATATGCTGCATGAAGCAGAATCTTTTAATGTGACCTTCACACAGTTTCTGGGATAGTTATTTTGAGATGCACAGATTACATTGCGAACTTGTAAAATTACCTGCTGTCTGAGTTATTATGAGATGCACAGATTACATTGCGAACTTGTAAAATTACCTGCTGTCTGGCATCTTTATCCATCAGCAAGTTGGCCACAATACTGAGAGCAGTGTTCACGTTGCTCTCACTGGCAGTTTTCTCGGACTGGGTCTCCACCTTATCCATGGATATGTATCGATACAGCAGTTTGAGGACATAATGGACACAACCCAGCTTCACCAAACGCTGCACTCCCCCTTTAGTTGCCATGGCAGTGGATCGAATTTTCTGCAGAGTGGCGCTGATATCCTTGTCAGTGATGCTGGCTTCTCTGACAGAGTTCAGCAGCGCTTTAATCTCTTCAGACTTCATTGTTTTGGGGCTGTTTTGACATATCAGGTTGAACCTGAAATTTAAAATAAAATAAAAAAAAATAAAAAAAACAGATGACAAATTACCGATGTGTAACAGCTGTTTCTTGATTTAACAGACTGTTTGATGTCAGAGCTGGCAACATTTTTTTGTTGCTGTAGACTTGCACAATAACTATCATTCTTGATCAAATTATGATATAAACTATCAAAATAAAGACATTGATACATAGAATGTCATGATATATGTGTGCAATGTGCTAAATTGTTACTCGTTCAGCAAACAATACCACTTCACATAAAAACATCTCACAAACAAATAACTACAAGTAACTGCTTTTTTTCTTTTCAGTTTTTTTGTTTTTTGTTTGTTTTTTTTTTGTTTTCAAATTCTGTGCATGCATATTATACTGCTTGGTTCTTTCAATGGATTTGTGCTTATAAGTGAAAAGCTACCATATATCTTCTCTATCAACACTGTCAAATGCTTTCTTGAAGTCTATATTCATGTATGCCATGAGGATTTTGAATGAATGAATGATACGGATACTTGTATAGTGCCTATCCTCAGTCAGCGACCAAGCTCTAAGCACTTTACAAACATGGAGTCATTTGCACAACAGGCTGCCTACTTGGGTACAGCTGACTGATGGCTGCCATTGGGTGCTCATCATTCGTCTCCTGTGTCATTCAATCACATTTCAGGCATGCACACATGCACACTCAGACAGACATGTAACATTTCACATGTATGACTATTTTGTTTATTTACCCCCACCACCACCACCCACTCCCCCAATGTAGGCAGCCATACTATGTTTTCAGGGGTTAACATGCTGGATATGTTCTTGTTTCCACAACCCACAAAACACTGACATGGATTACAGGATCTTTAATGTGCGTATTTGATCTTCTACATGCATATACACACAACGGGGGTTCAGGCACTAGCAGGTCTGCACATCTGTTGACCTGGGAGACCAAAAAAATCTCTACCATTTAGCCGGCACCTGGCTCCATGACCATAATTTAAACCTGGGGCCAAGCACGCATACACACACACACACACGCACATGCACGTGCGCGCGCGCGCACACACACACACACACACACACACACACACACACACATGGCAGACACTGGGACCAAATCCTTGTGAGTCAGCTGTTAACTTTCAAACTGAAACGAGACAGTAAACATCAAGAATGCTTACCAGTAAAAGACGACGTACCATTTAATGCTGGTATACATGGAACACATATATGTGATTCAACATGGCAGAACAAAGCAGTCAGGGGTATTGTTGGACTATTCAAGTGAATCGAAAATTCAAGAGATTGGGGAGGGTCAACTTGTGGTAATCACCGTTACGCGAAAAAGTAAACCTGCATTACTTCCTCTTGTCCGTTACCTCATGTGATCATGCATTTGATGTGATTTTTCATCTTAATGAACAAAATCATTGTTCCATCACCAAGTCAGGGGAGTAGAAAGAGTAAAACTAACAAAAAATCAAAACATACAGAAGTAAATACACATTTGTATCAAGAAGACGACAGCAAAACAGAACTTCTTACCGTCACTGACAAACGACTGAGACTTCATGCACTTCGTACTTACCTCCCTTGAAATTATGTCGGTGTCTGCTAGCCCACTGCGACAAAATGTTACCATGTCATTCCTGTCCCCAGGTGCTTTTTGTTGTTGTTGTTGTTGTTGTTTTGCTTTTTGTTGTTGTTGGTGGTGTTTTTGTTTTGTTTTTGTTTGTTTGTTGTTGTTGTTGTTTTGGGGGGGTTGTTTTTTGGGTTTTTTGTTTGTTCGCTTTCTTTGTTTGTTTTGTTTTGTTTTTTAACCCTCACTCCGGGGGACGGGGGAGAGAAAAGGAAAAAAAAAATTAGTTCGTGTACGCATGCGCGTATGTATCATATTCTGTGTGCGCGGCCGTGCCACGGCAGTGCACGCCGTGTTTCCGTCAGTGTGTGTGTGTGTGTGTGTGTGTCAGTGTGTGCACAAGGGCAATATTCACATCATGTCCCCCTCTCTCCTCTCGGCCTCAATATGAGTGAACGGCCACACCTTGTGAACTCAGCCGTCTACTCATTCCATCTCGAGGGGTGAAATTGCGAATACTGTGATTGCTTGAGCACGCACGCACACACACGTATGTCAGTGTGCTGCGTCAGTGTGCCCGCCGGTGCCAGTGTGTGTGTGTGTGTGTGTGTGTGTGTGTGTGTGTGTGTGTGTGTGTGCCGGCGTACTCAGGTTTGGACTGACGATCCCTTTGTCAGTGTTGAGCTTGTGTTGTCAAGGACATAACATGCGACAAAACAATAGTAAGATCATGGAGAAGACATCAGTTCAATAACAGGCAGGGGCCTTCCGAGTGTGTGCCGTGTGTGTCAGTGCCAGTGTGTGTGTGTGTGTGTGTGTGTGTGTGTGTGTGTGTGTGTGTGTGTGTGTGTGTGTGTGTGTGTGTGTGTGTGTGTGTGTGTGTGTGTGTGTGTGCCAGTGTGTGTCAGTGCCAGTGTGTGTGTGTGTGTGTGTGTGTGTGTGTGCCAGTGTGTGTGTGTGTGTGTGTGTGTGTGTGTGTATGCCACGGTGTGCGTGTGTGTTAGTCTCAGTGTGTGTGTGTGTGTGTGACGGTGTGTGTCAGTGTGTGTGTATGTGTGTGTGTGTGAGAGAGAGAGAGAGTGCTCACTGGCAGTTACGCGCACTGCTGTAGAAACGATCCTCGGAATGCCAAGGAAATTCACCCACCAAAACGTACAGACTGAAGACTGAACAGTAGAAGCTAAATGAACGGGTTCAGCAAATGAAATGAACAGTCACTGTACTGAAACGTGGAAGGGTTTCCAAGTGCACCCCTTCCCATCATGACAACTGACGATGACTCCGACCGACTTTCAAACCGGATATGGCGACGCATATCGTCCTTGAAGAGCTCGTGCAGGCTCAATAACGAGGGGTTCCATTCCTTCGGTGACAGCTTTCCTGCCATTCGGAATGATTTCAGCTCGATGAAGACTGACACCGGACTTGCCGTGTTAAATCAAAATGATGTGATGAGTTCAGTTGACTGCAGACTGTCAGTGTGATTGTCTAGGGAGCTGCAGTGCGCACAGGAGCCGGCTGGCAGGCCGCGGGCGGCAGCAGAAGACATCGGCGACCTGTGAAAAGACCACAGAGCACGAGGATCGTCGGCAATATCCACATTTCTTCCCCTGTACTTTTCTGTTTGAAAGACGGAAAAACTTGTAAATTGGTTAAGAACATCGTTATCTATATACTATACATTTCTTCCCCTCCATGACTCTTTGACTGACTGCCTTCTTTTCGTCTCTTGACAGGGGACGAATTTTCCGTCTGCATTGAATGGAAAGAACACAGGGGAAGAAATGTGGATATTGCCGGATCGTCTCCGAAAGCTGGACAAGATGAAAACAGAAATGAATGTTCTTCCGGAAAACTGTGAGATACTATAAAAGGGTTTTCCCTGAGAAACAGAGTACGAATATACGGTGTACCTCAACTGAGCTGAAAAACACGAAAGTTATGACACCTGCGCCAGTCCTGTCACAGACACGCTCGAAGGTGTGGCAGGAAGTCCAATAGAAGGGATGACTGATGACATTGAGGGAACACTCGGGAAGAGCAGAATCAGCCACAAACTGAAAACTCATGACAACTGATAAAGTTCAGTCACTGGAGAGACCAGCTGGAAGTTATGACCAATCAGGACCGAACTGCCGTAAAAGACTGAAAGAGAAAGGTGTGACCATAGCAAAAGACCTTACCAAGAAACAGGCCGGCATCGCAGCAGAATCCAGAAAAGAGGCGGACAAAGCTGCTTTCTGTAAACTGAAAGAGGCAGACTGACAGTTGCACAGAGAAGACTGGCAGGACACATGCCGAGGTGATAGCTACTACTGCAGCGATTAACCACGCCGACCGGACACTGATGCCAGGACAGCTGGGGGCTCCACTGAAGACAGCTGGGGACGCCAGGACAGCCGCCAGTGATGCCAGGACAACTGAGACCGGCCGGGACAGCCGGTGACTCCAGGACAGAATACGCTGAAGGTGGGGCAAAAGAATACGGTCGATCGCCGGAGAAACGTCTGGGATTCCCCCTTTTGCTTCAAACACGGCAGGCCAGTTGGTGCACGTGGTGCACGTAGTCATCGTGGCAGTGGAGGGACAGCACATGGAGGGCAGGAAAGAAATACAAAGTCTGGACAGAACACATACAGTAATGCTAACTACACCATCGACGTGTTTACTGCATATAGATATTCTAAAGTAGACACTGAATTAATTGGAAAGAACATAAAAGAAAAATTGAATCGACTGTTTCTTTCCGCTCGTAGGCCTCGACTGGTTCGTGCAGATCTAGAGATCTACAATGTGTTGTTTTGTGCTTGAAGGGATAGCAAAGTCTCCTTTCTGGCCGAAATAAAAGAATAATCGATATGTAATAAAACACACACAAAAACATTATTTAAAGGGCGTTATTACGTCCATTACAATCACATCTAGTTATTGCACAAGAAGAAAACGTCAAATGACGTCAGATGCGCCCTAGCTGTGGGGATTAGTCTGCTTGCTTCGGGACTAAACATGCGCGGTTCGATCCCGCTCGCATACCCTTTTTTTTCCTCTGTCTCTCTTTTTTTTCCAATCTTGTTTTATATATCATATCTAATACAGAACACTTTTCAATGATTTCTTAAATCTCTTTTTTTTTTCTCCTCATGATTCCTTGACTGGATAAAGCATGAAGCACAAGTGAGTCTTGAAGGCTTTGCCTCTTGTTGTTTCATGTTAGATTTATTAAAGCGAATGGTTGTTGTGATAATGATTCTTGTGGCGATTTTACATTAATGTGTCCAGTCCACACGGCTGTAAGTGTGATAGATTCAGTTATTATGTCCAGAGATACGTTCTCAATACAGTTGTTGTGTCGGTAATGGTATTCATTCATAGCACTTACCTGTTGAATTTTGATTGAAGAAAACAGAGCGCACTGACAGATTATATACAGGTGAACCTGCCAACGAGGACCAGTTTGTGTGGACCGAGGAGTTGCAAGAAAATAGAGCGCATTGACAGGTCATCTACAGGTGAACCTGCCAACGAAGACCAGTTTGTGTGGACCGAGGAGTTGCAAGAAAATAGTGCACACTGACAGATTATATACAGGTGAACCTGCCAACGAGGACCAGTTTGTGTGGACCGAGGAGTTGCAAGAAAATAGAGCGCATTGACAGGTCACCTCCAGGTGAACCTGCCAATGAGGAACGGTTTGTGTGGACCGAGGAGTTGTACTGAAGAAAATAGAGCGCATTGACAGGTCATCTACAGGTGAACCTGCCAACGAGGACCAGTTTGTGTGGACCGAGGAGTTGCAAGAAAATAGAGCGCATTGACAGGTCACCTCCAGGTGAACCTGCCAACGAGGACCAGTTTGTGTGGACCGAGGAGTTGTAAGAAAATAGAGTGCATTGACAGATCACCTACAGGTGAACCTGCCAACGAGGACCAGATCACCTACAGGTGAACCTGTCATCTAGGAACGGTTTGTGTGGACCGAGGAGTTGCAAGAAAATAGAGCGCATTGACAGATCACCTACAGGTGAACCTGCCAACGAGGACCAGATCACCTACAGGTGAACCTGTCATCTAGGAACGGTTTGTGTGGACCGAGGAGTTGCAAGAAAATAGAGTGCATTGACAGATCACCTACAGGTGAACCTGCCAACGAGGACCAGATCACCTACAGGTGAACCTGCCAACGAGGACCAGTTTGTGTGGACCAAGGAGTTGCAACACATTTTTCATTATGAGCTAAACTGACACGATTTCATGTAAAATTATAGAATACTAACACCACACTAACTACTGATATGGATGCTTCCACTGAAAAACTCACAAAGGCGCTGTGCAGTGCAGCAGCCTGAATGATGAGAACAACTGGTATTAATAAGAAACAATGATGTCAAATGATTCCATGTTTTGATGCAGAATGCGCTCAAAAGAGGAAGAAATTGAAAAGATCGTTGCGACAATGTAACCGCTCGAAGAAGATATGTGAAGAAAAGAGAAAAGCGTGTGTCACTTAAAGAAAAGAATAAAAACTGATGTTAAACAGGAAAAACGAAGATTAGTTTGATCTAACAGACTATCAAAACTAAGTCTGTTAATGATTCCAAACTATTCTGACAAAATGTTAGGAGACTGAGAAAATATTTAATGCACCAATATTTCCTTTGAACAGTGATACTAATATTTTAACAACCTATTTAACCCTTTACTGCCAGTGCAAAATTTCCTTGTGCTATAAACCCAGAAAATATGGTGTCTAAGAATAGCTGGGGATTCCCCCTGTGAAGTGTAGAAAATGTGGCCTATTTTACCACCGAACATAAAGAGCAGTAGGTTAATGGATAACAGACCCATGATCTGGTCACCCTTCAGTGACATGGGTCCTCTACCTAGCTGCTGCATAAATGCAAGTTTGGCAGTGAAAGGGTTAAGGAACTAAACCCAGTGCAAGACTCTGAAGAAAATGATACCCTAAGCGACGAAGGAGACATGCCAGGCCTTTCTGACGCTCCCTTCTTGATGCCATTATCAGAGAAGAGGTTATTGACAACACCAGTGAGCTCAAGCCTGGAAAAAGTTGGGGTCATGACAAAATTATTGAAGAATGCTAAAACACGCCAAAACCCCGGTAATCGATTTATTTATTTATTTTATTTTATTTTATTTTATTTAAATACTCGTTTTCGTCATCAAACTGTTTGATATTGATGCTTTACCCCCAAATGGGCAAAGTCCATAACAATACTACTTCACAAGAAAGTCAGCCCAATAATTACCGTGAAATAGCCCTAACAAGTGTTGTCTGCAAGGTTTTGACTAACATTATGGATTGCCGACTTTCTAAGTAGACAGAAAATGAAAGTAAATTACTACAATAAGAAAGCGCTAGGCTTTAGGGCAGGACCGTGACACAGCAATATTGATGATATTTTACCCTTTGCACAATTAGTAAAAAGGTTGTTGATGAAAAACTCTGAACTGTACGTTGTTTTTGTCGACTTTAAGAAGACCTTTGATTATGTGAACATAAATGCCATTTGGACAGCCCTGAGAAAGGATGGTGTCAAAGGGCAAACTTTACAAGGCGTCGCCGGGAAGAAGTTTATGACTCCGTTCTGGCACTATTCGTGATGAATGTTGCTAACTGATCAGATTACTTCATTTCTCCAAACGGGCTGAAATAGGGCTGCCTCCTGAGCGGCCCTCAACTTTTTTTTGTTTGTTTGTTTGTTTTTATTTAATGAATTTGCTATTGATTTATCAAGGAGTGGGAAGCAGAGTTTACAATTGATGCCTGGTGGTATGAAAATCTTCTTGTTATTGTTTGCTGATGATGTTATTTGGTGTCAGGTACAGTAAGCTACTATTGGTCAGCCTTGAGAATCAACTTGATATATGTTAAAGAGAGGGACAGATTGGCGTGTGTGTGTGTGTGTGTGTGTGTGTGTGTGTGTGTGTGTGTGTGTGTGGCGCGCGCGCGCGCACCGTGGCGTTTGTGATGTTCTTTTTCTTCCTTTAGTATTTTATTTCCACCATGCCTAGTGCCTTTTTAGCCTTGTGTTGTTTAGAGCTTTTTCAGAGCGGGGACAGGATGAAAAAAAGAAGAAAAAAAAAGAACACTATTGTCATCAGAAATGAATTATTTTGTCGTGTCTCGTCTTTTTTTTTTTTTTTTTTTGTCTCTCCCTCTCTCTCAGTGGCCGGTCGCAGACTGACAGGCAGTCAGACACACACACACCGAGACACACACACACACAAACACACTGGCACAGATACACAGACTCACCGTGAGACACGGCTCGACCCCCCCCCCCCCCCAACTCTCCCCTCCCCCCACAGAGTACTGTCAGACAGACACTGAGACACACACACACACACACACACACACACACACACACGACATTATTATCACTGCGGACAGCGTGGAAAGACATAAAAATAAAGACTACACAGCTCAATGCTTCTGTTACTTCTATCAGTTCACTAATTTGATTATACTTATCTATCTATTCACTTTTGTAGCTTACTTTACTTCGTTTCTTTCTATTTTGCCTTTAGTCCAGACCGGTCGACACTGAAGTGAAGACTGAGATTTGGGTTACGCAGCAGGTCCAGCAGATGTGGTGTAGCATATATAGTATGGATTTGTAAGCCGGTCGACACGACTCCTTAAGAAAATGAGTATGAGAATGAGTATCAGTAGCTCAAGGAGGCGTCACTGCGTTCGGTCAAATCCATAATACGCGGCTACACCACATCTGCCAACAGATGCCTGACCGGCCAACAGCGTTGAGAAAATGAACTGAACTGAACTCAGCTACTTCCACTCCGAACTCACTCAGTGTTGGTGCAGTGCTGCTGCTGCAACTGCTATTACTACGACTACAATACACAAACACATAAAATATTATTTTCTTACAGTGGATTTATTCCCCCTTCCCAAGCAGTGTTTCCCCCACCCCCTCGTCTGAACACACACAAGCACGCACGCGGCACCTACCCCCCCCCCCCCCCTTAAGTCCCCCCCTCCGACCCCCGCCCCGCCCTCAGCACCCCCTTCACCCCCTCCTCCCACCCCCAACACACGCACACAACAGTAACAACAACACTGATACCAACAGCTGTATTACTTTGTGCAGAAGGAAAAAGCGAATGTGACAATAACAGTATCATTTATGTTTTCACATTATTTACTTTACAGTGGTGAATCCTTGCCGGAACTTACATCACCCATGATTTGTGAATATACTATATTTGGACGCCAAAATGATACCCACGATTTGTAAAGTACTATATTTAGAGTTCTTATGTGTTCAAGAGACGCTCCCCTTTGCAAAGTGAGGAAAAAAAACGAATTTCTCCCTGCTCCGACAGCGTTAGTACGAGCTATTTGATTGGACACTCAGAAAAACAACCAAGTCGCTTAGATCGTTGAAGGTTATGAAGCAAATTTCGACGACAGGAAGAAACAGAAATACTCGATGAGGCCAAACGACTGCAGGGAGGAAGGGATTGTTCATAACAACAAATGATGCACTAGAAATGGCAGTGTCTGCGTCTGACACCTCTCAGTGGTTGTCTGTCACAGAGGAAACATTGTTCCTGCACGACGGACTCTTGAGAGTGACGGATTTGGTGGAACTGCCCCAAGACATCGAAAACGTTGGTGGAAGCGAGAACGAAGTTGTGTCTTTCGATTCAAAACACCCAGAAGAACTATGTGCAAAACTTCTAGCTGTTTGTGGTACACAAAACAATGCTTTCAACAAGTTGTTGGAGTACCGCCTGAACGCTCTGAAGGGCCTATGGAAGACTCAGAGACATATTGCCAGGGAAGAGCAAATTGAGAAAGAATCTCCAATTTCGCAGGAGGAAACAATTCATTTACTGAAAAAACAGGGCTTGTTGAAAGATCCAGAACAAGCATCATTTTCAACTCGCATCAGTCTCCTCCTTATTCTCCCTCTTCTTCAGTCACAGAGCAAAGCAGATCCAGATCTTTGTGGGGTGACGGCAGGTGTGCTGCTGAACTGCTTGAAAGACTGTCCACCACTCAGTCTTGCAAAGGAACCCAGTGATTGTTTGAAGGGACTAGAAAGTTTGCTTAGCAGCTGGCTTGGTGAAGTATCAGCAGATGGAAAGCAATCAGCTTATGAGATACAGAACAAGATTCAAAGAGAAAATGCTGCATCAGCCCTTGTTGCTCTCGCTTGTGCCAGGTAAGGTGTGAAACAAATGTTGAAACTTTATGCATAGTTTTATTCACATATTACAATGTTTTTGGTAGAACTGGCACATTAATGCAATATTTTTTGTTACACAACTAGATATTTTGTTGTTGACAATGTGTTGGGAAATGTACATCAGACATGTTTTTAACATGTTTACAAATGTTAATTGCTTGTTGTTGTTGGTTACATGTAAACGTACTACTGATTCAGCGTTCTTTTCTTCAGTATGATTATGTAAGATTATTGCATAACAATGTTTTATGTTGTAAGCCACAAACTGTGAATGCACAAGTGTAAGTATACTTGTACATGATGTATTTTAACCTAGCCAATTGCGATTCTTTCATCAGATTTAATATTGCGTTTCAGCCTTGAGTGAAGACTTCCATCATAGTTATGCTGTGTTGGCCTTGTAAAAGTTATTAATTAAAGATATTCACCATCTTATTTTACGAGATTGTCAGGTGAATGTGCAATGGTTGAGTTGACCTAATATGTGAAATTTATATCCCTGTTTTGTAAGGTCTGCTGCAGTCTGTGTGTTTTCAGATGTAAGTAATTTGAGCTCAAGAATGAATACAATAAATATAAAGCGGTAGAAATCTCAAGAGATCATTTTGATATCCACTTATAACAGTACAAAATTACTGAAGTTATCATAAATTCTCAAAACTACACTTTTCAGGTCACATCCTCATCCTGTTTCACTTTGATTTTTTTCTTTTGATGGTGGACCTGAAGGGGAATGAAATTGACAAAATGATGTCTGATTCAGTGGCTGCTTTGAAGGCCAGATGAAAAAAAAAAAAAAAGAAATGATAATCTTGCCTTTTTATTGTTTTTGTTTTGTTGTTGTTTTTTTGGTTTTTGTACATTTTGTTACGTTTTGTGGTTGTAAATATGTTGGAAGATGAAATTGCATTAGGATTTAGATGAGACATTTGATCAAGGACCAGATGCCTAAGGCTAAAAGCGTGCATTTCTTCCGTTTCTGAAGTTGCTGACAATAGTGACAATCTTTCACCGAGAAAGATGATTATAAAAGTGTAAATGGTGCAATACAATATACATTATAAATTCAGTTTATTAGGCTCTGTCTTATGGTATCTGTTTGTACTACATAATGTATGTTTTTCAGGAAAACTGCCAAAACTATGTTTTTTGTGCATTTCTGTACCATTTTCATCTAGCTGTGTGCAAGAGAGCCTAATTGGACATAGGATAATATTTATAACACTGGTAATTGTTTGCCATTGCTTGCAGAACTTTGCATCACCCAGCATAATATGTTGTTTACCTGTGGTGGACAGCAAGAGCAAAGGATTTGACTGCTTTAGGCTGTCAGTGGATTGTTACTGAACATCAGTTGCGTACTGTGTTAAGTATGAAATCATCTGTGCAGTGCTTTGATCGTGCTTGAGTGATAATGGATTACTACCTTAGGAAGAGTATTTGAGTTGATGACTTGCTGTCTTGACATAAGTCTCCTAGAGATAAACAGTTTAGTCGTAAGTTAATGCCCTTGTATGAAAATATAAATTTTATAAAGTATCCCCTCCTTGAACAAATCAAAGTATTTAAAGTATCCTGCTAAGCATAAAAAGGCTGCTCTTATAAGATATTCAGTGCCTGACTTTGAGTCTTTACTTTCATTTGTTTACTGACAGTTGATGGAAACATACTCTGATATTGTATCTCTTCTGTAGATGACCATATTTACAGATCATATCAGCTGAACTTGAAAACAAGTTGTTCAAGATAATGCAAGAATGAATGATTTCATGATTGCATTAAATTGTAATAGAACATAAAAAAACAACAAACCCACATGAATAGACTGATCAGTTTGGAAAAAAGATGGGTGTCCGGTGGTGAAAGAGTTATCTCATCTCGTAGACTGGAGCACATTATGGTTATAAATCTAAATGATCCTGAATTAAATGTTATGTAATGCCTCATGTGAGATGATAAGATGACTTGGTTTGGCTTGACCCCTCTGGCTGTTCATTCATTTTGAAAATTGTAACCAAATAAGGAAATTGGTGCATTCTGTTTATCCAGAGGTCATCTGCAGACGTTCATCCACACTGTACACCTGCTGCAAGGGCTGAAGGATCTAGAGTCACTGCCTGTGGCAGACATCCTGACCCAGTTGCTAGAAACGGAAGGAGGTCCCGGCCAGCCATCAGCAGTGCTGGGCAGCAAGCACATCATCAGTTGGGGGTTCGAGGACCAGCTGTCTCTGTCAGGACCCACGGCTGAACACACTGTCAAAGAAGCCAAAGAGGCATCTGAGAAAGACAAAGAGAAAGGTATCATTGCTGTTGGTGGTTGTGTGGTGGTTGTTATGATAATAGTGTTTTAGTTTTATGTAGATCTCTCTCTTTTTGAGAGGAAGGTGTCAGGATGGTTAAGATGCATGCCCACCAATACAGTGTCTGTGAAGGTCTAGGTTTGAATCCTGGGCTTGCCCTTTATCCCAAGTTTGACACTGGAAAATCAAACTGAACATCTGGTCGTCTGGATGAGATGATAAACTGAGGTTCTGTGTGCAGCATGCACTTGGGGCACTGAGTGTTGTCCTCTGGCAAAATTATGTTGAAGAAGTCTGCTCTGATTAGTACGCAATCATTATATGCATGCATTCAACTTTGAAGGCCTGACTAATCATGTTGAGTTATGTTGCTGTTCGGGCAACTGTCTGACTAAACATGTTGAGTTATGTTGCTGTTCGGGCAACTGTCTAGCAGATGTGGTGCAGTGTATTAACTATATGTATGGATTTGTCCTCACATAGTTTGAGAGTAATTAATACAAGAACACAGTATAAATGAAAAAACAAGAACATTGTTTAAATATGAAAAAAAAGACATCACAGATGAAAGAAGAATACAATACTATTCCTTAACGATATGTAGTTGTACGTCCAAACACAATGACAGCAATACACATACTGAACACCCACAGGTCAGTTAAAACAAGAACAAGTGAGGAGGAAGGAGAGACAGGAAAATGAAGCAGGAAAACAAAAAGTAATTAGTAAAGGAGACAGGTACACAGAGCAAGCAAGGAAGACAATCTCAGTCAACCTTAAGAAACTGAAACTGAAACTCATTCTTTTTCTTTTTAATAAGTGTTCTAGTGCTGTATGCAGTACTTTGTCTAGTGGTTGTTATGGTGATGGTATTGTTTTTTGTTGTTGTTGTTTTATTCAATTCTTCATCTTAATTCTTTTTCTTACTATTGAGCCTTCTGGGGGTTGACTGAGATTGTCTTCCTTGCTTGCTCTGTGTACCTGTCTCCTTTACTAATTACTTTTTGTTAGGGTTGATAATTTGCTGACATTGTAAATGTAATCCACTACACCTCCTGTTGTATTTCTAGTGAGTGATGATTAGTAGATTACTGCCACAGTCACAGTGGTTTTAGACTGTTGGCATTTTTCATTGAGAATGTGTGTATGTGTGTCTCTCAGATGGAGATGCTGGTCGTAGCGTTGCCACAGACGGGTCATTTTTGTACATCAGTGGAGGAGGAGGAACTGGCCTTGCAAAGATGGGCACTGGTCTACATGGCACTCTCAGGTATCCAGCCTTTAAAAAGATTTTATGACTAGACAGCATCAGAACATGGCACATACATATTATAGTATGTACTGGTATATGTGTTTGTGTGTGTGTGTGTGTGTGTGTGTGTGTATCCACCCATTCACACAGACACACAAACAGATACACACACAGACAGATGCATTCACATACTGTTCTCATAGGCACACAATCATAGATATGCATATGCATGGACACATGCAGGCACACTCACACATAAATTCAAATTGATGTTTTATACTTGTTCTGTTCATCCAATTACAGGTTGCTACTTAATATTTTTATTATTATTTTTTTATGTATATGATATTAGCAGTTACAGGAAAAAGTGTCATCTATAAAAATCTGTTTTGATACCTTTTCTGATCGGCTGTCTATTGGCCTTAACAGATGATAATAATGGTGATATTTTTCACTTAAATTTGATTGAAACCCCCCCCCCCCCAAACTTGAAGAAGTGTGAACTTTAAGCAAAAAACTATACGATTTCAGGGGATACGTGTACAACAAGAATGTGGAGGCAAGCTCAGGTCGGGTGGCCTATGGCAGTCATCTCTTACTTTTGCGACCTGTGACCTACGACCAGGAGTCAGATGTCAACAACCTGTGTCAGGTCATTGACACCAACAGCCTGCAGGTAGGGGTCCTTGCACGATGAAGTTAGCTTGAAAAACAGACATGGATATTGAAGGCAGTGGACAAACAATTGAATCAGTGAATGTATACACACCTTGCTGTGGCATTTTGTGCCAAATCATTTGCCATTCTATCTACCAGCCATATTTATATATTGTACCCTCCTTTGAAAATGGTATCATCAACATGGTATGGTGATAGTTATGGTTAAACGCCAGCCATATTTATATATTGTACCCTCCTTTGAAAATGGTATCATCAACATGGTATGGTGATAGTTATGGTTAAACGGCATTTTTCTTTCAGTCTCAGTTCATTAAATTTATTGCGACAGTTCTTCTGTTGAGTTCAGGATTTGCTCTTTTGCATATGTTGTCTTGCTGCCACCCTCTGAACAATAACGCATGAGATAAGTTGGACATGGAAAATGCAGATGTTTATGTGGGGTGTCTTGTGATTCAGAGTCACAACATTGTTCAACCATTTGAGCTAATCAGGTACTTATGACTGAAGTGATTCAAGACAGTAATTTCAGTCACAAGAAGGCAGAGTGCGCCAACAGACCTTTATAAGCCTGAAGCTGTTATTTTATTTTATTTTTTTTTTCCATCACTCAGCATCACAAGGCGAGGAGCTCATGGTGTCAGCTACACATTGTACAAATCAGAAATCTTGGTAGTATTGGTGAGGGAAATAAATGACTGGAAGCAGCATTTTGTAGCTTCCTCCAGACCTCCAGAATCTCACTTCTCCTGCCCTGCACCTCTTTACCCCATACTGGTGCTGACAAGGAGGTAAAAGTGATGTGTCATGGCAAGGCTCGAGTGACAGTAGTTTCTGATGAGGTCAAACATGAATGTTCTAGTTAAGGATTTTGGTTTATAATGTATTGTAATGTATTTTTATCAGTGTTGTTACACTTGTGAAGCACCTAAAGCGAAATTTGTTTGATAAGGCGTTGCATGAATAAACTTTAAAAAATTTTTTTTATTGTTATAATAGTTATATTGCATTTAGGGTTTTGAAGGATTTTTCTTAATGTCTGTGTTAGGTAGACTGGAAAGGGAAGTACAGTATATGTAAATCAACCCCAGTTTGCTTGTTAACCACAACATTTCAACAGGCATTGTGTACTGAAACATGTCAAACTGGTGCAGAAAAAAAAAGGCTGGGAGTAAATGTGTCTTTGATGCTTGAAAAAAAATCTGCATGGCAGCAGCTGAAATGTGATGGGATAAAGGGCATGCTGTTTCCTAGGCCAAAAAGACCATCTCCAAACCTGTGTGGATGTTGGAGGGGGGGCCATGCACCACCCTGGCCTTCTGTAGTGACGGAACCTACTTCTACTGGGTCTGGTGTCCGGCCGCCGTTTCGGACAAATCGGCAAAGAACATCCATGTCTTCGTCACCTCCTTCAGTCTTGAGGCAAGTGTTTCAGTAGTTCTAGTTTCTCAAGGAGTCGTCACTTCGTTTGGACAAAAAATCATAATGTATGCCACAGCACATTTTTAGGCAGATGCCTGACCAGCAGCATAACCCGGGCCTTGAGTGTGTGCCTATGTATGTATTTGTGTTCCCTTCAGAGTGAATTTCTTCTGCAGAATTCTGCCACTAGGACAACGCTTATTTTGGTGTCATATACTGTACCATGTCAGACTGATTTACCAAGGCCAGAAGGCAGCACCCCCAATGACTGGGCCCTGATTCAGCACCGCCAGTCGTTCAGCCCCTCCAAGTACTTGTCCCGGCATGCACATCAGTGGCGTGCTCTGGGACTCAACGACGGGATTGTATCGGTGCTAGAGTCGGGGTACAAACTCCTCCTGTTACCATGGTTGTTTTTTTACGTGTGCCAAGTGCGTGCTGCACAAGGGACCTTGGTTTATCATCTCATCCAAATGACATGCCACTCAGTTTGATTTTCCAGTCAAACTTGGGAGAGAAAGCATGAGACTGGGATTTGAACACAGACCCTCATGGTCGCCTTATTGACAGATAAGATTCTAAACCATTCTGCCACCTTCCTTCAGCACTTGAGGCCAGTGTTGATGGGGGATCAGCTCTCAGCCTTGGTGATGATGGGCACTGTAACTGAGTGGGTTGAGCTTTGGACTGCCAGTGCAAGGGTCCTGGGTTTGGTCCACAAGTTGTAGACCTGCTGGTGATTTAATCCTGTTTGTGTGAATATACATGCTGAAGGTTGAATATGTACATGAAAGATCCTTTAATCCATATTACTGAACTTAAACATACAGAGCATGCACACCCCTGAAAATGGAGTATGGCTGTCTTAACAGTGGGTTGAAAAAACGATCATACATGTGAAAGCTCACTCCTATACATTTGAGTTAATATGGAAGTTGCCTGCCCATGAATGCAGAAAATTAGAAAGAAATCTATGTTGATTTAGTCCCTTTGATTTTGATTATGTTGTCTTAGTTACGGTGTATGTTTGCCTTGTGTACTTCTTGTGAAATTATAGTATGTTTATTGTGGAGGGAAAAGAAATGGTTAACCCACCAACAAACTAACCGCCACCGCCCCCCCCCCCCCTCCCCCCCGAAAAAGATAAATTGTTAAAGGAAAAAAATCTGAAGAAAATGTTTGCAGGGTTTGATTATCAATTGTGAAATACAATTTTTTGTTTAGATAGGATTTAGGTTGCGATTTGGGTGTTGATACTGAATGTCTTTCACCAAAATTATGTTTGATTATAGGGGATTGACGTGCTCAGTTTTAGAGAAAAGAAAAGCAAAATAATGATTACAAAGCCAAAGAAACAAAGAAGTTCATGATGGTAACATTTCTTTTCTTTTCCCAAGAGTTCAAGGATTGAGTTTTGACTTTTTATAAGAAACATTGGATTTGAAAATAGAAATTTTATGCTTCCTGAAACATGCATGATTAGAGTCTCATTTGAAAAAAATAGTGAGGCTGATAACTTAGTTTATCAGCTAGTAATTGAATACGTAGATAAAAAGATTGATAGATATATTAGCAAATACCATTCATTTCTTGTAAGCAAATACCATTGATCAAATAATTTTCATCATACGCACAAGCTTCAGTGGCGTGAATCAGATCACTGAAAGGACTGGGAGCAAGAGAAGAGTAAGAGCAGACAAAATGGAACAGAATTTTAAAAAGGCCATTTAAGGCCAGACACGGTAGTACAAAAACGTATGAAATAAACTTGAAGTTTATGGCATTCTGTGACATGGTATGCAAAGATATTGGACTAAACATGTCTAAAAAAGTCATTTTGTGCAATTTGTCGTGACGGTTTCCATGGAAACGAATCCAAAATGGCCGACAAACAAAAAAATTAAAAGCTTAAAACTTCGTTACCTTTATAGATATGTTATTTCTGTTTGTTTTATTTGATTTATTTGTATTTGTTCTTTATTATAGTGCAGTGGTATTTTGGAATTTGAATAAATACATTTATTATTATTTTTTTGTTGAAATGTGTATAAATTCCTTGACATAATGTTTTTCAAATGAGTGTATATTCATTCTTTTACTAGTACTATACAAACCACTGCACTATAATAAAGATGAATACATAAAGAAAGAAAGTACCAAGTTTGAACAATCTTTTAAAGTTTTTGAGCATTAGCATTTTGAAAAATGGTATTATGAAGACAAAACACAAAACTGAGAAAACAGGAAAAGAAAGAGATGTGCTTGTACTCACAAGAAATCACACATGTTGATGCTGTTTGAAGCTTTATTTAAGTGAGTATAGTACCCAGGTGAAACGGACTATAAAGATTAGATGTTGAAGAAGCAAATTATGCAAAAAAAACGAAAATCACAAAAAATCATGATTTTGGTCAAAATTTCACTACCGTGCCTGGCCTTAAATCAACAGGATAAAAAGAACTTGGAAGAGTGAATCTCAAGGCCAAGATGAACTGGAAGGGAGTTATTTTAGCTTCAGATGCATCAGAGACGCATGTTTGTGCGTTTGTTGGGAATCCAGTTAAACATGCTGTTTGTTTATTTTTGTTTTGTTTTTCTTTCTTCTTCAGGAATCCACACTGGAAGTTGGTTTCCACACGGAGCGACAGACTCTGACCCGCAAAGAAGAATCGGTGAACCAGCGAGGAAGCGAAACCCTGATGAACCGACTGCGACCATTGCGAGGGTCCAGCAGTGCTGCCACCTTGGCTGCTCTGATAGGGGGAGAAACTCCTGCCAAAAAGGAAGACAGTATGTTTCCTTCTTCTGAGGTCTTATTATCGGTGTATGTTATATAAAGGAAGATGCAAGTTTTCTTGTTAGGGAGGTTATATACCTATGAAACTCCTGCCAAGGAGGAAGATAAGTATGTTTCCTTGTGAGGAGTTTTTATAACAATGCATGTAATCTGAATGAAAAGGGATATATGGTAATCAGTTGTTGTTTTTTGATGAGGTTTATGTGATATTGATTTAAAAAAAAAAAGGAAGGCAGTATGTTTTCTTGTGAGGAGATTATATACTTATGCATGTGGTATGAACAAAAAGTAAGATAGTATTTTTTTTGTGAGGAGGTTGTGTATTCATTTATGCAGAATAAATAAAAAGGAAGACGGTATATTTTTGTTGTGAGGAGGTTTTATAGCAATGTGTGTAATATGGGTACAAAGGAAAATAATTTTTTTTTTGTGAGGAGGTTATATAAACCATGCATTTTATATTGTGTTACCGTGTGAAGAGAATATATATACCTATGTATGTAATACGAATATGTATTTAAACATATGCAGAACTGTCTACCAGTGCTGTTTCAGTGTAGTTTCTACACAGATTTTCCCCATAAAATATAGTCATATGTAACACTGAATTATGATTAAAAAAACCGACATAATCCACAAAAATTTCTTGTTGAAAATTTTCCTAGGAGTCTCTTAAGTCAAGATTGCATTACAGTGCCCCAAATCTGTGCAGCTGCAACAGCTGGCAGCACGACATGTGGAGTGGTACTGAAGACGCTGGTGAAAGCCCCCATCTACTGCGACGGCAGCAGCATCGTGGTTCTGGTGCCTCTGCCGGGGGGTGGGGCAGGGGCAACCACCCGGTCCCTCTTCGGCAGCGGCGGCAGTATCTCCAGTCTGCGGTGTGAGTTTTCCTGTGGTGTGGAGAACATGACAAGGGGGGGGTGGGGCAGGGGTAGGGGGATGGCAGGTGCTGTATGTGTGTGTGTATGTGTGTTGGGTGTGTGTGTGTGTGTGTGTGTGTGTGTGTGTGTGAGTGCACATGCAGTGTGTATGTATGTGAATGTCAAGTTAAAATGATCTTTATTGAGTGTAAAAGAGGTATCTTCAATGAGTGTGTGGTCTGTGCATGCGGTGTGTATGTATGTGAATGTCAAGTTAAAATGAGTGTAAAAGAGGTATCTTTATTGAGTGTGAGAGTTAGCTTGTGCAGCTTTTTATACAACCTGCACAAACTCTGTGTGTGTGTGTGTTTGTGTTTATGCATGTGTATGTGTGTGTGTGTGTGTGTGTGTGTGTGTGTGGTTTTTACCATGGTCTGATGGTATTGTTTCATGTTTTGGAGAAACAGTAAGTACCCACAAATAGACAGCCTGCTGTTCTGTGATAATGTTCATAGTAGGAAAAGGTTGGAAACAATGTAGTCTTTCAAAGATAAACTTTATCAGAATTTCAACAAAAACGGAAATGCTGGTTACATGTATACATAGTGATTGTATTTATGTGGTTGTAATACCTTAGAATTTAAAGTAGATATGAAAAGCATGTTCAGAATTAAAAAAAAAAAAAATTCTTCTAACACAGATGGATGGTGAATCTGGTGGTAAGGACTTGGTTTTTATCTCAATGTAAATTTTAAAAGCATGTTATGTTTTGAATTAAAAAAAAAATGCTGATAACACGAATATTTAGTGAATGCATTTATGCTTCCATAAATGCTTTATTCTTTCAAAGTTGATATCAGAAGCAACGGGCGCCATAGCCGAATGGTTAAAGCGTTGGACTTTCGATCTGAGGGTCCCGGGTTTGAATCATGGTGACGGCGCCTGGTGGGTAAAGGGTGGAGATTTTTCCGATCTCCCAGGTCAACATATGTGCAGACCTGCCAGTGCCTGAACCCCCTTCATGTGTATACGCAAGAAGAAGATCAAATACACACGTTAAAGATCTTGTAATCCATGTCAACATTCGGTGGGTTATGGAAACAAGAACATACCCAGCATGCACACCCCCGAAAGCGGAGTATGGCTGCCTACATGGTGGGGTAAAAACGGTCATACACGTAAAAAGCCCACTTGCGTATATACGAGTGAACGTGGGAGTTGAAGCCCACGAACGCAGAAGAAGAAGAAGAAGAAGATATCAGAAGTGTTTTTGAGAATCTAAACAAAAAAAATGCTGTTGACAAAAATATGTAGTGAGTGTATTTTCCATTTGACAACCAGCACTGGCAAGCAGCTTGAGCTTCAACTTGAGTGATGGTGTGTTCAACACTCGCACTGATCTGATCGATGCTCCGTCCTGTTCTCTGGCTCGAGGCTCCTCTGTCGTTGGACTGGGTAAAAGATGTTGTTGTTTGTGTGTGTGTGTGTGCGCACGCGTGTGTGCGCACGCGTGTGTGCGCGTGTGCGTGTGTGTGCGTGTGTGTTCGTACGTGTGTGTGTGTGCTTGTGTGTGTATTCTTTAGAGTGGGCTGTTTGGTTTCTGGCAGAGAGAGATAGGAGAATATTTCCTGGATTGTGTAAATGATGGGTTTTATGCATGTGTTGCATGTGTGTGTATGTGTGTGTGTGTGAGAGAGAGAGAGAGCTATATAACATTTTTTCAAGTTTTTCATACCCTAGTTTCTGGCCAACAAGGTACAACTTAAAAAAAAAAAATTATTTATTACTAAAATCTGGCCCCAGCATTTTATTGGCTGTATGCACCCAATCTCTGTCTGAAAACTGATTTTTGACCACCACTTGGTGCTACCTGTCACAACAAACTCAGTATATGACAACATAGCTGCTCACACTGAATGCGCATGATTACATTGAACAGCATATATCTCAGTCATTATTATTATGTCTTTTTTTTTTTTTTTTTTTTTTTTTTGAAAGATTCAGATGTGCTCAGACTGAATTATGTCCTGGTATGATTAGTCTTTTTTAAGATCATGATCATATATGTGGTGTAAAATTATGTCAGAAAAGGAGACTGTTGTCTTAGTTGTGATTATTTTCTGTCACATGGTTTGCTAGCTAATGTGACTTTGGCTGACTTTATGAAATACATGGCCAGATGGTTTGTGTGTGTGGACTGAACTGATGAAATGGATGGCAGTCTGATGGCGCCAACTGACTCGATGAAAAACTATCATTGATGATACTCTAAAGTGCTTGCTGTGTGTCTTGTCTGTTCCAGGGGCGTGCTTTGACGTGGGGAACAATCTGATCTGGCTGTGCAGCAACGACTATGTGGATCAGTTCTACAACCCCGGTCACCAGGCCCCCCACCACATCCACCGCCGCCTGGGTATTCACCGTCCATGTCTGTCTGCCGCCCAGTCAGGTCAGTGTCTGTACACGCAAGTGGAGAAAAATGTGTCTAAGGGGTGGGAGGGTTGGTTGAACTCATTGAGCCCTGCGACTGAGCATTGCTCTGGCATCACAATTCCTTCTAGCTGGTGAGGGATACAGAGAGGAGGTAACCTACTTCCAGTAGGTTATCGGCTGTAGCTACTTCCGTTTTCTCCACCTAGGCAGATAGTAGTTTGCACAGGACAGGAATCGGACTCCCTGCACTAGTGGGTCACGGTGATTATGTTAGATAAACGTAATTTTAGGAAAAAAATTTCCTTTTGCGTTCATGCAATATGTATAAACTGCAAAGAAAGGGAACTGACTTTTACAGTATTTCCGAATGTGTCTACACATAACTTGGAGGAAATGCAGTATATATTATCCAGGTTTTTTTCTCTAACAGTTTTGCATGGAAGCCTACCATGGCTGTAAACTCCCCAGGGTTGAGTGGGTTAAACAGTATTTTATGTAAAAATGTCACAGTACAGATACAGTGAATTGGAAAGGACAACAAGAAAATCTTACATTAAGTTTTTGTTGTGATGTGATGTACATGATTATATACAAACGCAAAGTATGTGACAGATGACTTTGTATAAATTTCAAAGTTGTTGCATTAATTACAAACAAAAGAAAGGTAAGAACAATACAGCTGACCAATAGAAAATGAAAAAGGTGGATGATCAGTGCAAGCAAAAAGAAATTTCGCTTTGTGTGGGCACAGGTGTTTACGTGACATTTTTATGCGTTCGGCTGAACACCGGCTTTTTAGAATGTTTCGGTTTTTCCCTTGGTGTGGAATGAGTAGTGAGTTGATTCCTTGTGAAGTGCTGTATTTGATAGTTTCTGGTTTTGCCCTTGATAAATTGGAATGATTGTCTTTAGTTTCCTTGTGACTGTGTTTGTGCCTTTAGCTTTCTGGTATGCCTGTTCTTGACTGTTTGGTACTTAGGTAGCCAAGAGTCATGTTGAGGCAGTTGTCAGTGTATGAAATACTCCGCAGCCGCTTCACCATCGTGATCAGTGCAAGGGATGGTTAAAGGGGGAAAGCAAACATTATCAGAAGTCTGTGTAGGGTGTAGATCTC
>NC_134904.1:16864032-16949032 GCF_041734735.1 Babylonia areolata | reverse complement strand
TGCTCCATGATCTGCACCATCCGTCCTTGGCATTACTCTTGTTATTTTTTTTTATTTTTTTTTTTTTTGCTGCCTCATGGTCTCCGCCATCTCCTTGGCATCACTCTGCCTCTTATATACTGCTGAATAAAAAATATTGAATCCTTTGACCCATTTTGGGGGCATGGAGGTTTTTTTTTTGTTTTGTTTTTTTAAAACAGCAAGAGTATTTTGCACCAAACTTACACCTAAACAGCAATCAAAATACATTAGCATAAACTATCAGAAACAAAACACAAAGTATATGAAACACTACACAAACAAATAAGGATAGGATAGTTTGGGCAGCGTTACATGTTTGTGTAAAATTTTCCAGCAAGATAACTTGGGAGAACACTGAGAGCTCATGCAGCAGCGCCAACCTCCTTTATTTTGTCTGCAGGTGGTGTTGTTTTTTTTTCTGTCAAAGTTGATATTTCTGTGAATTTTGTCAGGGACAACCCTTCTTTTTGTCGTCGTGTCTTTGAAAGAAATTTTGAATTATTTTTTTAAACGCTGTGCACATAGTGCATGCTTGACAGTGAACCTTGGTTTATCGTCTCGTCCAAATGACGGGCAACCAAACCACCGCTCAAGGTCTAGTGGAGGGGTTGGGGTGGGTGGGTGGCGTGGAACGGATTGGGAGGGGGTGGGGGGGGGGGAGTAGGGGGGTATAAAGATCCTGGTTAATGTAGGACTCTGTGTAGAGTCAGTTGCGTCACCATTTGACCACTCCTTCTGCACTGGATGTTCAATGGTTCAGTGATGCCATCTGGTCCCCATTTCATTGTAGTTTGTTACAAAAGCTCACAATTCAACTCAGATGATAAACTGAGGTTCTGTATGCAAGGTGCACTAATCACCTCATGTAAAAAGAACCCACAGCAGCAAAGGGGTTGTCCCTTTCTGAATTGTTGCAGAATAATCCACATGTTTTTTTTCCCCTCTGGGCCTGTGTTGCTGAGGAGGTAGAGTGCATCACAAATGATTATTGTTATTTACATTTGTGTGTAATTCACGCCTCTTGCGTTGGTTGCAGCTCATCTTCAAGGTCAGCGTGTTTAAATGGGACCGGGACGGAGAGGAAGAACACATCAAGGAAACAAGGTGAGATAGCAGCAGTGCCATTGGCTTCTTTTGCATGGGAAGAGAGGGATTGGGGGGAGTGATATTAAAAAAAAAAAAAATTTTTCTTGATGATTTTGTTATAGGTGTCAGTTTATGATTTATGTACCAAGTGTAAGCAGGTTTTTTTTTTTTCCTGTTTCTTTAGCAATACACATGCACTTTCTGCAGGAGAAAGAAGTAGCTTGAGCCTGTTAACAGAAACCAGCTAAAGAATGATTATTGATACTGGATGAAAAGGGGGGGAGGAAAAAAGCTTGAGTATATTTACAGAAATAAATGGAAGCATGGGGATTAATTCTAGACGTGTGCAGTTACGCTGCTTTCAGAACTCTGATCTGGAGGCTGCTGACCAGCAAAGAATTCTGTGCCCCTGCACTGGCCACCCACGACGGGCAGCTGCCTCCTGTCCAGTACGAAGCATGCCGTGTGGTGACCGTGGGGATCAAGTCCCTCTACCGCTCGGCCCAGGATCGCCACACCTTGCTGTCCCACCTTCTGACTGCAGGTACTTAACATCTTTGAGTTTTTGACTCACTTGTGTAAACAAAGTGAGTCTATGTTTTTACCCGGTGTTCGGTTGTCTGTGTGTGTGTCTGTGTGTCCGTGGTAAACTTTAACATTGACATTTTCTCTGCAAATACTTTGTCAGTTGACACCAAATTAGGCATAAAAATAGGAAAAATTCAGTTCTTTCTAGTCATCTTGTTTAAAACAATATTGCACCTCTGGGATGGGCACAAAAAAATAAATAATGAAGCCTAATTATATGCAAACTGCATTTACTGTTATATTTATATTTTTTGTATTCTCTAAACTTGGCACTTTGATCTGATATTCTGACACAACAACAAGAGCAGTCATTATTATCATTTTTTGTTCAAACAGGAACTTCTTTTGCTAAGCATGGAAGTTTTATTTATTTTGCAAACGTTTTGGTGCAGATAGTAAAAAAGGGAAATTACTCTAATTAATGCTAGGGGACTTAATTTGCTTTAAACTGATCTTTCTCATCTTAAACATTACATTTTGAAATTATATTCAATACATAAAAAGCTTGTGTGTTTTACTCTCAGTCACAAGTGAGTCTTGAAGGCCTTGCCTCTCTTGTTTTTGTTTGTTTGTTTTTTAATAAAAAAAAAAAGAAAAAAAAAGTTGGGCTGTTGTACTTTGAATGGTTCAGAGCTTGATGTTTTCTGTATTTAGTCTCAAAGGGATTAACACTGTAATTTTCAAAAGTTTTTTGTGAATTGGAAATCTAGCTTAACTTTTCATACAGTGATGTGTGCACACAATAGATCAAGGATGCACGCACGTACATGTTCATACACGCTCGGAAACCCTCCTATACCCGTAAGCAGATGTGCACACATTCATGCACACTTGCCCACTCCTCTCAGTCCATGGAACCAGCCAGTCCTAGACCAGTGCTCGGGGTATTTCTTACCACAGACACACACACACACACACACACACACACACACACACACACACACACACACACACACACACACACACACACACACACAACCTCCCCTCCCAGACACACAGATGTGCACACATGCGCACACAGACACACACAAAATATATACATACTTATTATCTGATCAACATTTTCAGCGGATGGAAACAAGGCACTGTTGGAACTTCGCAATATGATCCTGACCAGTTTTGCTGACCAGCTGAAGACGCAGTGTATCAGCACTCCAGACACTGCTCATTTGAGGTGTGTGTCAACAGTACACACTGTGTGCGTGGGTGTGTAATGTGTGGGTGGGTGCAGTGTGTGGATGTGTATAATGTGTGTGTGTGTGTAATGTGTGTGTGCATGTGTGTTTCTGTATGTGTGTGAAATACATATGTGTATGTGTCATGCGTGTAATGTAATTTGTGTGTGTGTGTGTATGTTGTTGTTATTGTTGAAATAATGATGACTGTAGACTGCCACTGGCTATTCACTTGAAGGAAGTAACATGACTGTGATGTTAAGAGAAAGTACTTTGCACAATGGTGATGATATATATATATATATATATATATATATATATATATATATATATATATATATATATATACATATATATATATATATAGATATATAGGTATGTATGTATGTGTGTGTGTATATAGATATAGATATATAGATATAGATATATATAGATACATACAGATAGATACACACACACACACACACACACACACACACACATATATATATATATATATATATATATATATATATATATGTATACATATACATGTTTTTTTAATGAAATAAACATTTTAGAAGTGTGTGTGGTGCGTGTGTGTGAGTGAGTGTGTGTGTGTGTGCATGTGTGTGTGTGTGTGTCTCCACAGTATAAACGAATGCATAATGCACCTCTTTCACAGACTGAATGACTGTATGTGTGTGTGTGCACACACAGACTGGCTGACGACCTGGTGAACTACATCCTGAAGCTGGCCGTCAAGGAGTCCTGTGTCCTGCTCAGCAAAGCCCAGAGCTGCTGTGAGGATGCAGCAGCCTTCGAGGCCCTTCTCTGCAATATACCCGTCAGTATCCTTCAGTTTGCACTTTCACTTTCATTTGCACAAATGCAGCCACACTGTGACTATGATTAGATTGCATAACATACATTTTGGGAACTTTGTCATGCAGATGAAATAATGCAGTACATGCAGATACCACAGTCCATTTCTGATTTGGTGATATATTTTTTTAATTTGAATTTTTTTTTTTTTTTTTTCTTGTGACAGAGAGCCAGTCCCTGTGTACAGTACATCATGGCTCTACGATCTCACCTGCTGCAAGCGGCCATTCTGTTTGAGTCTGCCACACCTGAGAACGGCGCTGTCACACCCGTGTCCCCGGCCCTGTATCAGGATTCACTGCAGGTGTGTTGTCTGCCTTGCCTGTACTGACACCTGCAGTTTCCTCTTTCAGTTTCAGCTTCTCAAGGAGACGTCATTGTGTTTGGCCAAATCCATGTACGCTAAACCTCATCTGCTAGGCAGATGCCTCACAGCAGTGTAACCCAAGGTGCTTGGTCAGCCTTGAGTTCATGCATATGTATATGTGGAGAGATGGCCTGGAGGTAACGCGTTCGCCTAGAAAGCGAGAGAATCACGGCTCAGACGCCGATATTTTCTCCCCCTCCACTAGACCTTGAGCAGTGGTCTGGACGCTAGTCATTCGGATGAGACGATAAACCGAGGTCCCGTGTGCAGCATGCACTTAGCACATGTAAAAGAACCCATGGCAACAAAAGGGTTGTTCCTGGCAAAATTCTGTAGAAAAAATCCGCTCCATATCACTCCTGTTTCAGTTTCAGCTTCTCAAGGAGACGTCATTGTGTTTGGCCAAATCCATGTACGCTACGCCTCATCTGCTAGGCAGATGCCTCACAGCAGTGTAACCCAAGGTGCTTGGTCAGCCTTGAGGTCATGCATATGTATATGTGGAGAGATGGCCTGGAGGTAACGCGTTCGCCTAGGAAGTGAGAGAATCTGAGCGCACTGGTTCGAATCACGGCTCAACCGCTGATATTTTCTCCCCCATCCACTAGACCTTAAGCGGTGGTCTGGACGCTAGTCATTCGGATGAGACGATAAACCGAGGTCCCGTGTGCAGCATGCACTTAGTGCATGTAAAAGAACCCACAGCAACAAAAGGGTTGTTCCTGGCAAAATTCTGTAGAAAAAATCCACTTTGATAGGAAAACAAGTAAAACTGCATGCAGGAAAAAATACAAAAAAAAAATGGGGGGGTGGCGCTGTAGTATAACGACGCGCTCTCCCTGGGGAGAGCAGCCCGAATTTTCACACAGAGAAATATGTTGTGATAAAGTGAAATACAAATACAAATGCAAAATAAATGTTTCTGTATCAGACTGGATTTTTCTGCAGAATTTTGTCAGAGGACAACACTTGCGTCGCTGTGGGTTCTTTTTCATCATGCGAAGTGTGTACTGCACACAAGACTTTTGTTTATTGTTACTCATCTGAGTGACTAGACGCTTGGGTTTGAATTTCCAGTCAAGACTTGGGAGAAAGGGCGAGACTGGGATTGGAAGCCAGATCCTGGCAAGACACTGTATTGGCAGCTAAGTGTCTCACACCTTCTTCTTCTTCTTCTTTGTTCGTGGGCTGCAACTCCCACGTTCACTCATATATACGCGAGTGGGCTTTTACGTGTATGACCGTTTTTACCCCGCCATGTAGGCAGCCATACTCAGCTTTTGGGGGTAGTATGTCTCACACTATTCTGCCACCTTCCTTCCTTCCTCAACAGTGATATGGAGGCTGTTTTCTTTTTTTTTTTTTGGTTGTCCTTTTGTGTTGTGTGCATGTTTCTTAACTTTGAGTTTTTCCATGGAATTTGCTAAGGACGTTTTTTTTTTCTCTCTGTAGCTTTGGGCTTTTAGTGTGAGGGCCCAGTGTGTGCTGTACTAGGGAATGGAAAGCTGTTACTTGTCTGAGAAAGATAAAGTGGACAGGTTTTGAAGTGATTTTAAATGTTTTGTATTGTTTTGCCGTAAAAAACAAAACAAAAAACAAACCCAAACAGTTTGAGTTTGAAGTAGGTGTCAAAGCATGCAGACTGATTTATACGTGCTACACCACATGTGCTGTATTAGGGGAACTATACGTGCTACACTACATGTGCTGTATTAGGGGAACTATACGTGCTACACCACATGTGCTGTATTAGGGGGACTATACGTGCTACACCACATGTGCTGTATTAGGGGAACTATACGTGCTACACCACATGTGCTGTATTAGGGGAACTATACGTGCTACACCACATGTGTGCTGTATTAGGGGAACTATACGTGCTACACCACATGTGCTGTATTAGGGGAACTATACGTGCTACACCACATGTGTGCTGTATTAGGGGAACTATACGTGCTACACCACATGTGTGCTGTATTAGGGGAACTATACGTGCTACACCACATGTGTGCTGTATTAGGGGAACTATACGTGCTACACCACATGTGCTGTATTAGGGGAACTATACGTGCTACACCACATGTGCTGTATTAGGGGAACTATATGTGCTACACCACATGTGTGCTGTATTAGGGGAACTATATGTGCTACACCACATGTGCTGTATTAGGGGAACTATACGTGCTACACCACATGTGCTGTGTTAGGGGAACTATACGTGCTACACCACATGTGCTGTGTTAGGGGAACTGTACGTGCTACACCAAATGTGCTGTGTTAGGGGAACTGTACGTGCTACACCACATGTGCTGTGTTAGGGGAACTGTACGTGCTGCACCACATGTGTGCTGTATTAGGGGAACTATACGTGCTACACCACATGTGTGCTGTATTAGGGGAACTATACATGCTACACCACATGTGTTGTATTAGGGGAACTATACGTGCTACACCACATGTGTGCTGTATTAGGGGAACTATACGTGCTACACCACATGTGTTGTATTAGGGGAACTATACATGCTACACCACATGTGCTGTATTAGGGGAACTATACGTGCTACACCACATGTGTTGTATTAGGGGAACTATACATGCTACACCACATGTGCTGTATTAGGGGAACTATACGTGCTACACCACATGTGTTGTATTAGGGGAACTATACGTGCTACACCACATGTGCTGTATTAGGGGAACTATATGTGCTACACCACATGTGTGCTATATTAGGGGAACTATACGTGCTACACCACATGTGCTGTGTTAGGGGAACTATACGTGCTACACCACATGTGTGCTGTATTATGGGAACTATACGTGCTACACCACATGTGTGCTGTATTAGGGGAACTATACGTGCTACACCACATGTGTTGTATTAGGGGAACTATACGTGCTACACCACATGTGCTGTATTAGGGGAACTATACGTGCTACACCACATGTGTGCTGTATTAGGGGAACTATACGTGCTACACCACATGTGCTGTGTTAGGGGAACTATACGTGCTACACAACACGTGTGCTGTATTAGGGGGACTATACATGCTACACCACATGTGCTGTATTAGGGGAACTATACATGCTGCACCACATGTGCTGTATTAGGGGAACTATACGTGCTGCACCACATGTGCTGTATTAGGGGAACTATACGTGCTGCACCACATGTGCTGTATTAGGGGAACTATGCGTGCTACACCACATGTGCTGTGTTAGGGGAACTATACGTGCTGCACCACATGTGCTGTGTTAGGGGAACTATACGTGCTACACCACATGTGTTGTATTAGGGGAACTATACATGCTACACCACATGTGTGCTGTATTAGGGGAACTATACGTGCTACACCACATGTGTGCTGTATTAGGGGAACTATACGTGCTACACCACATGTGTGCTGTATTAGGGGAACTATACGTGCTACACCACATGTGTGCTGTATTAGGGGAACTATACGTGCTACACCACATGTGCTGTATTACGGGGACTATACGTGCTACACCACATGTGTTGTATTAGGGGAACTATACGTGCTACACCACATGTGTGCTGTATTAGGGGAACTATACGTGCTACACCACATGTGCTGTATTACGGGGACTATACGTGCTACACCACATGTGTTGTATTAGGGGAACTATACGTGCTACACCACATGTGTGCTGTATTAGGGGAACTATACGTGCTACACCACATGTGCTGTATTAGGGGAACTATACATGCTACACCACATGTATGCTGTATTACGGGGACTATACGTGCTACACCACATGTGTTGTATTAGGGGAACTATACATGCTACACCACATGTGCTGTATTAGGGGAACTATACGTGCTACACCACACGTGCTATATTAGGGGAGCTATACATGCTGCACCACATGTGCTGTATTAGGGGGACTATACGTGCTACACCACACGTGCTATATTAGGGGAGCTATACGTGCTGCACCACATGTGCTGTATTAGGGGAACTATACGTGCTGCACCACATGTGCTGTATTAGGGGAACTATGCATGCTGCACCACATGTGCTGTATTAGGGGAACTATACGTGCTGCACCACATGTGCTGTATTAGGGGGACTATACGTGCTGCACCACATGTGCTGTATTAGGGGGACTATACGTGCTACACCACACGTGCTGTATTAGGGGGACCCAACATGCTGGTCAGGCCTTGAGAGCCTACCACAGGGGGAAAAACAATTTAATGAATAGTGTTCATCTGTCTTGGTTCATGCTTTGTTTTGTTTTGTTGTAACAACAGAGTAAGGAGTTGTGTGTATCAGTCTTGGTTTATGTTGTTTAAAAAAATTTTTTTTATTTTTTTTTATTTTTTTTTTAGTGATGAACAGGTTTGTCCTTTTTTTTTCTACATGGTGATATGTTTGACATTGCAGGACTTGCGCTCTGCAGTTCTGAATCTGTCATCCAAGATCATATCAGGAGCTTCAGAGGTAAGTGTTTGTCAGGTCACTCCAGTTACCTCTCTCTATCTGGAAGAATGTGGATTAGTTAGATTTTCGCTCATCAAGTTTATATTTTTAAAAATGAATTAAGATTTCTGAACATGTGGAAAAAAAGAATTAACTAATGATGGATCTGCAGAGAGCAGGGTGTGGAGGAAATGTTGCAGTGGTTAACTTTGAGCATTGCTGATGTTGCCTTCCTCTTCTCACTGGCCTTGGCAGTGCTGTGGCCGTTCTTCTTAGAGCTGGGACACCGTCCTTGCTTTGTCAGTGCACGCCCAGCCAGTCCTGCCCCGTGCATGCTCTAACTTGATTAGACACTATATGAAAAAAAGAACATATTATGATTGTGATTATCATTATCAAGAAAACTGACTGACTACGATGCCCTCAGGTGCTGGAGACGTTCCTGGAAGCGTGCGTGGCCCTGATATCTGGGGGGCGTGACGACACCAGTCTGGAGCGGCTGGCCAAGTCGACGGTTCTGGGGTGGCTCCTGCCCGCGTTGCTGACGGCTCTCACCCACCCCCAGCTCTACAGCCTGAACCTGGCTGACGCCTTGATGCCTTCCCTCGTGCGCCTTATTCTGCTGTCCAGCCAGGTACGTCGTAGTCACTTGTGTGCCACTGTGACCATCACAAACAGCAGAGGAGGCAGCCAGCTGCTGTTCGACTACCTGAGCTGGAATTGGATTATAGTGGAGAGTGTCTTGACCAAGTCACATCCCCGCTCTCTTGGCCAAGAGGGCTTTAGGACAGTTGGTGTTGCGGATTGTCCCCAAAGGCCAGCTAGCCCCCAAGGCTGCAGAACAAAGAGCCAGTTCAGTCTTGCCTCCTAGTTTGAGAGTCAGTCTTTCACAAAAGACTCAGCTGTAAATGAATTCCCATAGTGGAGGAACCATTGATGATACAGCTCTCACTTTTTATATGTGACCTGTACATTTACAGGATGTGGATTTGGGGGGGTTGTTCAGGGGGTTGCTGGTAACACATCATGTCAGACACCTTGTCAGCTTGAATCCTGATGTAGCCAGATTGTTAGTTTAAACCAGTTATTTTATTTTAAAATGTCACACTACAGTACAATGAATTTGACTGGACAAAAAGAAAATCTCAAGCCCTGTTCATGTGCTTATGGGCATGAAGAAACTGGGGAGTTGGTGTCATATGTTGTGCCATGTCAGACTGGTGCAAACTAGGCCTAAGTTTGCTCTGTTGGCCAGCTAACTCAGCACGAAGACTCCTTCATTGACACGGCGATGAAAAGGAAGGTGTGTGAGAACTACACTGGAAAAAGTTTGAGTGGTGATTAAGAGGATGCTTGCAGACCACCACCAAAGGCAAAATCAGCGGGAGTGTTGTTAACAGCTGTGTCAGGAACTGTTGTTGTTGTTGTTATTGCCGCTGTGGTTGTTGTCTGTATATGTGCTGTTGTATGACTGTGAGCAAATGTTACACGATGGTACTGATAACTTGGTTTGTTCTGGATTTTTGGTGGCTGAAGTACTGATAGTCAGGTTCTTGGGTAGGCATGTCTCGGCTCTCAAGAAGGTGTCACTGCATTTAGGCAAATCCATATATGCTACACCATATCTGCTCAGCAGATGCCAGACAGCAGGATAACTTAATGCACTTGTCAGGCCTTGAGTGCATGCATATATATATATATATATCTGTGTATCTATCAAAGTGGATTTCTTCCATAAAATTTTGTGAGAGGACAACACTTATGTTGCCAAGAGCTCTTTCTGAGTGCATCCAGTGTGTGCTGCACGCAGGACCTCAGTTTATTGTCTCATCTGAATGGCGAGACACTCAGTTTAATTTTCCAGTCAAATTAGTGGAGTGATGGCCTGGAGGTAACGCGTCCGCCTAGGAAGTGAGAGAATCTGAGCGCGCTGGTTCGAATCACAGCTCAGCCGCCGATATTTTCTCCCCCTCCACTAGACCTTGAGTGGTGGTCTGGATGCTAGTCATTCGGATGAGACGATAAACCGAGGTCCCGTGTGCAGCATGCACTTAGCGCACGTAAAAGAACTCACGGCAACAAAAGGGTTGTTCCTGGCAAAATTCTGTAGAAAAATCCACTTTGATAGGAAAAACAAATAAAACTGCACGCAGGAAAAAAAAAAGAAAAAAATGGGTGGCGCTGTAGTGTAGCGACGCGCTCTCCTTGGAGAGAGTAGCCCAAATTTCACACAGAGAAATCTGTTGTGATAAAAAGAAATACAAATACAAAGTGCAAGACGGGGATTCGAACCCAGACCCTGGCAAACACTCTGTATTGGCAGATGAGCGTCTTAACCGTTCTGACACCTCATCCTGTCTGGGTTAATGAACACGAAGCTAACACGTGTCTTCACTCTGCAGGCGGCCTTGTTGTTGAAGAGGCAGCAGAGCTCTGTACCAGAAGATGAGCTGGACCTTGGCGGAGACAACAGCATGGCTGATCTACAAAGTGCAAGACGGGGATTCGAACCCAGACCCTGGCAAACACTCTGTATTGGCAGATGAGCGTCTTAACCGTTCTGACACCTCATCCTGTCTGGGTTAATGAACACGAAGCTAACACGTGTCTTCACTCTGCAGGCGGCCTTGTTGTTGAAGAGGCAGCAGAACTCTGTACCAGAAGATGAGCTGGACCTTGGCGGAGACAACAGCATGGCTGATCTCATCGGAGACGCTCTCAACCTGGAAAAGTGAGAACGGCTTGCTCCTTTGTTTGTCTGACGTTCCTGCACCTTGTGCGTACCTGATGAATCTTTCAAATTTGACACCTTTGTATCCTAAAATGTATTGATTATGTTTCAATATCATTCATATTTCATATATATATATACAATATGATAATTGCCATGAACTCACTTCCCATGTTCCAGCTATCAGTGTCTGTCACTCTGTCTCTCCTTCTCCCTGTTATCATCATCATAATCATCTTCTTCTTCTTCTCTTTTTTTCCCCTCTCTAATAATCATTTCATTTTATAATGATTTGATCTTTTCAATGATAATATGTGTCGTTGCGTCATACTTAGGTTGTGTACATGTGCTTTATTTTCATGTGTAATTGTATGTGTGTGTGTGTGCCTATGTGTCTGTGTGTCTGTGTCTGTGTGAGTGTTTTGCCATTGCTTTTTTTTTCTTCTTCTTTTTTTTTTTTCGCTTTTCTTTCTTTTTTGCCCTTGAGGGCTGGATGTAAAAAAGCAGCTGTGTTTACTCCACTACCCTCGTGAAATAAAAATTCATTTCGTTTCATTTCAGAATGATAAGAAAAGAATTACTTTATTATTATCCCATAAAGAGAAATTGCTTCAGGCGCAGCAAAACAAACACAGACAATTAATCAACACACAAACATGATTAAACAATATTTAAAAAGCAATCACCACTAGTCAGTTACATCACCACTAGTCAGCTACATCACCACTAACCCGGCACATCACCACTAGTCAGCTACATTACCACTACATCACCACTAACCAGGCACATCACCACTAACCAGGCACATCACCACTAGTCAGCTACATCACCACTAACCAGGCATATCACCACTAGTCAGCTACATCACCACTAACCAGGCACATCACCACTAACCAGGCACATCACCATTAACCAGGCACATCACCACTAACCAGGCACATCACCACTAGTCAGCTACATCACCACTAACCAGGCACATCACCACTAACCAGGCACATCACCACTAGTCAGCTACATCACCACTAACCAGGCACATCACTAGTCAGCTACATCACCACTAACCAGGCACATCACCACTAGTCAGCTACATTACCACTACATCACCATTAACCAGGCACATCACCACTAACCAGGCACATCACCAGCCACATCACCATTAACCAGGCACATCACCACTAACCGGGCACATCACCAGCCACATCACCATTAACCAGGCACATCACCACTAACCAGGCACATCACCACTAGTCAGCTACATCACCACTAACCAGGCACATCACCACTAACCAGGCACATCACCACTAGTCAGCTACATCACCACTAACCGGGCACATCACCACTAGTCAGCTACATCACCACTAACCAGGCACATCACCACTAGTCGGCTACATCACCACTAACCAGGCACATCACCACTAGTCAGCTACATCACCACTAACCAGGCACATCACCAGCCACATCACCATTAACCAGGCACATCACCACTAACCAGGCACATCACCACTAGTCAGCTACATCACCACTAACCGGGCACATCACCACTAGTCGGCTACATCACCACTAACCAGGCACGTCACCACTAACCGGGCACATCACCACTAGTCAGCTACATCACCACTAACCAGGCACATCACCAGACACATCACCATTAACCAGGCACATCACCACTAACCAGGCACATCACCACTAACTGGGCACATCACCACTAACCAGGCACATCACCACTAACCAGGCACATCACCACTAGTCAGCTACATCACCACTAACCAGGCACATCACCAGACACATCACCATTAACCAGGCACATCACCACTAACCGGGCACATCACCACTAACCAGGCACATCACCAGACACATCACCATTAACCAGGCACATCACCACTAACCAGGCACATCACCAGACACATCACCATTAACCATGCACATCACCATTAACCAGGCACATCACCATTAACCAGGCACATCACCACTAACCAGACACATCACCACTAACCAGGCACATCACCACTAGTCAGCTACATCACCACTAACCGGGCACATCACCAGACACATCACCATTAACCAGGCACATCACCACTAACCAGACACATCACCACTAGTCAGCTACATCGCCACTACATCACCACTAACCAGGCACATGACCACTAACCAGGTACATGACCACTAGTCAGCTACATCACCACTAACCAGGTATATCACCACTAGTCAGCTACATCACCACTAACCAGGTATATCACCACTACATCACCACTAGTCAGCTACATCACCACTAACCAGGTACATGACCACTAGTCAGCTACATCACCACTAACCAGGTACATGACCACTAGTCAGCTACATCACCACTAACCAGGTATATCACCACTACATCACCACTAGTCAGCTACATCACCACTAACCGGGCACATCACCACTAGTCAGCTACATCACCACTAACCGGGCACATCACCACTAGTCAGCTACATCACCACTAACCGGGCACATCACCACTAGTCAGCTACATCACCGCTAGTCAGCTACATCACCACTAACCAGGCACATCACCACTAACCAGGCACATGACCACTAGTCAGCTACATCACCACTAACCAGGCACATGACCACTAGTCAGCTACATCACCACTAACCGGGCACATCACCACTAGTCAGCTACATCACCACTAACCGGGCACATCACCACTAGTCAGCTACATCACCGCTAGTCAGCTACATCACCACTAACCAGGCACATCACCACTAACCAGGCACATGACCACTAGTCAGCTACATCACCACTAACCAGGCACATGACCACTAGTCAGCTACATCACCACTAACCAGGCACATGACCACTAGTCAGCTACATCACCACTAACCAGGCACATCACCACTAACCAGGCACATCACCACTAGCCAGTCATATCACCACTAGCCAGTCATATCACCACTAGCCAGGCACATCACCACTAGTCAGCTACATCACCACTAGTCAGCTACATCACCACTACATCACCACTAACCAGGCACATGACCACTAACCAGGCACATGACCACTAACCAGGCACATCACCACTAGCCAGTCATATCACCACTAGCCAGGCACATCACCCCCGGGCCCTGGGCCACCCACTGTGCAGGGTGGAGATCCGCGAGGACGAGGAGGAGGGGTTCCTGACGGGGCTGAAGATCCCGGCCCCCTGGGCGTCGGGCAAGTCTGTGGAGACCATCCACCCGGTGCGTGACAACTACAAGTTCAAAGAGGTGGTGCACATCCCCGGCGCTCGCTGCCTCTACCTCCGCTTTGACCCCCGCTGCTCCTCGCAGTATGACTATGACAAGGTCAGTAGTGGGAGGGGGAGCGTGGGGGGAGGAGGGGGATTTGGTGTCACTGTACCTACTACTAGGGGGCTGGGAGCAGGGGGCAGGCTAGTGTGCATCAGTCTGATATAGTTGTTATGTTTAACCTAATAAGGAGTGTAAGAGAAATGTAGAAATGTCCATTGGCAGGGGAAAAAGAAATTTAGTGTCAGATTGGTGCAGACTAAACCAGTTGTAAGTGTACTTAACCAAACAGGGAGAATAATACAAACTGAACTTCCCGTAGCTGCAGCTTGATAGGTGGGAAGTATTTCTGTATTATATGGATTTCTGAGGCGATTAAAAAAAAAAGAAAAAAAAAAAAGAAGAAGAAAATGTTGCTGTTCCTGTTTTTGTTTACTTTGTTATGGTAATGAGACACACATTTCAGAATGTTGTTTTCCTGTATTATACTTGATTTTGGTAAAGAGACATACGCTTCAGAGAAGTGACCCCAGGGCTGTGGCCACCTTGGAAGTACTACAAAAATATTTTTGAAATTTTACACAAATCTGTAACTCCCACTCATGTGAATTGTATTTTTGTTTTTGTTGTTTTCAGTAACGTAAGATAAAGTAGATAAGGGATTGGCAGCATAGTAGAACTGAGAAGGAAGAGAGACATGGAGAAGATGAAAAGAACCAGAGAGAGAGAGAGAGATTCATTGATTGCTTGTTTATTAAGGCAGAATGCTGTACTCAGGTGGTTTTCTTGTTTTTTTCTTTTTTCTTCTTTTTCTTTTTTTTTCTTTTTTTTTTTTAACTCTTGGTTCATCTGATTTTAATTAGTTGCATCAATCCAAAGTAAGCCTTTATAATACTGGTCCTCTACATGGTGGAATTAAGGGCCGAAACACTTGACTGAGGGGGGATGCTTCTTTGCAGACCGTGCACTGTCCACCTCTACCAAGGGTTTCTTATCACTGGTCCTCTACATGGAATCAACGACACTTACAGAATTAGCTTGTTGTTGCAGGCACAGGGGTCTTTTTTTTATTATTATTATTATTTTATTTTGAGCATTTCTGCCTGCATGTTCTCTTTCAGCTGATCATCTATGCTGGTCCAAACACAAACACCAAGAAAGTGGCAGAGTACGGGGGAAATACATTTGGCTTTGGCAGCCGCAGTGTTTTGGGCTCTGGTTGGCCTAAAGATCTGGTCAAGGTCAGTGTCAGTGGAGTGACTGATATTAATGATGATGATAATAATAATGATAATAATAGTAATAGATATAATGATGATAATATAAAATTTATAAAGTGCCTTTCCATGCAACATATGCTCAGTTGCCTTGTAAAATGTAAATACTGAAGTTGAAAACATGCATTTAAACATTGAAATGAAAAAACTTAATTCATAACCCTTTACAGTCAGCCAGCCAAACACACTAAAACAAATTTATGTACACACACAGACACACAGACACAGACAAACACAGACACAGACACACACACACACACACACACACACACACACAATCATCACTAGTACACTGTCTGACCGAATAAGCTAAGTTGAATGATGCTGAATGTTGTCAAAGAAGAAAAGAATGTAGAAAGTGATACTTGAATTTATGATGGTTGTTTTATGTTCAGTGCTTATTTATGAATTGAACCATCATGATTTCATGAATGTGAAAGTAAACAATAAAAGTATCATGGCAACCATACCTGAAATATACTGAAAAAAATGTACTGTTCGAGTGTTTTCTTTTTGTTAATGTTATATTTGTTAAATACACTTGTTGTTCTTAGTAGACTGACTTGTTGATCTGGTGAAACTTTATCTGGAAAATTGATTTGACATTTTTTTGTGTGTGGGGGGGGGACAGTTGTATTTAGCATTAACTGACGTTCTTTCAGATGAATTCAGAGGGAAAAGGAAAAGTGGATGGTTTGTTGCTCCACATAACTTAACCCATTGAACCCTGCAGAGTTTACAGCCTCTGCAGGCTTCCATATCCATATTGATGAGGAACAAACACAGGAAATGTGCCGTTTCTCCTCTCAGTTATGTGTGGACACATTAGAAATACTGCAGAAATTAGTGCCCTTTCTTTGCGGTTTGTACATATATATGACTGTGAAAACTGTTTCTAAGTAGACCAATTTTGAAGCCTGCTAGAGCAGTGCTCAGGCACAGGGTTCAGTGAGTTAAGAAGGAAGAACAGGTGATGTTGCTTGTCGGAACTGTGGCCGTTTCTTCTTCTTCTGCGTTCACTCGTATGCACACGAGTGGGCTTTTACGTGTATGACCGTTTTTACCCCGCCATGTAGGCAGCCATACTCCGTTTTCAGGGGTGTGCATGCTGGGTATATTCTTGTTTCCATAACCCACCGAACGCTGACATGGATTACAGGATCTTTAACGTGCGTATTTGATCTTCTGCTTGCATATACACACGAAGGGGGTTCAGGCACGAGCAGGTCTGCACATATGTTGACCTGGGAGATCGTAAAAATCTCCACCCTTTACCCACCAGGCGCCGTCACCATGATTCGAACCCGGGACCCTCAGATTGACAGTCCAACGCTTTAACCACTCGGCTATTGCGCCCGTCACTATGGCGGTTATTCCTTGTAGTTTTGTTTGTTTTGAAACGTGGGTGGTATCTTTCTAAAGGTGGAAGGAGACACGGTTACATTTTCTTTCGAGATGCGCAGTGGACGTGAGCACAACACCCCGGACAAGGCCATGTGGGGCTTTCTGTGCACCGTTAGAGCACAGGTGATGGACTGTTCCCCTGTTTAGTGTGTGTGTGTGTGTGTGTGTGTGCACACATGGTGTGTGTGTGTGTGTGTGTGTGTGTGCATCATGTGTGTGTGTGTACATACATGCATGTGTTTGTGTGTGTGTTTGTGTGTCTGTGTTTAAGTGTGTGTGTGTGTGTGTGTGTGTGTGCAGAGTCCTCCGTCCCCTTATGGTTCAAACATATCTTTATTCAGAAAACATATTAAACATGCATACATAAAACAGCAGAGCAACAACAAGCTAACAGTTTATATCATGCTCAGGAATGTGATAGATTATTTTTCATTTGGTTCTGTATGCAGTTATGTTAAAATGAATGCTTACTAGTTGTATACAAATGACAGTTATTTATGTTGTCGTTTTATTCTTTCGGCTGTGCATATACTGAAAGGCATAACAGTAAATAAACCATGACCATTGTCAGACTCACTGTTCACAGTATATGACAATTTGAGAACAGAGTCTCAGCATGTGGGAATGAGCTTCAAGCTGCCTTTTTGCTGTGTTTGATGTTTGTTTCACCAGCAGGGAATGTTTAGAGCTGTTTTCAATTGTTCAGTGCTTTCCTTTAACATTAGAGCAACATGCGGGCATCATTTTGATTTCAGTGATACTGTTTGATATGACAGTTGCCACCTCCCCCCCCGCCCCCCACCATCCCCTCAGCTCCCCACAACCCACCTTAAATCTCATGCCTGACACACCACACCTGTAAAAAAAAACCAAAAAACCAGTGACCTGTCATGCACAACGATGACTTGTCTCCCCCCTTGACAGGAGTGTGCAGAGGAGGTGTCGGGTGGCCTCCCCTTCCTGTCGGACCTGGCCCTCAGCCTGTCGGTGTTGGCCTGCACCATGCTGGCCCTGCTGTACGACGGCCCGGAAATCTCCGAGGATGAGCTGGCCTGTCAGCACCTGCTGCGATCCAAGCTCCTGCAGAGGTCTGTTGGGTGGATGTGGGAGTGGTGGTCCGTGGAGGGAAGGGGAGTGGGGAGAGGGGGGTGGTCAGGAGGAGAGCAGGAGGGGGTTGGAGAAATGTTTCCGCTTTTTTGGTGGGGGGGTTTTGTGTGTGTGTGTGTGTGTGTGCTGTTCTGTGGGTTGAGAGGGAGTTGTCATTTTGGAGTTTACAGTTTCAGTTCTAGTTTCTCAAGAAGGTGTCAATGTGTTTGTGCAAATCCATATCAGTTACACCACGTCTTGTTAGGCAGATGCCTGACCAGCAGCATAACCCAGCGCACTTAGTCAGGCCTTCAGTGCATGCTTACATATTTTGTGTACTTCTGAGAGTGGATTTCTTCTAATAAATTTTGCCAGGACAACTGCCTCAGGTTTTTTAAAATTTATTTATTTATTTTTATTGTCTCATCTGAATGACTAAATGCTCAGATTTTCCACTGGAACGTGGCAGAAGGGGCGAGAGCTGGGATTTGAACCCAGACCCTCACGGACCTTGTAGTAGCGGATGAGCATCTTTACCAACCTTGCACCTTCCTCCATCATCGTGGAACTGTATCGTGTCAGTGTTTTAATGATGGAATGAATGTCTCCACTTTTAAAAATTACTTACTCTTTAAAAAAAATTTTTTTTTCTCCTTACGACAAGCCTGAAGGCGAATTTATGGACTCTTTGTTTCAGACAATAAAGTGATTGATTGATCGATTGATTGCAACGGTTTCTCTTTGTCTCAGGTGTGTGTGGCAGTCCGAGAGAGGTATGACCCTCCCTCCCCCCCCGTCAGCGGAAGAAGCGCCGGCGGCCAAGGCAGAGTCTGAAGTGGACAGTGATGGCCCCCTGCCCCCTGGCAGCCCTGTGCTGCCCCGCATCAAGCTGCCCACGGAGATCATGACCCACCTGCGCAAGCTGGCCAAGCGACAGACACTGCGCCTCCGACCCAGCATCAAGTGAGGCTTGGGAGGGGTTTTTTGTTTGGTGGTTTTTGTGTGTGTGTGTGTGTGTGTGTGTGTTTGTGTTGTCTTGTCTTTCTTTTAATGTGTGTGTGTGTGTGTGTGTGTGTGTTGCCATGTCTTTCTTTTAATGTGTGTGTGTGTGTGTGTGTGTTTGTCTTGTCTTGTCTTTCTTTTAATGTGTGCGTGTGTTGTCTTGTCTTTCTTTTAATGTGTGTGTGTGTCTTGTCTTTCTTTTAAGTGTGTGTGTGTGTGTGTTGTCTTTTTTCATTTTGGTGTTTTTTTTGGGTGTGTGTTGTGCAAATGACTCCATGCTGGTAAAGCGTGTAGAGCTTGGTCTTTGACCGAAGATAGGCTTGATAAAAATATCCATATCAATCAGTCAGTGTATGGACGGCTTTGTAAAGTGCTTAGAGCTTGATCTTTGACTGGGGATAGATGTTATATAAGTGTCCATATATCATCATCATCTAAGTGCGTTGGGTTTATGCTCTGGTCAGGCGTCTGTCTAGAGGATGTGGTGTAGTGTGTATAGATTTGTATTTTGTATTTCTTTTTATCACAACAGATTTCTCTGTGTGAAATTTGGGCTGCTCTCCCCAGGGAGAGCACGTTGCTATACTACAGTGCCACCCATTTTTTTTTTTTTTTCGTGCGTGCAGTTTTTATTTGTTTTTCCTATTGATGTGGATTTTTCTACAGAATTTTGCCAGGAACAACCCTTTTGTTGCCATGGGTTCTTTTACGTGCGCTAAGTGCGTGCTGCACACGGGACCTCGGTTTATCATCTCATCCGAATGACTAGCGTCCAGACCACCACTCAAGGTCTAGTGGAGGGGGAGAAAATATCGGCGGCTGAGCCGTGATTCGAACCATCGCGCTCAGATTCTCTCGCTTCCTAGGCGGACACCTTACCTCTAGGGCACCACTCCACGTGCGCGAAGTGCGTGCTGCACACGGGACCTCGGTTTATCATCTCATCTGAATGACTAGCGTCCAGACCACCACTCAAGGTCTAGTGGAGGGGGAGAAAATATCGCCGGCTGAGCCATGATTCGAACCATCGCGCTCAGATTCTCTCGCTTCCTAGGCGGACACGTTACCTCTAGGGCACCACTCCACGTGCGCTAAGTGCGTGCTGCACACGGGACCTCGGTTTATCGTCTCATCCGAATGACTAGCGTCCAGACCACCACTCAAGGTCTAGTGGAGGGGGAGAAAATATCGGCGGCTGAGCCGTGATTCGAACCATCGCGCTCAGATTCTCTCGCTTCCTAGGCGGACACGTTACCTCTAGGGCACCACTCCGTTTGTCCGAATGCAGTGACGCCTCTTGGAGAAACAGAAAGTGAAAGGTGCAAACTGCTGTGTTTTGAGGAACGTGCTGCAGCCGGACCTGCTGGAGGAGCATGTGATGTCCGTGGTGATGAAGCACCTGTCTCTGATGGACACGGTGCGACACCTGAGCGCCGGCGCCCAGCAGCAGAGCGAGGACTACGTGCTCCTCTCCTCCGTTGTGGAGGAGGTCTACCGGAGATACGACGTGCTTCTGCGCCAGCTGCAGGCAAGTTTTTTTTAAAGATAAGATAAGAAAATAAGAATATCTTTATTATCTCCAGTTAGAGAAATTTAGTCAGGTGCATTATCACAACATAGACAAGTAAACAACATGGAGACCATCACTGTAAAAAAACAACAACAGTTATTAGGATTATAACAAGACACAAATGTAAAAATATCACATTCACTGTTTCATACATTCATTCCACATGTTGCAGGTAAAAACAAAATGAAATAATAAACATAATTTGGAATACAATTATGAGGATGACATACTATATGACACACTGATTTTAAATAAAATTAGAATAGCTTTACTATCTAATAAAGATAAATTGCATCAAGCACGGCTAAACACAGCCAGATAATCCTGTATTACTTGTATTGCTACTCTTTTTTGTTTGTTTGTTTTTTTTGGGTGTCATAGAGGATTTGTGTACGTGAAATTCAGGCTGCTCTCTTTTGGGAGAGTGTGTAGCCACAGTGCAGTGCAGTGTGGTCTGTAAGTGTCTTTGTTTTTCTATCAAAGTGGAGTTTTTTCTACAGGATTTTGCCAGGGACAGTCTTTTCCTTGTTGTGGGTTTTTTTACTTGCGCTAAGTGCATGGTGCATAGGGGATTTAGGTTTATCGTCTCGTTCGAATGACCTGCGTCTTGACCAGCACTCAAGGTCCAGTGGAGGGGGAGAAAATTGTGGCCAGTGTGGGATTCGATCCCACATGCTCAGATTATCTCGCTTTCTGTTCAGACACATTACCACTAGACCACCATGGGGGTGGACCTAGTTCAGCCTTATGATTTAATCATAATTGATACATGTCCGAGTGTACACCATTATTCCACCTGTTAGCAAATAATTTCTCATGCTAACTCATCTTTTCCAGCCTGATTTTTCTAATGTCTTGTATGGATTTGTAAATTCTTTGGTGTTTTTGTTGTTTTCATGTCACGTGACTAACACTTGTTGATGATTGTTGTGAGTATTTCTATTTTGCACAACTCGCCAAACACTCACTTGGATGACAAGGACCTTAACAGTCATAACTGAGACCTTTCTGTATGTATGTACACATGCAGGGGTATCAGGCATAGGTCACAGCTGATCTGTTGACACATCTGTTGACTTGGGAGGTGGGAACAGCCTCCACTAACTCACTCACTCACTCACTCACTCATTCCCTCGACCGCTGGGGTTGTTGGGGGGACATGAGGAAGATGTCATAGCTTGCCACGCCGTTCTGTTGGCAGCTGTCGTGAGGAGATCTGGCATCGTCATTTTGGTCCATTCCTTGACGTTGTCGGACCAGCTCTTTCTCTGCCGCCCCCGTCTGCGCCCTCCCTCTACAGTCCCTTGCAGGATGGTTTTGGAGAGGGTGTTATGTCGTATGACGTGACCAAACCATGCCATCTTCCGTCGTTTGACTGTTGCCAGCAGTGGTTCTTGGGGCCCAACAAGGTTGCTGACCAGGTTCCGCACATAGTCATTGGTCTTGTGCTCCTTGTAGGAGATGTGTAGTAGTCTCCTCAAGCAGTTGGTTTCGAATGCTTGGATTCTTCTTTCTGTTTCTGCCATCAGTGTCCATGTCTCACATCCATATAAGAGGATGGAGACCACCAGTGAGTACCCTGTTCAGTCTGGCCATCGCTGCCGTTGCAGAATTGCTTTAATTGCATTGATGGTGAGCAGGTTGTTTTCATGTTTGGAGGAAGGTGGCAGAGTGGTGACGACAGTTAGCTCTCACTACAGTATCTGTGAGGGTCTGGGCTTTATAATTCTGGTCTCGCCCTTTCTCCCCAAGTTTGACCGGAACATCAAACTGAACATCTAGTCATTTGGATGAGATGATACACCGAGGTCCTGTGTGCAGCACACACTGAAAAAGAACCCATGGCAACAAAAGGATTGTCCCTTGGAAAAATTATGTTGAAGAAAACCACTCTTGACTGGTACACAAATGTAGATAGGCATGCACTCAAGGCCTGTTAAAGCACGTTGGGTCATGCTGCTGGTCAGACGTCTGCCTTGTGGATGTGGTGTAGCGTAAATGGAGTTGTCCGCACGCAGTGATGCCTTCTCCTTGAAAAACTGGAACTGTTTGACTGTGTGCAGACCATGGCAGACCTGGAGCAGCGGTGGAAGAACGAGGTGGAAGAGCACTGCCAGCAGAACATCTCCCCGTCCTCCCCCTTCTTCCGGGACTACCACCTGCAGGAAGTGAGTACTGTGTCGCTGAAGGAAATGGTATTGTAATGTATTGTTTCGTATTGTATTGTTATCACAACAGATTTTTCTGTTTGAAATTTGGGCTGCTCTTACCCAGGGAGAGAGTGTCGCTACAGTGAGAGCACCACTTAAAAAATTTTTTTCCCCACCTGCAAGTGTGTTTGTTTTCCCATGAAAATGGATATTTGAAGGTGAAGGTAGCAAGCCCTTAAGGTCAAGGTGATCAAGGTTTGGGTCTTGGTTTGGTGAGGGTAGCAAGGCCTTGAGGTCAAGGTAAGAAAGGCTTGGGTCTTGGTTTGGTGAGGGTAGCAAGGCCTTGAGGTCAAGGTAAGAAATGCTTGGGTCTTGGTTTGGTGAGGATAGCAAGGCCTTGAGGTCAAGGTAAGAAAGGCTTGGGTCTTGGTTTGGTGAGGGTAGCAAGGCCTTGAGGTCAAGGTGATCAAGGTTTGGGTCTTGGTTTGGTGAGGGTAGCAAGGCCTTGAGGTCAAGGTGATCAAGGTTTGGGTCTTGGTTTGGTGAGGGTAACAAGGTAAGAAAGGCTTGGGTCTTGGTTTGGTGAGGGTAGCAAGGCCTTGAGGTCAAGGTAAGAAAGGCTTGGGTCTTGGTTTGGTGAGGGTAGCAAGGCCTTGAGGTCAAGGTAAGAAAGGCTTGGGTCTTGGTTCGATGACTGGTAGCATTGTTGGAGGGGATGAGTCCTGGGAGAAGGTCACAGTGTGCCCAGCGTGAGGGTATCCAGGTCTGTGTGGTGACAGAGACTGTGATGTGTGTTGATGTAATGTTGTTGTGCTTGGGCTCAAACAGATAAACCAATGCACAGCTGTTTTGTTCAAGAGGTGAAAAGTTTTGTTTGTTTGTTTGTTTGTTTGTTTTTTGAGCATGTTACAGTATGGGCAGTTTTAGTTTTCTGTGGACTGTGTGGTGAGGGAGAGGGGTCATTGGTGTGTGTGTGTGTGTGTGTGTGTGTGTGTGTGTGTGTGTGTGTGTGTGTGTGTGTTTCAGCTGCGGCACAAGGAGCTGGCCATGCTGTGTTTCCTGAAGGACGTGTCTCTGGACAGGGCCAGCTTGGAGCTGACTGTCAAGGCCCTCATGTAAGGCACCCTGTCCTGTCCTGCGTCCCTTGCACACACCTCTGTGCATTCATCATGTTTGATAATGATTGACTGTCAAGGCCCTCATGTAAGGCACCCTGTCCTGTCCTGTGCCACCTGCACACACCTCTGTGCACTCATCATGTTTGATAATGATCGACTGTCAAGGCCCTCATGTAAGGCACCCTGTCCTGCCCTGTGCCACCTGCACATACCTCTGTGCACTCATCATGTTTGATAATGATCGACTGTCAAGGCCCTCATGTAAGGCACCCTGTCCTGTCCTGTGCCCCCTGCACACACCTCTGTGCACTCATCATGTTTGATAATGATCGACTGTCAAGGCCCTCATGTAATGCACCCTGCCCCCTGCACACACCTCTGTGCACTCATCATGTTTGATAATGATCGACTGTCAAGGCCCTCATGTAAGGCACCCTGCCCCCTGCACACACCTCTGTGCACTCATCATGTTTGATAATGATTGACTGTCAAGGCCCTCATGTAAGGCACCCTGTCCTGCCCTGTGCCACCTGCACATACCTCTGTGCACTCATCATGTTTGATAATGATTGACTGTCAAGGCCCTCATGTAATGCACCCTGCCCCCTGCACACACCTCTGTGCACTCATGTTTGATAATGATTGACTGTCAAGGCCCTCATGTAAGGCACCCTGCCCCCTGCACACACCTCTGTGCACTCATGTTTGATAATGATTGACTGTCAAGGCCCTCATGTAAGGCACCCTGTCCTGCCCTGTGCCACCTGCACATACCTCTGTGCACTCATCATGTTTGATAATGATTGACTGTCAAGGCCCTCATGTAAGGCACCCTGTCCCCTGCACACACCTCTGTGCACTCATCATGTTTGATAATGATTGACTGTCAAGGCCCTCATGTAAGGCACCCTGCCCCCTGCACACACCTCTGTGCACTCATCATGTTTGATAATGATTGACTGTCAAGGCCCTCATGTAAGGCACCCTGTCCTGCCCTGTGCCACCTGCACATACCTCTGTGCACTCATCATGTTTGATAATGATTGATTGTCAAGGCCCTCATGTAAGGCACCCCGTCCTGTCCTGTGCCCCCTGCACACACCTCTGTGCATTCATCATGTTTGATAATGATAATCTTAATCATAATAATAATGGTAGGACATTTATACAGCTCTTTCAAACCTCTGTAAATGCTTTACAGTAACATGATGGTCTGACACAAAGTACTCATACATACCTGCAGACACACAGACACAGACACACAACCCTACTACTACTATCACTACTACTACTACCACCACTACTTCTGCTACTGCTACTACACTTGCGATCCAAACAGACAAGTGAAATCAAAAGAAAAGAAAAAAAAGAAACACACACAACACACACACACACACACACACACACACACACACCAGTGCATGCATGGAAGCACAAACACATGAAGGAGAAATAGCTTTGAATCCATAGAATACAGATAAGGAATGGAGTGCCTTAGTTATGTAGAGGCTGCTTGAAAAGGAATGTTTACAGATTTGTTTTAAAGGATGTGAATGAGGGACTGTGACAGACTGAAAAAGGTAGCGAATTCCATTTTTGTACAGAGGAAGAACGTAAGACTTTACTGCTAAATTTGGGAATGCAAAAGATTCTTCCCATCAGCGGAAGAGCGGAGAGACCTTGAAGGCGCATATTTGTTTGATATCAAAAGGTCAGAAATTAATTGAGGCTTCCAGTTTGTGTACTTGTTGCTGCTACAAGCAGTTCAGGGCTGCATTTGATGTATTGCTTTCCAGGAAGTGAGAGACATGGAAATTTAATTGTCTTTTTTTTTTTTTTTTTTTTTTTTTGAGTGGCTGATGAAAGGGTTAAACTGCCTTCATTTCACCCCTATATTTTGGTAGGTAAGCATCATATTCCGTTTTTTAATGTCATCTTCAGTTCATCCGAGGGCTTGAGAAGCAGGTTTTATGTTCAGCCCTTCGTTTCTTATGATGCAAGCTTCAAAGTTTTTGTTTTATTTAGCCTTCAGTGTATCATTGCTTAACTCTGTTGTTTTTGCTGTAACCTGAGGCCTACCTTGACTTGTGTCATTGCTTAACTCTGTTGTTTTTGCTGTAACCTGAGGCCTACCTTGACTTGTGTCATTGCTTAACTCTGTTGTTTTTGCTGTAACCTGAGGCCTACCTTGACTTGTGTTTTGGGGGGGGATAAAGCACTGACCTTGGGAATGGAGGTTTGAAGGGTCGTTAGTTCCTTATCCACAGGGTCAGTCCTTTTTCAAACCATCCTGCTGGTAGTTTTTATCTTCTTTCGTATGGTAGTTTTTACATTCTTTCTTTTGGGCCCAACTTTTGGCATATATCAGAGATTGACATAAACTTAAGGTTAGGCCAACAGCAGAGTGAGATCTATACAGTCAATGGTTTCTCCACTGCAGTAGAACTCATTTACAGCTTTTGTCTTTTGTGATGGACTATGACTTTCAAACTCGGAGGCAAGATTGCGCTGACTGTTAGTGCTGCTGCTTTAGAGACTAGTTAGACTTTGGGGACCATCCCAGTGCTGACTATCCTAAAGCCCTCTTGGCCGAGAGAGTCGGGATGTAACTTGGGCAAGACACTCTCCACTGTGATCAAATTCTAGCCCACACAATCAGGACAGCAGTTGCCTTCTCTGCTGTTCATTCTGATGGTCATAACTGGACACAACTGACTATGGTGAATACATTTCAGGGAGACGTTTGAGTCTGACGTGCAAGCGTGGAAGGAGAAAGCTGAGGAGGGTGGGGACATGAAGAAGACGAAGCAGGTGGTGCGAGGCATCATCTCCCGGCTGTCACTCCTGCTGCACGTCAACATCACGCCCGCCCCAGCACAGCTGCAGCTCACCCGCACCGTCTCTCACCTGCAGGGCTTCCCACAGGGTACTTCTTCTTCTTCTTCTGCGTTCGTGGGCTTCAACTCCCACGTTCACTCGTATATCCGCGAGTGGGCTTTTTACGTGTATGACCGTTTTTACCCCGCCATGTAGGCAGCCATACTCCGCTTTCGGGGGTGTGCATGCTGGGTATGTTCTTGTTTCCATAACCCACCGAACACTGACATGGATTACAGGATCTTTAACGTGCGTATTTGATCTTATGCTTGCGAAAACACACGAAGGGGGTTCAGGCACTGGCAGGTCTGCACATATGTTGACCTGGGAGATTGTAAAAATCTCCACCATTTACCCACCAGGCGCTGTCACCGTGATTTGAACCCGGGACCCTCAGATCGAAAGTCCAATGCTTTAACCATTCGGCTATGGCGCCTGTCTTCCTACAGGGTACGTTCATTGCCGTGCTGTGACAAGGAGGAAGGTGGCACAGTGGTTAAGATTTGTATTTGTATTTCTTTTTATCACAACAGATTTCTCTGTGTGAAATTCGGGCTGCTCTCCCCAGGGAGAGCGCGTCGCTACACTACAGCGCCACCCCTTTTTTTTTTTTTTTTTTTTTTTTCCCTGCATGCAGTTTTATTTGTTTTTCCTATCGATGTGGATTTTTCTACAGAATTTTGCCAGGAACAACCCTTTTGTTGCCGTGGGTTCTTTTACGTGCGCTAAGTGCGTGCTGCACACGGGACCTCGGTTTATTGTCTCATCCGAATGACTAGCGTCTAGACCACCTCTCTGACGGTCTAGTGGAGGGAGAGAAAATATTGGTGGCTGAACCGTGATTCGAACCAGCGCGCTCAGATTCTCTCGCTTCCTAGGCGGACGCGTTACCTCTAGGCCGTCACTCCACATGCCCAGGATGCAGTGTCAGTGAGGGTCTGGGATCGAATCCCTGCCTCACCCTTTTTCTCCCAAGGTTGACTGAGAAATCAAACTGAGGTTCTGGTCATTTGGATGAGACGATAGAATGAGGTCCTACATGCAGCAGGGTCTTGGCACACTGAAAAAAGATCCCATGGCAGCATGTGTTGTGACATGTGTATACAAGTGTATAAAAATATTCTAGTCCGTAAACTTAATCTTTCATAACATGAAGGCCTGTTTTTTTCATATTGTTATTGTTATTGTAGTTATAGTAATAATGATAATAATAATAATGTTATTATTACTATTATTATTATGACTATTTATTAGTATTATTTGCCCAATGAACCACAAAGGACCACATCAGGGCTAAAACAATTCCTTCAGTATCGATCCTGTAGTGAAAGCCTCTACTCATAGTGGAAAAAAGAAGATTGTAAGATAAAGAGAATGGGATGAAAGAAAACTGAAAATGTCTAGAGGTACATAGATGCAGTGGAAGGGAAACATGTAAATAGTTTATTTTTTGGGGTTTTTTTTAGATATATTTGTTGACACAGGTTATTTCCAGTGTGTATGATAAGTTTGAGGAAGTGCCATGGTTATTTCCAGTGTGTATGATAAGTTTGAGGAAGTGCCATGGTTATTTCCAGTGTGTATGATAAGTTTGAGGAAGTGCCATGGTTATTTCCAGTGTGTGATAAGTTTGAGGAAGTGCCATGGCAGAATCAGTGAGGCGTTGGACCACTGATCCTGTGTTCATCAGTCTGAGGCCCCTTTTCGTTCTGGCGTTGTGTCCTTGAGAAAGGCACTGTACTCTGATTTTCGTCCACCCGTGAATAGGTTCCTGACTTGGGGAAGGTTAAAACGGTGGAAGGAGGAGAAGATTTGGCCCTGCCTTCTTATTGTCATGACCGAGACACAGTGGATATGAATTCACTGCCCCTGATGGCCATTAAAAGGCTACGGGACTTCACCCTGTATGTGTGTTAACGTTCCAGAGGACCTGATGGTGAAGTCCGACACGGACGTTCTGCGCACCACACCGGGGATGAACCGCAGTTTGTCAGCGCCCTCTGGTGTTGATGACGACTCTTTTGCGGAAGTGGTGAGCTTGCAGAGGTAAGCAAGGCAGCATTTGCAATAACAGTGGTGTGGTTGGTTGGTGGTGATGGTGTTGGTGACGATGGTTGTCTCGCTAATGAACATTGTTCTGTTGTCAATTGATTCAGTTTGTTTCAAGCTGAGGATTGCCTTCTTACCAAGTTAAGTTAGTGATAGCACCCTTCTTCTGCATTCGGGTATACAGGTTTCTTTGAATACACATACTACATCAGTTTCTAGACGTGTGTGTGCATGGATATATACATATGAATCACAAGATTTCTTATGTGTTCGGTCTCATTCATTGACACACATTAAAACCTGCGTTTATGTGGGTGTGTATGAACAATCCCACACACTCTAAAAGAGCACACAAATAAACACGAGCTTGCATACTTGCAGAGACGATTGCATATGCACACACGTCACTCAGCACAGACCACACAATACTGTACCATTTTATGAACATGCTAGTGCATGCATGATGCATGTATGTTTTGTGCATATGGATTTGCATACACTCTTAGTCTCTTTCTGTCTCACGCACACACGCACACACGCACACACACACACACACACACACAGAGTTGTGTTAGCATTTCGTACATATGATTACTTGCCGTTTGTGTGTGTATGTTTTCCCCGATAGAATTTCTTGTGTATTGCATGTAATGATTGGCTATTTTTTCTTCTGAGGACAGGATAAAAAAAAAAAAAAAAAGCTGTAAAAGCATACTATTCCACCCACAGTGAAGATCATTTTGGCTTGACACACAAGAGTTACAGTTGCATGATTAAAATTGGATGTACCAGGTACCGACTGATGGAAAAACGGAAGGCGATGTCTGTGCTACAAGATCTGATTGAAGATGACGGAGACGACAAGCCACCATACATCTCTCTGATCGACCAGCTCTTCTCCTTCATCGGCAGTGACCCAGAAAAGGCAGTGAGTTGTGTCTGGCGGTTCTGTTTCTTTTTTGATAAAAAAAAAAGAGATTTCAACAGAGTACACAGATGATAAAAACAACACACATATAACGTCAAGAATGCACAGATAAAATTAAGAACATGCAGATAACATCAAGAATAGTTGCACAAAACCAAACAGAACATACACAACAGATAGCATTAAGAACTTGCACAATTATTTAGTAGTGTTTGGCAATCTGATTGTCTTGGAATGGTGGTTGATGGTGGTTGGAAAGGGGCTGGGGGTGGTTTTAGGGCTGAGTTTCAGTGTTTTCTGTTCTTCTCCCACATTTTTGTTCTCTGCTCTCATTTCAAAGGTGTGATTCTTGGAAACTTTTAGGCTTCCATGTACCAACTGTTGTGTTGAATACAACAATTCATTCATCATGTGTGTGCAAATGAATAATTTGAAACAGTTGGTAAGATACACATGCTTCATAATTTTGGTGTGCCATATTAGCTGCCAGTACAGTGTCTGTGAGGGTCTGGGTTTGAATCCTGGTCTCACCCTTTCTCCCAAGTTAGACCAGAAGATCAAACTGAGCATGTAATCATTCGGATGAGACATTAAGTTGATGTTCCATGTGCAGCACCAGCACACACTGGGCACACTGAAAAATAACCCATGGCAAGGTAGTTGTTGTCTTCCAGCAAAATTCTTTTGAAGAAATCCACTGTGATAGGTACATAAATATATATATATATGCATGCACTCAAGGCCTGAGCACAGTTGGGTTACCCCCAGCTGGTCAGGCAGCATCTTGCCTAGCAGAAGTGGCGTTGTAGCAGTGTATGATGTAATGGATTTGTCTGAAGGCAGTGACAGAGATGCTAACTGTTATGATTTCACTGTATTTTGTTACGCTCAAACTCATTTTATTCTGTCAACATCAAATTTTTTCCAACAAGTTCATTTTCGACTACATAGCATGGTCACATGCTTTCCTGTCGTAACATTATCCAGACGCTCTAGACCTATCAATCATGAGGCCAGGGCAGTCACTACTAACCTTGGTCTCACGTGATGATGCTGAGCTGATCGAGTGAGTGTTTACATTGAAACAGCATCAAGCGGACCAGTCAGCTTAATGGTTTGCCTGAACAAGAGAGAACATGGCTGATTCAAGTTGCGTCTCAGTCAAACACAGCATCTGTGCCTAGTGGATTCAGCGATGGAGTGTTTGTATGCCTTGTAGATAAAATGTACGTTAGCTGATGTGGCTCGGGAGTCGTGAGTGTTCCTACCAAATTCAAAATGTTCCTACCAAATTGCCTGGATTGTTCCTACAAAGATTTAACTTGAGTTGGTATCTCTGGAAGCGTTTGTATGCCTTTAGCTGATGTGACTTGGAGTCTGGAGTGTTCCTACCAAATTCAAAATGTTCCTACCAAATTTCCCTTAGCCGCATGAAGAGCACAGGACCAGGAGTCAAGATGGCAGTTGGAAAAAGAGGAAGCTAGTCAGGGATACAGAGAGAAGGTAACCTACTTCCGGGAGGTTATCGGCCGTAGCTACTTTCATTTTCTCCGTATAGGCGGATAGTAGTTTGCACAGGACAGGAATTGGACTCCCTGCCGGAGTCTGCACTAGTGGGTCATGGTAAGTATGTTAGATAAACGTAATTTTACAGGACAGGAATTGGATTCCCTGCTGGAGTCTGCACTAGTGGGTCACTGTATGTTAGATAAACGTAATTTTAGGAAAAAAATTTCCAATTTTTTCTCTGTACAAACACTTCCTGACAGGGGTTGGCATCTCTCGACACTGACAACCAAGCTGTTGTTGATGTCCAGGTGTCGTGCAGCAGCTTCCTAGTGGCAGCCCAGGTGCGGCACAAGCGGGGTACCATCCGCAAGAAGGCGCTGCTGCACATGAAGGACCTTCTGGCCGCCGCCTCCAGGGTAGGGGGTGCCACTCACCTGGTGGCTGCTGTGGCCTCCGTGCTCCGCAACGGGCCCAAGTGAGTCCTCCGTCAGTCTGACTTTGGTTGTGTGTGGTGGTGTGTGCTGTTTGGTTTGCTTAGTTTGTTGTGTGCTGTTTCAGCTTTTTTTTTTTTTTTTAGTCTGCTCTGTGTGTGTGTGTGTGTGTGTGTGTGTGTGTGTGTGTGTGTCAGGAGGAGGAGGAGAAGAAGAGAGGGGGGATTCATGTGCTCTCTCCAAGGTGTGTCAATCTCAAGTGCCCTCTCCAAGGTGTATTTGTGGGGTCTCAAGTGCCCTCTCCAAGGTGTATTTGTGGGGTCTCAAGTGCCCTCTCCAAGGTGTATTTGTGGGTCTCATGTGCCCTCTCCAAGGTGTATTTGTGGGTCTCAAGTACCTTCTTCAAGGTGTATGTCAGTCTCAAGTGCTCTCTCTAAGGTGTTTGTGTGTCAGAGGTAGCCTCTCATGAGACTTGCAATGTGTGCATGTTTCTCACACACATGCATGTTGTGTGCGACTGACATGGATCACATGGGCATCAGCACATAAAATGTGCTAATGCTTAAGGGCTTAGAGGAATTTAAACAGACAGACAGACATATGCAAGCACACGCACGCACACATGCATGCACATGCACACGTGTGTGCACACACACACACACACGCTGCACACATACAGACACACACACACACACACACACACACACACACACACATGACTGTGTCTCTTCTCTGACCATGGCCCCATGACTGTCACTGTGTGCAGAGCCCAGGAGCTGGCGTGCGGCGGCATGGTGCAGCCGGTGCAGGAGGCCTTTGCCGAGGTGATGACATCCGTGGTGCAGCTGGCGGCGCGCTACCCCATCGCCAGCTGCAGCAGTATAGGGCTGCTGTGTACCCTGCCCTACACCAGGTGACAGGGGGGGGGGGGGGGGATGCAACCATAATGACAAGTGATGATGATAATGACATGATAATGATGATAATAATAATGATGATGATTATAACAACAACAATGATAATGATTTTTTTTTTTTTTAACTTAAAAAAGAATTTTTTTTTTTTTTGCAAAGACGTATACAATATATGGAGATCAGTATGAGCAAACAGTATAAATGAACAGTAACATCCAGTAGAGACCAAAAAAAAAAGTATAATATAAAATAACAAGAGAGGCAAGGCCTTCAAGACTCACTTGTAATACACTTTAAAAAAAAAAAAATCAAAGCTTTTTATGTATTGAGTATAATTTCAAAATGTTATGTTTAAGATGAAAAAAATCAGTTTAAAGCAAATTAACTTCCCTAGCATTAAAGATTAATTTCCCTTTTTTACTATTTGCACCAAAATGTTGGCAAAATGAATAAAATTTCCATGCTTAGCAAAAGAAGTTCCTGTTTGAACAAAAAATGATAATAATGACTGCTCTAGCTGTTGGGTCAGAATATCAGATCAAAGTGCCAAGTTTAGAGAATACAAAAAATATAAATATAACAGTAAATGCAGTTTGCATATAATTAGGCTTCATTCTTTATTTTTTTGTACCCATCCCAGAGGCGCAATATTGTTTTAAGCAAGGTGACTGGAAAGAACTGAATTTTTCCTATTTTTATGCCTAATTTGGTGTCAACTGACAAAGTAGTTGCAGAAAAAATGTCAATGTTAAAGTTTACCACGGACACACAGACACACACACACACACACACACACACACATACACAAACACACAGACAACGGAACACCGGGTTAAAACATAGACTCACTTTGTTTACACAAGTGAGTCAAAAACAACAAAAAACCAACAGAAAAGAAACACAAAAAAAACAAGATAAAAAAAATGATAATAAGAAATGAAAAAATACTAATTAACTTTAAAGCTTTCCTTTCCAATAATGTAGAAGTGGTATACTCATTGCTCCTTATTATGATACTACAGTGCTACCACTCGCTTTCGCCTTGTCCATGATGCCATTACTGTAATAGTTGACTTAACTGATGCTATTGCTATGTTACAACTGGTCTCATTATTATTGATAACATCTTAAACCATCTTTTGTATTTTTGTATTTGTATTTCTTTTTATCACAACAGATTTCTCTGTGTGAAATTCGGGCTGTTCTCCCCATCTCCCCAGGGAGAGCACATCGCTACACTACAGCGCCACCCATTTTTTGTGTTTTTTTTGTTTTGTTTTTTTGTTTTTCCGATTAAAGTGGATATTTCTACAGAATTTTACCAGGAACACCCCTTTTGTTGCCGTGGGTTCTTTTACATGCACTTAGTGCATGCTGCACATGGGACCTCGGTTTATTGTCTCATCCGAATGACTAGATTTGACTTGATTTGATTTGCCTGGTGGGTAGGGCAGAGGAGCGGTGCCTGGTGTGCTCTGGCCTGGTGTATTGATTTGATTTGATTTGATTTGACTGGGGGGCAGGGCGGAGGAGCGGTGCCTGGTGCGCTCTGGCCTGGTGTATTGATTTGATTTGATTTGATTTTCCTGGTGTACAGGGCGGAGGAGCGGTGCCTGGTGCGCTCTGGCCTGGTGTATTGATTTGATTTGATTTGATTTGCCTGGCCTGGTGGACAGGGCGGAGGAGCGGTGCCTGGTGCGCTCTGGCCTGGTGTATTGATTTGATTTGATTTGATTTGCCTGGTGGACAGGGTGGAGGAGCGGTGCCTGGTGCGCTCTGGCCTGGTGTATTGATTTGATTTGATTTGATTTGCCTGGTGGACAGGGCGGAGGAGTGGTGCCTGGTGCGCTCTGGCCTGGTGTATTGATTTGATTTGATTTTCCTGGTGGACAGGGCGGAGGAGCGGTGCCTGGTGCGCTCTGGCCTGGTGTAGTGATTTGATTTGATTTGATTTGATTCGCCTGGTGGACAGGGCGGAGGAGCGGTGCCTGGTGCGCTCTGGCCTGGTGTAGTGATTTGATTTGATTTGATTTGATTCGCCTGGTGGACAGGGCGGAGGAGCGGTGCCTGGTGCGCTCTGGCCTGGTACACCTGCTGGACAAGCTGTGCAGCCTGGCGGGCCACCCCTCGGACGGGCTGGGGGTCCAGTCCCAAAGCACTCGCCACAAGGTGTCCGCTCTGGCCTGGGCCGGCTTCCAGGTGCTGGCCAACCGCTGCGTCAAGTGGGAGGTGGAGGACGGTCAGTCTCTGCTGCCTCTTTTTTTTGGGGAAAGGGGGGGTGTTGGTGGAGAAGGGAGTGGGGCATGGGGGTTGGGGGGGTGAGGAGTGGGTTTAGAGGTGAGAGTGGATGAGGGTTGGGGGAGTGGGTGGGGGTGGGAGATAGTGGGCAGGGGAGGGGCAGTGGGGAGAGTTGACACAGGGTGAGGGAAAGCGGGCAGTGGTTTGGGGGAGTGGGGGTGGGTGGGGGAAGGGGTGGAGATGACAGGTATGGGGTGGGGGGGGGGAGTGGGCAGAGAGTGGGGGAAGAGAGACCGAGTACTATTAGATGCGAAGAAAACAACAATGATGATAGTAATTATAATGATGATAATGACAGTGATCAAGAAACACCTTATCTCTGGCGCGATACCCAGTACAAATGGCTGCGCAAAGCGTCTGGGGTTGATGAAAGGACTTGAGTGCATGCTGCTGACACAGAGAACCTGGGTTTATTGTCTCACCCCGAATGACTTAAGTTCTTCTTCTTCTGCGTTCACTCGTATGCACACGAGTGGGCTTTTACGTGTATGACTGTTTTTACCCCGCCATGTAGGCAGCCATACTCCGTTTTCGGGGGTGTGCATGCTGGGTATGTTCTTGTTTCCATAACCCACCGAACGCTGACATGGATTACAGGATGTTTAACGTGCGTATTTGATCTTCTGCTTGCATATACACACGAAGGGGGTTCAGGCACTAGCAGGTCTGCACATATGTTGACCTGGGAGATCGTAAAAATCTCCACCCTATACCCACCAGGCGCCGTCACCGTGATTCGAACCCGGGACCCTCAGATTGACAGTCCAACGCTTTAACCACTCGGCTATTGCGCCCGTCGACTTAAGTTAAATGCAGTGAAAACACAGGGGAAGTGGGTTTATGGTGTGACCTGAAGGAGCATTGTTGTGGTGGTGTGTGTGCTGTGTGGGCAGCGTCCCAGGTGGAGGACCTGGAGCACTCGGGCCTGGCCCGCCAGGTGTCCACCCTGCTGACCCACCACCTGGCGCGGGCCACCAACGCCATCGGCAACGCCGCCGGGGGCACCGAGGCTCTGCAAGAGGTGCTGGGGCTCCTCAACAACCTCTCCAGGTGGGGGGGGTCTCTGTTCTTCTGCCATGTTGTTTTAGTTCTGGTGAAGAAGGAGTACAGTTGAGATACTAGTCGCTGTTGTGTGTTTGTAATATTGGGATGAGTGCGCATTGAAGAAACGGTCATGTTCATGTGTCAGGGTGTGTGTGTGTGTGTGTGTGTGTGTGTGTGTGTGTGTGTGTGTGTGTGTGTGTGTGTGTGTGTGTGCTGGTGGTAGTTTTGGTTTTGGCCATTTTGACTCGTGTGTGTAAACAAAGTTATTTGATGTAATGACGTGCTGTCTGTGTGTGTTCTTGGTAAAGTTAAATGTCAATAATTTAGAATAATTTAAGGTTGGTTTTTTTTTTTGCATTATACAGGCGGTAGCAAGCTCTATGTGCTTTATATAAAACCAGCACTGAAGCTGGATCATGACTGGTCATGGGTGAAACATCATCCGCAAAGAAATTCATTATCAGAGGTTAAAGGTCAAAGTCACCGCATGGCATATGATTTTGATAGGAAAAGTTTATGTGCAAGAGAAGGTCTTATAGACAGTCTTTCATCAAATTTGGTTCAGTGATTAACCAGGGTGAGAACAAACCCAAGTGAAGAGAATGTCAGAGGTCAAAAGTTCAAGGCCACAGCATGGCGTTTTGGAAACAGAATGCAGAAGCGTGATGGATTTTAAGTTTTTCGTCCAGTTTTCTGTAAAACATGGCACAGTGATTTGTTTTGTTCCAGAAAACACGCTTTGTAAATTTAGAGATCAAAGATCAAAGTCACAATTTTGCAAGGTGATTTGCAAAGTGGCCTTTTTTTTTCTTCTTTCTTTTTTTTTTCCATTATTTCTTTGATGGATAAAGTGGGTATCACACATGATTCTTGAAGGCCTTACTTCTCTTTGTCATATCCTCAATTGGGCACATGGATGCTTCAAATGTAAATGCCCTGTTGAACTGACATAATTTATATTTACTTATTGATAGGTCTTTTTCTTTAAAAAAAATTTTTTTAGAAGGTTTGAGAATGGGGTAAGGGGAGGACAGATGAAATGGTTGGTGTTTAGCTGTGGGGGTGGGTAGTATTTCATAAAGCCATGGGTAGAGTACAGAAAGTAAAAAGATTGGATATGCCTTGGCTAGCATCAGGATAGTATTATATATTTAAAAAAAAAAAAAAAGAAAAGAAAAAGAACAGAAAAAAAAAAACAAAACAAAACAAAACACCAGCATGGCATATAGTTCTGCCAGTGACGTTGCTGCTGAAGAAGATTTACACAAGAGGATTGGTATTGCGTCATCGTCATCCATCATGAACCAGAGTTTTGAGAAATCCTGAAGTTCTGTGTGCATGGTGCAGAATGGCGGGGTAAAAGTTTAAAGGTCCCATTGGCCTTTAAGGGCCATTCGGGCAGTGAAATCATGTCAGCTGTGTTTAGGGTTCACCATTGGATGGTAGGGTATCTTATCATTCACTCTCCCCCCCATTGTCCACCCACCTCGCCTCCAAATCAGTATCAGTAGCTGAAGGAGGTGTCACTGCATTAGGACAAATCCATATATGCTTCACCACATCTGCCAAGCAGATGCCTGACCAGCACCGTTACCCAACGTCAGGCCTTGAGGAAAAAAAAGAAAAAAAAAATTACTCCCAAAACAAAAAGTGAATAAAGAAATGAATGGAAAAATGAAAAAACAACAACCCCAAAACCAGGTGATGATGGAGGTGTGTGTGTGTGTGTATGTGCGTGTGTGTGTGTGTGTGTGTGTTTCAGGAGCAAGATGGGCAAGGCCATTCTCAGTCAGCCGGCGTGTGTGTCCAAATTGCTGTCACTGTTGCTGGACCAAAGGTCAGTTCCCACTCCTCTTGTGCTGCTGGACTAGGAAAAGGACATAATGTTATCACATTTACACTCTCGTACATGCATGCTGTCTCTATTAAGGTCCGTTTATACAGAGCGCGAACGTGAACGCGTCCAATGCGAACATGAACGCGAACGCGACTTTTGAGCAGTTTTGCCATTCAAATAGAGCACGAACCCGAACGCGGAAAACCATCGAAGGCTTTCGAGGTGGCTCGTCTTTTTCTTGCTGTGAGAGATAAAATTTGGTCATTTGGAATCACGGCGCAGGTAGAGTCAGACACGGAGGAGATCATAGTACTGTATTTGTACGCAAAACAACAGAGGAAGGGAAAGAGGCGTGTGTCAGTGCACGAATTTTTACAGAGAAGAAGTGAATTTGGAGAGTACCACCACCTCGTACAAGAACTGCATTTTCATCCTGCAAAATTCCAGCAATACTTTCGACAAGTTTCTATTTGTGGAAATGATGCAAGGGAAGTACCTGCTGATTGGTTGAAAGCAAAAAAGCCACGCGACCTTCTGAGAAAATTCGCTCTGGGGGCAATCAAGGCGGTCGTGCGCGCACAAAAATTTGTTCGCGTTCGCGTTCGCACTCTATTTGAACGGTTCTCTCACTGTCTCTCTCTCTCTCTCTCTCTCTCTCACTTACGTTCACACTCTCGCAAAAACATGCATCTTAGTGCTGACCGGTACTGCTAATTAATTTCTGGAGGCCAAATATAGATACTTGAAATATGATTTGGCACATATTTGATGTGTACAGTATGCAAATAAGAACTGCAAAGTTTCTGACAAGACTGCTTCTGAATGACCTCAACTTCCAAAAAGATGTTGGTTTCCAGCTCTGCATACAGTTCTGTTTTTCTCCTTGCCGGTCTGTTTGTGAAGAAATTTACAACACACCTGTTGCATTCCTTGTTATGTTCTTACTTTGCGGTTTTCCATGATTTTCTTGTGTAAATATTTTCGGAAAGTTCCATTCGGAAGAGGAGAAGCAGAAATAATTGGATGTCTTTTTTTTTTTCTAGTATTTTTTTTCCAGCATGAATTCATACTTTATGCACCATCTGTACCCAGTTGTATTTTCTTGGTTGTATTTAACATTTGCTTTGTGTATTGGACATTACCTGTCACACTGAAGTGAAATATTTAGTAATTATTGTGTATGTCATTATATTCAAAATTTACCTGGGAGTTTGAAATGAGATGGATACCAGCTAAAGCAAACATACACTATCCTTTTTAAGTCCATTTTCTAGCACTGGGACATGTTCAGCTACAAACTCAGAAAAAAAAACTGGCTTTTGTGTGTGTGTGTGTGGTCAGAAAGTGGGAAGTTGGCAGGTGGGAGACTGTTTGTAAAACCTGTCATAAGTCCTCTTGTTCCTGATGATGATGCTGCACTCGGTCCCCAAAACCCTGTTTGTAAAACCTGTCATTCATCATCTTCTTCATTCGTCGGCTGCAGCTCCCTCGTTCACTCGTATGTACACAAGTGGGCTTTTACGTATATGACTGGTTTTTTTACCCCACCATGTATGCAGCCATACTCTGCTTTTGGGGGTGTGCATGCTAGGTATGTTCTTGTTTCCATAACCCACCGAACGCTGACATGGATTACAGGATCTTTGACGTGCGTATTTGATCTTCTGCTTGCATATACATACGAAGGGGGTTAAGGCACGAACAGGTCTGCACATATGTTGACCTGGGAGAACGGAAAAATGTCCACCCTTTACCCACCAGGCGCCGTTACTGAGATTCGAACCCAGGACCCTGAGATTGAAAGTCCAATGCTTTAACCACTCGGCTATTGCACCCGTCAAACCTGTCTTTAGTCGTCTTGTTCCTGGTGATGATACTGCCTTATCAGTCGTCTTACCCAGGCTGTGTTTGTTGCAGGCCCTCCCCCAAGCTGGTGCTGATCATCCTGCAGCTGTGTCGTGTCGCCCTCCCCCTGATGAGTACCGCCGACTGTGCCCAGGTGGCGCTGCCAGCCTGGGGGCAGCACCTGTACGCTGCCCACTGGAGCTCGGCCCAGCCCGTCTCCGACCCGCCTGCCCGCATCATCTCTCTGCTGCTGGCCAAACTGGGCGACCTGCTTGTACCAGGTTCATTTTTTTTTTTTATTATGTTTTATTTTATTGGTTTTTTGTTAGCTTTTTTTTGTCGTTTTTTTTTTTTACCGCCTTATCCTTTGAACCATTTCAGTATCATTACCCCCACGCTGTTCATTTGGAGTCCTCCCTTACACAGTCACATGCAGGGTGGTCTGCTGCAGCCCCTGCATTGGCAGTCTACAGGGAACTATCAGTGTTAGGTCATCAGGAGGCCACACACCAGAGGAGACCGTGTCTGCATGGCCTCTGCGTCACTTTGGTTGTGTTCAGGTCTGTTCTGATTTAGCGTACTTAGGACACCACCTACTAAGTCCCCTCCTCCTTTCACACAGGGGATCATGATGAATAATTGAAGTGAGTGAATTTGTCCATTGGATCATTGAACACACAGGGTACCAGTTGATGGTGTCTCTTTTTGTTAGTTTTGTGATAATAGATGATTGGCATAAAATTGTCCACGGGGGGCCTTTCACACAGGGTACCAGAGGATGGTGTCCCTTTTGTTTGCTTTGTGATGATAGATAGTTCGTGTAAAATTGTCCATGGGAGCCTTTCACACAGGGAACCAGCAGGTGAAGGTGTCCCTTTTGTTGTTAGTTTTGTGATGGTAGATATAATTGGGAGTCAAATTGTCCACGGGGGGCCTTTCACACAGGGTACCAGGTGATGGTGTCCCTTTTGTTGTTAGCTTCGTGATGACAGATATTTGGAGTTTAAATTGTCCATGGGGGGGCCTTTATCACAGGGGACCAGGTGATGCTGTCGAGCCGCACCCCCTCCCAGGACACGGCCTCCCCGAGCCCCACAGGCAGCGGGGGCAGCAAGGAGAGGGAGGAGAACACGGACGTGCAAGGGGGGCGCATCTCCGTCTTCCTGCACAAGCGGGAGGACCAGATGTCTCACGACGTCATCCAGCCCCTGCTCAGGTGAGTCGAGCGGACCAACGAACAAATGAACAAAATTTTTGCCCACGGAATGATTCAGCGCTTGTAGGCTCTAAAGGCGTTTGATTGGCTAAGAGCAGACCGGGCAGGGTCGGCGTCTTTTCATTGTTAGCTGTGCGAACTTTGGCCAAGCAGAGCAAACCGATAGGCCTAGTTTGCATCAGTTTGACATGATATGTATATATCACCAGACAGGGAGTATAATTCAAACAAGAAGTCAGAGGAATAAGCAAAATGTGCTTGTTTACATCCGGCCCTTTGAGCTAAGAAAATCAAAGATGCAGATGCAAAAAAAAAAAAAAAGAAAAAGGACAACAAAAAATAGAGCCAAAACATTCACCACACCAGCAACATTATTGAAATAACATGTATGCACAAAAAGATAAGTACAAAATATTCATGCACAATACCATCAATAAAAAAAAAGAGAGAGAGAGAGAGGCTGAGTGAATAGGTGAAATGGGAATGGCAGGTAGGCAGAACAGGACAAAGAGTCCAGTTTTCAGTGGGTCACTGAGCATGGCCACGCTGTCAAAGAGTAGGCGGATGGATCACGATTTTTACTCCCCCCCCCCCCCCCCCCCCCCTCCATAACCTTGTGTGGTGGTTTGGGTACCAGTGGTTCAGATGAAATGATGAACCAGTGTTCCTTATACTGCATGCCCTGAAGTGCACATAAAAGAACCCACGTTGGCAAGAGAGTTGGCCCTGGCAAAATTTTGAAGAAAATGTAATACAATATAATGCAATACAATACTGTACAACACAATGCAACGCAACTCACTGCAGTGCAGTACAATGCAATACAATACTATACAACACAATGCAACGCAACTCACTGCAGTGCAGTGCAATACAATACTATACAACACAATGCAACGCAACTCACTGCAGTGCAGTGCAATACAGTGCAATACAATGCAATACAATACTATACAACACAATGCAACGTAACTCACTGCAGTGCAGTACAATGCAATACAGTGCAATACAATACTATAGAACACAATGCAAAGCAGCGCATTGCAATGCAGTGCAATGCAATACAATACAGTACAGTACAGTCCAGTACAGTACAACAAGAAACAACAGACTGAAGCTTCCTTTGCAGCTCCGACAACCGGCCGTTCCGCCTGACGGGGGGAGCCAACATGGAGAAGGTTGTGAGGATGGACCGGGAGCTGACCAAGCACGGGCGCTGCGAGGTGACGACGGAGGAGGCCATGGTGGCCCTGAAGAAGGCCTACAAGTGGGCCCAGATGGGCATGGTGGTGTCCACAGCGCCCCCTGTGGAGAACACCTCCACCGACTCCAACTCGGCGCCGGACAAGAAGAAGACGGCCGCCGAGGTGACGTGCAAGGAGAAGAACAGCGAGCTGGCCAGGTAACAACAGTTACGATAAGAATAATGATAATGATAATGCAAATGATGATGGCGTTATGATAATAGTAATGATAGTAATGATGATGATGCCAGACTTTTTCCAGGTTGTGATTTCTAGAACAAATGGTGCTCAAAGCGCCTAACATGATGGTGAGATTTTGATTCGTCTGTATAGAATGGTTGTTGGAGGTGGATTGAAGTGGTGGATAATTAAAATTATTTATCAATAATGAAATTGTAGGAAGTTTACTTGTGATGAGATAACTTTAGAGACATGTTTATATGTGTTAACTCATACAAAAATTAGGAGACATTCCTTTTTTTTTTTACCCTTTTTTTTTTTTTTTTTTTTAAGAGCGCATAATGTATATGAAGAACATTGACAATGTTTACCTCGAACAGATCGAGTGAGAAAAAAGAAATTAGTAGACTTCACTTAAGAATTTTTTTTTTTTTTTTAATTAAAAGAGTGCACAATATGTGTAAAGAACACGTCTCAATGTCCCTACCCCCCAACCCCTCCTCCCCACACACAGGACGGACCCAGTGCGGGCCTTCATCAGCGGCCACGTGGCCAACACAATGGCGGCGGAGGTGATCGCCTTGCTGCACAACCTGCTGACGGCCCCTGTCACCAGCACAGCCCAGACGTGGGCGGAGGCTGTGCAGCGTGTGCTGTGTAACGCCCTGTCGGGGCTGCCCGTGCTGCTGTCCTCCCTGGAATCTCTGAGCTCCCCCCGCACCTTCGCCCTGCAGCTCATGTCCACCGCCAAGCTGGCCAATGCCGCCCTCGCCTCCCTCGGTGCCTTCCAGGAGACCGTCAAACCCGGCTGTGCTGTCAAGGTGGGTTGTGGTGTTGTGGCGCTCGCTAGACCTTCACAGATGGCGACTGTTTCAATTTTGCCATATTTTGTTGCTCGATTGCAGTTTGATCAGTCGTTAGGCCAACGTCAAAATTGTCACTTTCAACTACATAGCATGGAATATATGCTTTCCTGTCTAGACCTATCAGTTACAAGGCCAGGGCAGTCACTGCTAACCTTGGTCTTATGTGATGATGCTCAGGTAATCGCATGCATCTTTACATTGAAACAGCATTGAGTGGTCCAGTCAGCTTAATCGTAGCAGTTACACCATGTTGCATGTAGGCCTAAGTGTTTGTATGCCTTGTAGATAAAATGTACGTTTGCTGATGTGGCTCTCGAGTCCTTCCAAATTCGCAATATTCCTACCAAATTTCCTGTTTGTTCCTTCAGACGCTTGACAGGTGTTGCCATCTCTGGACCTTTGACGTTCACACTTATTTTGTTTTCCTTTTTCATGCACGTGTATGTATTAGAAAGGATGTTTCTTTTCTTTCTTCATTCCTTTCCTCTTCAAAGGTTTGTGGAAGAAGTACTGAAAGGATTTGCTCAAAAAGAAAAGGGAAAAAAGGGGCCTTGTTCTGGGCTGGATACAAGGCATTTGGATGAGAAGGAGCCAAGGTCCCATGTGTAGTATTCACTTAGCACACATAAAAGAAACCATGGTAACAAGAGAGTTGTCTGTAGCCAAATTCCGTAGTAAAAAGAAATCCACTGTAATATGTTGGTGCGCGTGTGTGTGCACACAGGTGCATGTATGTATGCGTGTGTGTGAATGTGCATGACCGAAGCCTGACCGAATGACAGGAAACAAATGTTCAGGGCCTAAAAGGCGCAGTCACTTCTACCTCGGTAGGCTGCCTGTTGTGCACATGACCTGTGTTTGTAAAACCCTTCAAGCTTGGTCTCTGACCAAGGATAGGTATTCTGCAAGTATCCATATCAGTCAGTCAGTCAGGGTAAGGATGTCTTTACCATGATGTGGGAAACTGTCTGGGAGAGGGTTGAGAAACTCCAGCACAGATGTAGGATGGTGTGTGTGTGTGAAAAGGACTGGCCTGTCTTCAACATGAATTCAGGCATGAGTGAAGGTGTATGTGTATGTGTGTTCTGAGCAGAAGGGTTGACATCATCAGAAAAGCCTGATTTTATTTACTTTTAGAAGCTAAATGATTAAGATAATGACATCATGAGCTGCGTTGTTTGCATGGTCTTTTACTGCTTTTTTTTTTTTTTTGTCTTGGTCTGACAGCTTTGTGTTTAATGCTGATGGATTTTTTTTTTTTTAGTTGTCCAGTCCTGAAACAGCCCTGTGTGGTCATGCTTTCCATGCACTCGCGTACACTATCATAATGCATGTTTTGCATGCGCACACAGTTACTATATACTCACACACCAGTGTTCACAAATCCTTTACCTCTCATCATTTCAATTCTTTTCATTACAACCAAAGTATGTGTTGCTGCAGAATGGTTAAGAAAGACGCTGATCTGCTAATACTGTCCACGAAGGTCTGGGTTTCAATTCCAGTCTTGCCCATTCTCCCAAAATCAAACGGAGGTCCCATGTGCAGCATGCATTTGGCACATGGAAAAAGAACCCATGGCAACATAGTGTTGTCCTCTGGCAAAATTCTGTGGAAGTCCACTCTGATGGCCTAGAGGTAACGCGTCCGCCTAGGAAGCGAGAAAATCTGAGCGCGCTGGTTTGAATCACGGCTCAGCCGCCGGTATTTTCTCCCCCTCCACTAGACCTTGAGTGGTGGTCTGGACGCTAGTCATTCGGATGAGACGATAAACCAAGGTCCCGTGTGCAGCATGCTTTTAGCGCACGTAAAAGAACCCACGGCAACAAAACGGTTGTTCCTGGCTAAATTCTGTAGAAAAATCTACTTCGATAGGAAAACAAATAAAACTGCACGCAGGAAAAAATACAAAAAAAATGGGTGGCGCTGTAGTATAACGACATGCTCTTCCTGGGGAGAGCAGCCCGAATTTCACACAGAGAAATCTGTTGTGATAAAAAGAAGTACAAAATACAAAAAATCCAAAAAATATGCGTACATTCAAGGTCTGACTAAGCGCACTGGGTTGTGCTGCTTCTTCCCAGCAGTTGTGGCGTAGTGCATATGGAATTGTCCGAAGGCAGTGACGCCACCTTGAGAAAGTGACGCTGTTGTGGCAGGTGATTGGAGAGGGGATTCACCAGACCCAGGGCACGGTGCAGAGCGTGTCGGAACAGACGGACCAGGTCACTGTCGAACTGGACAAGGACCGGGAAGAGCCCCACGCGCGCTACGCCAACTCTGTCAGAGTTCCTCTGTCCCGTATACAGCCCCTACGCAACGAGGTAGGAAGTAGCAGCAGTAGGGAGAGATTAAAAAAAAAAGAAAAAAGCAGGAAGGTTCTTGGTTGGCGACTTTGTATATTTCTTTTCACATGTGTGCAAGCGGTTGGAACACTTGAGTTGCAACAGCTGGAAGTTGAGTTCACATTGACTTATTTCAATGAGCACTAGTAACAGTAGCAGTTTGGTAGTTCAGTAAGGCCTGTGATTCTAGCTGATTTCATTGTCATGTTAGTGGCAGATGATGGAACATGGTAGGTAATAGATACCAGTATTGTTGATTGATATTGGAGGTAATAGATGCCGTTATTGTTGATTGACTTTAGAGGTGATAGATACTGTTATTGTTGACTGATTTTTGAGGTGATAAGTGCTGTTAAAATATTGTTGATTCTTGAGAGATGATAAGATGACAGTCCTCACTTGCCCACCTGTTCCCCTACCTATCAAGTCTTAATAAAGAACAAGGAAAAAGAGAAAAGAAAACAAATGAGGACATAGAGCTAAAAAAAAAGATAGAAAAAAATATGTATATGTATATATTTATATTTATATATATGTAGATGATAATGTGACAGCTGATGATCTGAATGTTGGTTTTAGATATATTTTGTTCTCATTTTATGTGTGTGTGTGTGTGTGTGTGTGTGTGTGTGTGTGTGTGCCCAGGTGTTCCAGCAGTGCCATAAGCAGATGAGCGAGTCAGTGATCAAGGCTGTGCAGGCATCCATCGTTCCTGGGGATGAGATGGCCACCTCCCCTCTCCAGCAGTCCTTGGGGGCTGTCACTGGCACTGACGGCAACTCCCTGTCTCACCAGGTGGGGCTTTAGGTCTCCATGTTTGTGTGTTTGTGTGTGTGTGTGTGTGTGTGTTTGTGTGTTTGGTTGTATGTTTGTTCCAGTTTTAAAACATGATTTTATTGTTCATGAAGAAAAATGTTTTCCTGACATTGTCACATTGCATCTGTTGACTATTGCAACTGTACAGACTTTGACAACAGCAAAGAGTGGAAACTATATTCAGTTACAAGGTACACAACTTCAAGTCAGCGCTGTTTATGCTACCAGTTCATTTAGCAGGCAGGTAAATTCTTCTTCTTCTTCGTTCGTGGGCTGCAACTCCCACGTTCACTCGTATGTACACGAGTGGGATTTTACGTGTTTGACTTTTTTACCCCTGCCATGTAGGCAGTCATTCTCCATTTTGGGGGGTGCACACAGGTAAATAAAAGGTACATTGGAACAAGCCCAGACACTTCCTCTGTTTGAGGGCAGTTTGTTTTGTTTATTTCATCTCATGCTGATAAAAGTCAGCAACGGTAACTGTCCTGATTTCATTTTATTTTGTCCGGGTCGGTCGCAGTTTGTTCCGATGTCATGTAGATGTCAAACTTGTTGGGAGGGGTTTATTTTGGGCAAGTTCAGGTCATCCGCCTGCTTTCTTGTTGTAAGCTGTTTGGTGGTTTGGCAGTGCACATTGTGTACTGGGGCGCAGGTTGGGGGGATTGGGGTAGTGAGTCACACTACTGGTCTTGAGTGATAAAGCTGAGCCAGAGCATGTTGTGAGCACATTTACACTGTTACCAACGCAGAGTGGACGAGCTAGCCTCCAAAAAGACTTTCTTGCAAGTAAACCTTGTTTGTGTGCCATATAGGCGAATGGTGTGTTATACTGGTGCAATTAAAAAAGAAAAAGAAAAATCAGAATGGCTAAAAAGAAATGTTTCTAAAGAGTTCAGTGGGGTTGGCATTTATGTGAAGATGAATTATTTCACCAACAGTTGTGTATTGAATAAAAAAAAAAAAAAGAAAAAAAGAAGTGAATGCAAGGATATGCAACTGCATCTTTGTGAGGTACATCTGGGCTGTTTCAGATGTGTCGTTGTGGCGGAGATTCAAGTTAAAAAAAATTGTTTTAAGTATAAATGCAAAGGTTTATATTTCCATTTTTGCGAGGTACAACTGGGTTGTTTCAGTTGTTGAGTTGTGGTGGAGATTCTGGCCACAAAAAAAAAAAAAAAAAAAAAAGAAAGTATAAAAGAAAGCGTAAATGCCAGGGTTTGTAATGACATGTTTGGGAGGTACAGCTGGGCTGTTGCAGGTGTGTCGAGTGGTGGCGGAGATTCAGACGCGAGCGGCCATGCTGCTGGCGCTGTACATGCAGAACGTGGACTTTGCCAAGCTGTACATTTCCCAGTGCGGCTCCTCTGTGGAGATGCTGAAGACCCTGGCCAAGGACTGCAGCACAGGTACAGTAGTGCCCGCATGATGCAGGTGCAGAGATGTTAGTGCTCACACCTGTGTGTGTATGCTACGTACATGTAAGCGCCTGTTTGCTCACACTTCACAAATAGGCACGTAAGGACACATACTGTCTCACCCACACTGACACACACACACACACACACACACACTCACTCACTCACACTGACACACACACATTGACACACTCACTGATACACACATTCACACACACAACACACGCACACACACACACACACACACACACACTCACTCACTCACTCACACTGACACATACACACTGACACACTCACTGATACACACACACACACACACACACGCACTCACACTCACACTTCACTCACTCATACTGACACACACTCTGACAACACACTCACTGATACACACACATACACAAACACAAAGACTCTCACACACACTCTCGCACTCATACTCTAGCACTTACACACAACACAGTGCAGCACAATGACAAAACAACAACACAACTAACACACAACACTTTATCCTTTCCTTTCCATTACACGACAAACATCGACTTGCTGATGATTCTGTCGTTGTTGATGTATGCTGGGTATTTTTGTGTCTCCATAACCCACCAAACACTGACATCGATTACAGGATCTTTAACGTGCGTATTTGATTTTCTGCGTGCGTATACACACGAAGTTGCTTCAGGCACTAGCCGGTCTGCACATATGTTGACCTGGGAGATGGGAAAAATCCCCACCCTTTACCCACCAGGCGCCATTACTGAGATTAGAACTTGGTACCCTCAGATTGAAAGTCCAGTGCTTTAACCACTCGGCTGTTGCACCCGTCCTTCCTTACAGTGAGTGGTGGTGTGCTGTGTGGGCAGGGAGTCGGCAGCAGGTGGTGGAGGCCCACTGTCAGCGGCTTCGCATGTTGTACAGGGACTGCGCCAAGCCCCCGCCCCCACCCAGCAAGGCTGACACGCGCCCTGTGAGTGCTTGGTTTTGTTTATTTGATTATTTATTGTATGTTCACTGAACGCAGGGTAACAGCATGATCATTTACTAATGTCTATGCTGATAACGCCAAAGGAAAGTCACACAAAACAAAACCGGATTTCCGTGATCGTTTTCTAATGGGCGCTGTTGAGCATTATGAAGGATTAAAGTCACAAGTAAAAAAAAAAATCTCTTTTACTTTTTAGTTTTTGTCTCAGACTGCCTGAATCTTGCTGCATATGACTCGGGGTACATTTGCATTATGTATGTTTCAGTATGTGTTACAGCAGTATGTGATGATGGAGTCTCCTGTCGGACCGACGGATGAGTAGGCAGGCAGGCTTATCTGTAGGTGTGTGTCCTCATATGGGAGAAGAGGCCAATTCTAGATGCACGGTACTTCCTACAGGTGTTGCAAGGGAAAACGTCTCCAGAAGATGAGCCCTGCTTCCTTCGCTCCCGCTTCTCCTTAGTGGCCAGCGTTCTCTTCGTTTTCAAACGTCTTTATGCCACTAGAGCACAGCATCCTCCAGCAAGAGCTGTCAAGGGCATCAGTTTCCCAAGAAGCGATGTCTAAGTCACAGGCTTTGAAGTTTGTCTTCAAGGTGTCCTTGAAGCGCTTGCAGGGTCTTCCAGTTTCGCGGTGGCCTTCCTTCAGCTGGCCATACAGTAACATCTTCGGGATCCTGCTGTCTGTCATGCGGACAACGAGTCCTGTCCAGCGTAGCTGGCACTGGATCAGCAGGCTTTCAATGCTGGGCAGGCCGCTCCTCTCTAGGACCTGGAGGTTGGAGATCCTGTCTTGCCACTTTATGCTGAGGATCTTTTGTAGGCATCTCTGGTGAAACTGCTCAAGTTGTTGAATGTGACGGCGATATGTCGTCCATATGATATTTCACAGCTGTACAACAAGGTGGTCAGCACAACAGCTCTGTCTGGGATGTATAAACATATAATGAGCATTGATTGTTGTTAATCCAGGTCTACAGAAATGCTAGCGCTCACACTCTTTCGCATAATTAAGCACATACATGTGCACCTTTCCTCACACATCACACACACACACACACGCACCCGTGCAAGATGTTTCTTCATACAACGTTTCATCCTGTGTTTCAGTCGAAAGAGATGGTGTGGGAGGTGACGCGCTCCTTCCCCCCAGTGCGGGCGTGTCTGTTCTCCCAGAACCTGACGGTCATCACCTTCCTGGGGGACCCCAGTGCCGGCAGTGGTCTGCCACGAGGCACCATGGTGTTCGCCAACCAGCCCATCCCCAAGGAGGTCAGGGAAAGAATGAACAAATGAATTAACTTTTCTTTTTCCCCAGGGTATTGCGAACAGCAGTATAACAAGAATGTTTTTTTCCCCCCACCCATCCCTGGGGTATAGAATCGAGAAAGAAAAGCGTAAGAAAAAAGAAAATTGAGACAGAATGAAGAGAGAAGAGAGAGAGAGAGAGAGAGAGAGGGAGGGGTGTAAAAGGAGAGGGGGGGGGGGCGGTTATGGGGGTATGGCGGGGTGGGGTGGGGGGGGTGGAAGAGTAAAGAAAAGAAGTGGAAAGAAGAAAAGCTGAGTTGATAACACACGTAAGCAGTTTCAATCCAGTGTCTGAAGATGACAGCACCAGTCAGAAAGTAACATGTGGGGTCAGCCAATATGAAAGACCGACTTTTCATGATTTTCAGCAGGTCGGGCTTATCAGGTGTGTGTGATTTATACAAATACAGGCTTGTACAAAATAACATCGGTTTTTTTTCTAAAAATTCAGGAGTGTGTCTGGTGTTGTATAGCCTCATAGACTGAAAATTACAGTACAATAGAACATGTTGCAGAGATCAGATCATTTCATAAAGAGGAAGAAAGCAGTTCATACAAGTGGTCAGTTTCAGTTTCAGTAGCTCAAGGAGGCGTCACTGCGTTTGGACGAATCCATATACGCTACACCACATCTGCCAAGCAGATGCCTGACCAGCAGCGTAACCCAACGCGCTTAGTCAGGCCTTGAGAAAGTGGTCAGAAACTGCATTTTAAACAGTACCGATGTGCACTGACAAACCTGTCTTTTGTGCTTTGATGATGGTTTCAGGCGCCAACGTTTTACTGGGAGCTGGAGATCTGTTCGTTTGGAGACTCCCATGAGGACAGTTCAGCCGTGGTGTCCTTTGGGTTTGCCCCTCAGGCAGAGAAAAAGGATGGCGCCTGGACCAACCCTGTGGGAACCTGCCTCTTCCTCAAGTCAGTCTGGGCAGCCTCCTTTATGCGCCCTTAATGGGATGTCTTTTGTCTTGTGGCTGTTTTTTTTAAAATAAATTTTATATATATTTTTTTTTATATAACAGTATGAGGTAGTGGAATGAATACAGTGAAAAATGGCAGACACATACACGCATGCACACATGTGTACCTACATGCTTGCTCACAATTATATTTAGTAAAGTTGAATTTGATTTTGTTACACACACACACACCTTCACACACATGCTTGCACACAGTTACAGTCTGGTTTTGAATAAACAGTACATATTTTTAGGCAGTTGGCTTCAAACTATCAGTTTGATAGTACTTGTAGTTTGAGCTTAAGTTTCAAAGAATAAATTCAGTTTAACGAGAGCGCTAAAGAATCGATAGACAGACAGAAAATACGAAAAAAAACACTTAGCTGTATGCAGAGCACAGGAGCAGGAGTCAAGATGGCTGCCAGAAAAACAGGGCGCTAGTCAGGGATGCAGAGGGGAGGTAACCTACTTCGGGAGGTTATCGGCTGTAGCCACTTTCGTTTTCTCCGCCTAGGCGGGTAGTAGTTTGCACAGGAACAGGAATCGGACCCCTGCCGGAGTCTGCACTAGTGGGTCACGGTAAGTATGTTACTTAAACGTAATTTTTGGAAGATAATTTCCTTTTTCTGAGGTATTATGTGTTGATCAGTTGAGGGATTCAAACAGAACGGCTGAAAGACAATCATCTTTTTTGTGTTGTGTTTGGATCAGGGAACACAAAAGTGGGACATGAGTAAAAGCAAGCCAGAAATTTTATATGCTTCTTTCTTATCAAACAGAACCACTTCATTTCCTAATTGATTTATTATTTGTACCAGCAACAGCAAGGCGGTTCACTACTACGGAACCGGCCTGAATTATTGTTTTTATTGTTATTTGTTCCAGCAACAGCAAGGCGGTTCACTACAACGGAACCAGCCTGAATGATTATTTTTATTGTTATTTGTTCCAGCGATGGCAAGGTGGTTCACTACAATGTCACCAGCCTGAATTATTATTTTTATTATTATTTGTTCCAGTAACAGCAAGGCGGTTCACTACAATGGCACCAGTCTGAATGATTATTTTTATTATTTGTTCCAGCAACAGCAAGGCAGTTCACTACAGCTGATGTTCAGTGTTGTTTTTCCTTGCAACAGCAAGGCAGTAGATTGCAGTAGGTAGCATCAACCTGTATTATTATTATTATTATCATCATTGTTATTATTTGTAACAGCAACGGCAAGGCGGTTCACTACAATGGCACCAGCCTGCTGCAGTGGCGCAGTGTGCGGCTGGACGTGACGCTAGGGGTGGGGGACGTGGCGGGCATCGGCTGGGAGCGCTCCACGGAGCAGGGGACAGCGGGCACCTCAGTGCCCAAGGGCACGGTGTTCTTCACCTTCCACGGCCAGCGTCTGTCGGCCACCCTGGACAACGTGGCCGGGGCCATGTACCCCGTGGTGCAGATACAGAAGAAGGTGAGCTTTCTTTCTTTCTCTCTTTCCGTTACATGACTCGACGTCGACTCGCCAATGACTCAATATCGTGGTTGATGCATGCTGGGGTATTTTCGTGTCTTCTCCATAACCCACCGAACACTGACATGGGTTACAGGATCTTAAAGGTGCCGTATTTGATCTTCTGCGAGCATATACACGCAAAGGGGGGTTTTCAGGCATTAGCAGGTCTGAACATATGTTGACCTAGGAGATTGGACAAATCTCAGCCGTTTACCCAAGATTTGAACCCGGGACCCTTAGATTGAAAGTCAACACTTTAACCACTTGGCTTTTGTGCACATCGAGTTGTCTTCCCAAGATAATCTGTGGCAGCAGAAGAAGAGTGTGACCAGTATTCTTTCTTCCCCTCAACAACAGCAAAAAAACAAACCAAACAAGCAAACAGAAAAAAAACAGGAAAAATAAGTATGGTTCCATTTGCAAAATATGGTTGTGAAAAAGCGCAAGAAAAATGAGCGTGGTTCAGTATGCAGACATGATTGTAGAACACAAGAAAAATGTTGTCTATTTATTAACATGAGTTTTATACGCAAGAAAAAAGTTTGGTCCATTTACAACATGGTTGAAAAAAAACCCAAAAAACAAGAAAAATGTTGTCGATTTACAAAATTATTATAAAACAAAGAAAAACGTGTGGTCCATTTAGAACATGATATTAAAACACACAAAAAAGTGTGGTCCATTTACAACATGATATTAAAACACACAAAAAAGTGTGGTCCATTTACAACATGATATTAAAACACACAAAAAAGTGTGGTCCATTTACAACATGATATTAAAACACACAAAAAAGTGTGGTCCATTTACAACATGATATTAAAACACACAAAAAAGTGTGGTCCATTTACAACATGATATTAAAACACACAAAAACGTGTTGTCCATTTACAACATGATTTTAAAACAAGAAAAAAACACTGTGGTCCATCTATAACATGATTGTAAAGCAAGGGAAAATGGGTGGTCCATTTACAACATAATATTAGAACACACAAAAAAGTGTGGTCTATTTACAACATGATATTAGAACACACAAAAATGTGTGGTTCATTTACAACATGATATTAAAACGCACAAAAACATGTGGTCCATTTACAACATGATATTAAAACACACAAAAACGTGTTGTCCATTTACAACATGATTTTAAAACAAGAAAAAAACACTGTGTGGTCCATCTATAACATGATTGTAAAGCAAGGGAAAATGGGTGGTCCATTTACAACATAATATTAGAACACACAAAAAAGTGTGGTCTATTTACAACATGATATTAAAGCACACAAAAACGTGTGGTCCATTTACATGATTTTAAAACAAGAAAAAAACACTGTGTGGTCCATCTGTAACATGATTGTAAGGCAAGAGAAAATGTGTGGTCCATTTACAACTTAATATTAGAACACACAAAAACGTGTTGTCCATTTACAACATGATATTAGAACACACAAAAATGTGTGGTCCATTTACAACATGATATTAAAACGCACAAAAACGTGTGGTCCATTTACAGCATGATTTTAAAACAGAATAAAAGAACATGAGGTACATTTACAACTTGATTTTAAAACACAGGAAAAAAACATGGTTTTGAAAGCAAGGAAAAAAAGTGTGGTCCATTCACAAACATGATTGTAAATGAAAAAAACAACAACCCAGTTGTCTTATGACAAAAAACAACAACAGCAACAAAAAAACTGAATTTCTCATACATTACATATCTTGTACCAGTTCTGTTGAATTTCTGTTTAATACAATGTTGAAGTTCTTTATAAAGTATCTTCGCAAAAAAAATTTTAAAAAGAAAGAAAAATGTCACTTATTTTTTGTGTGATAAGTATGAAGTGTAAACAAAATGAAAGCCTACCTAAATATGTTAACAGAAAAAATAGCAACCCCAACGTAACAGAATTTATGAGCTGACATACATTTTGAGCCACTGTATACGTGTTCATTCATTGCATTCATACATTGATTCCTTTCATGTCATCACCACATTAGTTCACTACCGTTTCTACCTGTACCTCTCTGCTCCTTCATTCACCAGAACTGCCGCGTGAAGGCCAACTTTGGCACGCGCCCCTTCGCCTACGCCGAAGGCCAGCAGCACCGAGACGCAGCGGAGGCAGCCAATGATGTGATGCGAGACATCCGGGAGTCGTTTGGCCACCTGCCTTTCCCCTGTGTGTCGGACAGCGACAGCGACGGGAACGATGCAGGGTCAGGGAGGTCACAGTCGGAGTCCAGGGAGAGTCGCACGCCTCCCCGTGCCCCGTGCAGAACTGCTGCCGCCCCGCCTGCTTTGAAAGGTCTGTGTGTGTGTGTGTATGTATGTATGTATGTGTGTGAGTGACAGAGAGCTTACAAGGGGAAAGGGGGGGGGGAGAGAGGGAGGGAGGAGGAGGAGAGAGAGAAACAGGAGGAGGAGGATAGAGAGAGGAGAGAGAGAAACAGGAGGAGGAGGAGGATAGAGAGAGAGAGGAGAGAGAGAAACAGGAGGAGGAGGATAGAGAGAGAGAGGAGAGAGAGAGAAACAGGAGGAGGAGGAGGAGAGAGAGAAACAGGAGGAGGAGGAGGAGAGAGAGAAACAGGAGGAGGAGGAGGAGAGAGAGGAGAAAGAGAAACAGGAGGAGGAGGATAGAGGGAGAGAGAAACAGGAGGAGGAGGAGGAGAGAGAGGAGAGAGAGAAACAGGAGGAGGAGGATAGAGAGAGAGAGAAGGGAGAGAGAGAAACAGGAGGAGGAGGATAGAGAGAGAGAGGAGAGAGAGAAACAGGAGGAGGAGGAGGATAGAGAGAGAGAGAAGGGAGAGAGAAACAGGAGGAGGAGGATAGAGAGAGAGAGAAGGGAGAGAGAAACAGGAAGAGGAGGAGGATAGAGAGAGAGAGAGGAGAGAGAGAAACAGGAGGAGGAGGAGGAGGATAGAGAGAGAGAGGAGAGAGAGAAAAAGGAGGAGGAGGAGGATAGAGAGAGAGAGAAGGGAGAGAGAAACAGGAGGAGGAGGAGGATAGAGAGAGAGAGAGGAGAGAGAGAAACAGGAGGAGGATAGAGAGAGAGAGAGAGGAGAGAGAGAAACAGGAGGAGGAGGAGGATAGAGAGAGAGAGAGGAGAGAGAGAAACAGGAGGAGGAGGAGGAGAGAGAGAGAGGAGAGAGAGAAACAGGAAGAGGAGGAGGATAGAGAGAGAGAGAGGAGAGAGAGAAACAGGAGGAGGATAGAGAGAGAGAGAGGAAAGAGAGAAACAGGAAGAGGAGGAGGATAGAGAGAGAGAGAGGAGAGAGAGAAACAGGAGGAGGATATAGAGAGAGAGAGAGGAGAGAGAGAAACAGGAGGATAGAGAGAGAGAGAGAGGAGAGAGAGAAACAGGAGGAGGATAGAGAGAGAGAGGAGAGAGAGAAACAGGAGAAGGAGGAGGATAGAGATGAGGAGAGAGAGAAAGAGGATAGAGAGATGGAGAGAGAGAGAGAGAGAGGATAGAGAGAGAGAAGGAGTAAGAGAGAAACAGAGGAGAGAAAGAGAGAGAAAAATGGTATGGCAAATACTGTTGTTGTTGGTGGTTGTTTTTTATTTTTATTTTTTATAATTAATTCAGAGAGAGTCGCTCACAAGAGAGAGAGAAATAGTATGGCAAATATTGTTTGTTGTTGGTGGTTGTTTTTATTTTTTTAATTTTTTATAATTAATTCAGAGAGAGTCGCTCACAAGAGAGAGAGAGAAAAATAGTATGGCAAATATTGTTTGTTGTCTCATTTTTTTATTTTGTTAAACTTGTCAAAAATAATACTTTGCTGCAAACAGTCAGCCACTGGTAATACATCACTGAAAGAAAAAAAGGAGGGGGGAAAAAGTATTCTCAGTCATCTGTTGTAAACAGTTCTTATCTCTGTGTTTGTATGTGTGTATGCATTTGTGAGACTGAGACTGAGATAATTTATTCATTCAAGGCCACAGCCCCACTTGAACACGGGGCAATAACAAAATTTGTAAATGTCATCATCACTGCCAGTGTTTATGCAGTTGATTTCACAGCTTAATAAATGCATTTGTGAGAGAGAATCAGTGTGAATGTAAGGGGTATGTAGTGTTGTGTTGCAGAGTGGTGGGTGATGTCATGTGATGATCTGTATACATGTACGTGTCAGGGTGAGAAAAGAGTGGGGTGGGACCATTGCAGTCACAAATTAACAATCTCAGCTTTGGAAAAGAAATTACAGTTGTTAATCAGAGCTTTGACAAAGAAACCACAGTTCACAGTCTGAGCTTGGACAAAGACTGTAACTGTCCCCTCCACCTCCCGGCAGACTACGACAGCGGCCAGTGCCTGCACTACACGCGGCTGCCCAGCTACGACAACTTTGTGCTGACGGGGTTGGACGCCCAGCTGCCAGGGATCACGGAGGACGACTCTGATGAGGAGCAGGTGGCGGATGACTCTGCCCTGGAGGACCACTACGCCCTGCTGGTCAAGGCCTGGGAGCAGAGGGTCTTCCCCATCATTCGCCGCCGCTTCCGCAACGAGGCCGAGAGGAAGGACGGCCTGGAGCAGATCCGAGGGGCCCTTCAACTTGGTACGTGTGTGTGTGTGTGTGTGTGTGTGTGTGTGTGTGTGTGTCTGTGTCTGTGTCTGTGTCTATGAGGAAGAGAAGGAAAGAGAGAGAGAGAGAGAGATGGGGGTAGAGGGAGGGGAGACAGAGACGGAAAGAGAGAGAGGGGCAGGGGGAGAAGAGGAAGAGAGAGGGGAGATAGAGAGAGGGGGAGGGGAGAGAGGGGGGGGGGGGCAGAGTGATGGGGAAAGAGAGAGGGGAGATAGAGAGGGATAGAAAAAGAGAGGGGGGGGAGGGAGAGAGATGGGGGAAGAGAGAGGGGGAGAGACAGAGAGGTAGGGGAGAGAAAGACATTGTGAGAGATAGAGGGAGAGACAGAGAGAGAAAGAGGTGTGTGTGTGGGTGGGTGTGGGGAAGATGAGGAGTAAAGATCCAAGGTGATTGTGAGAGGTATTAGGAGATTTACAGAAAAAAGTGACCATCTGTTGGAAAGAAAGAGAGAGGGATGGGGAGTGTGATGTGGGGAGGCTGGGACGACTAAATGCAAGAAATGAAATGAACCTTTGTGTGTGTGTGTGTGTATGTGTGTGCAAGAACTGAAAATTGTGAAAGCACAATATGTGTTCTGTGAATGCAGAGAGGGGAGGGTTTGGAAGATTGAGAAATTGATCAGACGGGTGCAATAGCCGAATGGTTAAAGCGTTGGGCTTTCAATCTGAGGGTCCCGGGTTCGAATCTCGGTGACGGCGCCTGGTGGGTAAAGGGTGGAGATTTTTCAGATCTCCCAGGTCAACATATGTGCAGACCTGCTAGTGCCTGAACCCTCTTCGTGTGTATACGCAAGCAAAAGATCAAATACGCACGTTAAAGATCCTGTAATCCATGTCAGCGTTCGGTGGGTTATGGAAACAAGTACATACCCAGCATGCACACCCCCAAAAGCGGAGTATGGCTGCCTACATGGCGGGGTAAGAACGGTCATACACGTAAAAGCCCACTCGTGAATATATGAGTGAACGTGGGATTTGCAGCCCACGAACAAAGAAGAAGAAGAAGATCAGAACCTAATTTTGAGGAAAGAAGAGGAAATAGTGGTCATTCAAAGTGACAGGAGAAAAGAAAAAAAAAAGGAAGGCGGGAGGGGAATAACACATGACATTGGGGTTATGGAGTAGATCAGGGGGGGTGCGGTGTTTATGTCGTTACAGACGATTCAAAGAATGGACAGAGATAAAATGGGGTTGAGAGACATTTTAGGGAAGACATAGGAATGATGAAGCATGAAGAGAAGAGACAAAAAAAAAAAATCAAGGCTTAACTAAAAGAAGAGGGGAAAAGGAGACCCATTTTTGACTCACTTGTGTAAACAAAGTGAGTATGTTTTAACCCAGTGTTCGGTTGTCTGTGTGTGTGTGTTTGTGTGTCCGTGGTAAACTTTAACATTGACATTTTCTCTGCAAATACTTTGTCAGTTGACACCAAATTGGGCATAAAAATAGGAAAAATTCAGTTCTTTCCAGTCATCTTGTTTAAAACAATATTGCACTGCTGGGATGGGCACAAAAATAAAAAAAATGAAGCCTAATTATATGTAGACTGCATTTACTGTTATATTTATATTTTTTGTATTCTCCAAACTTGGCACTTTGATCTGATATTCAACCCAGCAACAAGAGCATTCATGTCATTATTATCATTTTCTGTTCAAACAGGAACTTCTTTTGCTCAGCATGGAAATTTTATTTATTTTGCAAACGTTTTGGTGCAGATAGTAAAAAAGGGAAATTACTCTGTAATTAATGCTAGGAAGCTTAATTTGCTTTAAACTGATCTTTCTCATCTTAAACATTACATTTTGAAATTATACTCAGTACATAAAAAGCTTGGATTTTTTTAAAAGTGTATCACAAGTGAGTCTTGAAGGCCTTGCCTCTCTTGTTTTTATTGCAACCTCAGCTCTGGGTATGTTCGTCAGGCATGACGGACATTGCCAGGCAGACCGTGGAGTTTCTGTATGAGGAGAACGGTGGCGTTCCCCGCGACCTTCACCTTCCGACCATCGAAGACATCCGCCAGGACCTGGCCAAGTTCACCATTGAGCGTGTGAAGAAGGGGACGACGGTGATCATCCGCATGCCCGCCAGCCTGAGCAGCTCCATGGGGGCCTCCCTGCTGCCCAAGTTTGCTGTCCGGGCCATGCTGAAAACGTTTGGGCTGACTGGCACCGTCCTGGACATTGACACAGTAAGGGACAGAGATAGAGATACAGAGAGAGGAGGTGTTTGTGTTGTAACTTTGTGGGTATTCTTGTGTGTGTTGTATTGTATTTCTCTTTTTATCACAACAGATTTCTCTGTGTGAAATTTGGGCTGCTCTCCCCAGGGAGAGCGCATCGCTACACTACAGGGCCACCCATTTTTTTTGTATTTTTTCCTGCGTGCAGTTTTATTTGTTTTTCCTATCAGAGTGGATTTTTCTACAGAATTTTGCCAGGAACAACCATTTTGTTGCCATGGGTTCTTTTACATGCGCTTAGTGCATGCTGCACACGGGACCTTGGTTTATCGTCTCATCCGAATGACTAGCGTCCAGACCACCACTCAAGGTCTAGTGGAGGGGGAGAAAATATCGGCGGCTGAGCTGTGATTCGAACCAGCGTGCTCAGATTCTCTCGCTTCCTAGGCGGATGCGTAGTATCTAGGCCATCACTCCGCATGTGGGTTATTGTTGGCATTTGTGTGTGTTGTTACTTTGTGAGCGTGTACTCTGTGTGTGTGGGGGTTGCTGTATTGGTATTTGTGGATGTAGTAACAGGGAGAGATTCAGATTCAGATTATTTATTCATTAATAGGCCTAGGCCCCTTATGAAGGGGTAAGTGACAATATAAGTAATAACAAACAAAATGAAAATATCTAACCAACCATAATAAGTACACATATTACATAAACGCTGCAATGAAGTACAGCATCTTAAGATGTCACGATATCCCGAAATTTAAATGCCTGGTGTAAAAACAGTGCCAGATTCCATATATCAGCATGTCTCGTGGATGACAATAATAAACTCAGTTTGAATAAACATGGCTGTCGATAGTACTTAGGTGGTATATATTTTTCTCTAATTCTGCAAAGAGCTGGACAACGAAAAACAAAATGTACCTCGTCTTCTTTGTCTTCTTTACATAGTGGGCAAATTAAATCATTGTCAATAAAATCTCTGTATCTATAGTAATGTGTAGCTAAGTCTGACACGCCTAACCTAAATCTTGTTGTTACATACTTCAAATACATGTCCATGTTACATACCAAGTACTGTTTAACATCATGCGTACGTCCAAAAGTTCTATAGAAGCTAAATCTTTCACTGTTTTGAATATGGTAATCCCAGTCCTGCCATCTACAATCAATCAAGCGTTGCCGGAAAAGTCTTACAAACTGATTTATACTACCAACACCTTGATTCAACCATACATCACCAAATCCATATCTAAATAAACAAATACGTACATCTGTGACCCAATTTCTCTTTCCCCTAATATCTAACTCATACAACATTTTGTAAGCTCTATAAGGTATTCTATAATCTTCCATTTGTAACAGCTTAAGCCAATAACGTATACACTGTATAGTAACAGGGAGAGAGAGAAGGAGAGAGTGTGTGTTGTAACTTTGTGAGCGTGTACTCTGTGTGTGTGGGGGTTGCTGTATAGGTATTTGTTGATATAGTAAGAGGGAGATAGGGCAAGTGTGTATGTTTACTTTGTAACTTTATGAGTGTGTATTCTGTGTTTTTGTGGATTGTTTTCAGCATTTGTTGGTACAGTAAGAGGGAGAGATAGTGTGTGTGTGTGTGTGTGTGTTGTAACTTTGTGAACATGCACTGTGTGTGTGTGTGTGTGTGTGTGTGTGTGTGTGTGTGTGTGTGTGTGTGTGTGTGTGTGTAGGTTGCTGTATGGGTATTTGCTGATATAGTAAGAGGGAGGCAGAGAGAGAGAGTGTGTGTTGTTACTTTATCACAGTTTATGAGTGTGTACTATGTATGTGGGTTGCTGTATGGATATTTGTTGACATAATAAAATGTAGAGAGAAAGAGAGAGAGAGAGAGAGTGTGTGTGTGTTGTAACTTTGTGAGTGTGTATTCTGTGTGTGTGTGTGTGTGGGGGGGGGGGGTAGGGGAGGGGTGTGCTGTATGGTTTTGTGTTGTTGTAACAGAGAGAGAGAGAAGGAGAGTGTGTATGTGTTGTAACTTTGTGAGTGTGTACTGTGTGGGTATGTGGGTTGCTGTCTGGGTATTTGTTGATCAAGAATGAGGGAGAAAGATGGAGTGTGTGTGGGTGGGGAATGCCTTGGGCATTTGTTGCTGTGTGTATGCATGTGAGTGTTTGTGTGAGTGTGCTAATGTATGAAACATGCATGTGAGTGTTTGTGTGAGTGCCTCCTTACCTGTTTGTGCCTTCATTTATGTGAATGTACATGTGTGTGTGATGTGTTTGAATGTAAGAGCACACACACACACACTGTGATTGTGAAAAGGATGGCTGATGGCAACACGCTGTGATCAAGGACGTGACAGAATGCCCATACCTCTACCTGTGATCATGCAGTTGGTGTGTGGCTGTGTTTCAGGGCAACGAGCTGGTGCAGGTGGAGACGTACCTGCGGAGTGAGGGGGTGCTGGTCCGGTTCTGGTACCCCCTGGAGATGCTGGAGAAGCCTCAGCCAGGCCTGCGCAAGTCCTCCATCACGGGGGGGCAGACCATGGACACCTCCAACGTCCACATTCACAGGTCGGTCTGTCCACAGGTCTCTGCTGGGCCTGCATCCATCAGCCAGTGCCACCAGAGATGCCAGCTGTAGCAATTTCACTGTATTTTGTTACACTTGATTGCAGTTAGTTCCGATGTGACACCAATGTCAAAATTGTTCAGACGAGTTCATTTTTGACTACATAGCATGGTCACATGCTTTTCTGTCGTAACATTACCCAGACGCTCTAGACTTAGCGATCACGAGGCCAGGGCAGTTACTACTAACCTTGGTCTCACATGATGATGCTCAGCTGATTGTGTGCTTGTTTTCATTGAAACAGCATTGAGTGGACCAGTCAGCCTAATCGTTTGCCCAAACAAGAGAGAACATGGTTAAACAGCGTTCTCACTGCGAATACCGCAATTGATTTATCGCCCTTTAAAAAAAGTATGTTCAAATATTAAATTTTAGAACGTCAGTTAAGGAGCCACGATAGTGTAATGGGTAAGACAGTTTCTTCTCACCCGAACACGCGGGGTTTGAATCTGGTTAGGATTTTTCTTTTTCTTTTTTTTCTTCTTTTTTTAACCCGAAGCTTTATAATAACAAATACAGAACACATTTTATCGATTAGTTTTTTTTTTTTTAAGTGTATCACAAGTGAGTCTTGAAGGCCTTGCCTCTCTTGTTGTTGTTCTTCTTATGATTAATAGTAGTAGTAGTATCATTGTTATTATTACGAATGTTGTAATTATGAACAGGACAACGATGTGCTAACCCTGTGTGTGTGTGTGTGTGGTGTGGGGGACTGCAGGGAGCTGCTGCAGAGCGAGGCATCGCTGGCCCGCATGTTCGTGCGCACGGCTTTCCTGCGCCTCATCGACCACTGCAACTCCCCGGCCCTCGACTACCAGCTACTTTCCACCATAGGGGGCGCCACGGCCACCACTGTGGCCACCACCACGGCCAGCGCGGTGAGCGGCCTGGCGGCCTGCGCTGCCACACTGCAGGAGCTGGACCTGGAGAACCTGCTGCTGCTGTCCATGGAGCTGCTGACCCCGCCTCTCCCCGACGGGACTCTGCTGGCCCTGTCCCCGGCCGTCACCCCCTGGTCCCCCCGCCTGTGCCTGGCCCCCGTCCTCTGCTCCTTCACCGCCATGGTCTATCACCACGGTGACCGCCTGCGCCGGGAGCTGGCCACGGCTATTGCCCGGGCTGCCCACCAGGGGGAGGACTACCTGATCGAGCTGACCAGTCAGCTGTGCATGTGCCTGCAGGTCGGTTGGGTTTGGCCCTGGTGGTGGTGGTCAGTTAAGTTTTTTTATTTTTTTATTTATTTTTTTATTAATTAGACAGGCTTCAGAGAAGTGGTCTGATCATCTGTAGTGCTGGGATGACCCTGCTGTGGGTAATGGGATAGGTGAAGGTGAAGACACACACTGGACCATGGCCTACTGATTTCCTGTCCTGTGCAAACTACTGGTCTGCCCAAGGGGAGAAGTTGAAAGTAGCTAGTGGCCTCCCTTGGTATGTTATTACCTGCCTTCTGTTGTTGGTGTCTGCGTTCATTACAAAAACAAAACAAAAAACAAAAAAAAGTTGTTGTACTCTTGTTTATTTAGAGCAAGGAAATGTACAAACCAAAAAAAAAAACCAAAAAAAAATCATTCATTAGCTGCATATCACATAACAGCGGCAAGCATACTCCAGATGAAGGGGAATTGAAATACAATACTAATTTATATGAACATTTGCTTTGTGAGCCATTCATCTGACAGGTGTTTGGCCCTGGAATTGCTCCCTTGCAGTCAACTGGTTCAGTATTATTTCAATTTGTGATTAATGTCTGGTGTAATCATTTGGGGGGGGGGGGGTTGCTGTTTTGCATTCTCAAAGTGGATTTGCTGTAAGCTAATTGGGGGTGGTGAGGGGCAGATTAGGAATAAACTTTTGGAGAATGTGTGTTTGTGCATGAGAGTGTGTGTGCTTGTGTGTATGCATACGTGTATGTATAAAGCCTTTCATAATCTTGCCATGCATGGACCTCTTGGCACACCATATTGACCATCCTTGACACGCATGTGCAGAATGTGAATAAATGTATCTTGGGGGGGAAGAAGGAACCAGTGTGATGATCATTGTCATCATCTTTTTTTCTTTTCTTTTTTTTTTCCCTCTCAAATTGTTGTTCTTCAATCAGAAGCAAGCAAGAAAACAAAAAGTGGAAGGGAGAAAAACAAAGGGAAGCAAACATGTCAGCATATAAAGTCATAACCAACAGCCACACACACACACACACACACACACACACACACATCACATGCACCCAAGGAAAAGAAAAACAGGTACATAATAACCCTCTCTTTTGTACCCCATTCCAGACTGCCCCGGAGATGTTCCCGTCTGAAGAATTCCCAGTGACAGAGGTCAAGGTGAACACTGACGTCCACTTTCCTGGAGCAGCCTGCCTGTTGGTGTCATGTCGCATTGACCCCAAGACTGGCAAGAAAGAGTGAGTGGGTTGACTCCAGACAGTATCAAAGGTTTTGTTGCAGTAAAGAGTTAGTTGGTTGATATCGGTGTTATCCTACAAAAAAAAGTTAAGAGTTTCAGTGAATTAGGATAAATCGTTTTAATTACACATACTTACTGTGACCCAACTAGCGCAGACTCCAGCAGGGGTCTGACATTCCTGTCCTGTGCAAACTACTATCCGCCTATGCGGAGAAAACGAAAGTACTACGGCCGATAACCTCCCGGAAGTAGGTAACCTCCCCTTTGTCCCCCTGGCTAGCGCCCTCTTTTTCCGGCAGCCATCATGACTCCTGTTCCTGTGCTCTTCATACGGCTAAGTTTTTTTTCCGTATTTTCTGCCTATCTGTCGATTCTCTGAATTAGGATAAATCATTTTCAGCAGCACCACATGTACTTGGCAGATGGCTGACCAAGTTGCTGACCAGGCCTGGAGTATTTCATCTGTATGTGTGTGTCTATCAGAGTGGATTTCTTCTGTAGAACTTTGTGAGAGGAAAAGGCTTCATTTGCCATGGGTTGTTCTTCAGTGTGTCACCAGGCCTGGAGTATTTTCATCTTGTGTGTGTGTCTATCAGAGTGCATTTCTTCTGTAGAACTTTGTCAGAGGACAAGGCTTCATTTGCCATGGGTTGTTTTTCAGTATGTCACCAGGCCTGGAGTATTTTCATCTGTATGTGTGTGTCTATCAGAGTGCATTTCTTCTGTAGAATTTTGTGAGAGGACAAGGCTTCATTTGCCATGGGTTGTTTTTCAGTGTGTCATCAGGACAGGAGTATTTCATCTGTATGTGTGTGTCTATCAGAGTGCATTTCTTCTGTCGAACTTTGTGAGAGGACAAGGCTTCATTTGCCATGGGTTGTTTTTCAGTGTGTCATCAGGACAGGAGTATTTCATCTTGTGTGTGTGTGTCTATCAGAGTGCATTTCTTCTGTAGAACTTTGTGAGAGGACAAGGCTTCATTTGCCATGGGTTGTTTTTCAGTGTCATCAGGACAGGAGTATTTCATCTGTATGTGTGTGTCTATCAGAGTGCATTTCTTCTGTCGAACTTTGTGAGAGGACAAGGCTTCATTTGCCATGGGTTGTTTTTCAGTGTGTCATCAGGACAGGAGTATTTCATCTTGTGTGTGTGTGTCTATCAGAGTGCATTTCTTCTGTCGAACTTTGTGAGAGGACAAGGCTTCATTTGCCATGGGTTGTTTTTCAGTGTGTCATCAGGACAGGAGTATTTCATCTGTATGTGTGTACCTGTCAGAGTGCATTTCTTCTGTAGAATTTTGTGAGAGGACAAGGCTTCATTTGCCATGGGTTGTTCTTCAGTATGTCACCAGGCCTGGAGTATTTTCATCTGTATGTGTGTGTCTATCAGAGTGCATTTCTTCTGTAGAATTTTGTGAGAGGACAAGGCTTCATTTGCCATGGGTTGTTTTTCAGTGTCATCAGGACAGGAGTATTTCATCTGTATGTGTGTGTCTGTCAGAGTGCATTTCTTCTGTAGAACTTTGTGAGAGGACAAGGCTTCATTTGCCTTGTTATTATTATTATTTATTTATTTATTTATGTAAGCTTATCTATTATTTATTCACCTTTTTTTTTTCCTTTTTTTTCAAGGCCTGACTAAGCGCGTTGGGTTACACTGCTGGTCAGGCATCTGCTTGGCAGATGTGGTGTAGCGTATATGGATTTGTCTGAACGCAGTAACGCCTCCTTTAGCTACTGAAACTGAAACTGTTTTTCAGTGTGTCAAGTGCCTGCTGCACTTGGAGCCTTGGTTTATCTTCTCCTCTGAACAACTGTTTGATTTTCCTGGCAAACTTTGGAGAAAGAGTGACACCAAGATTAAAAACACAGACACTCACAGATTCTGTATTGGCAGATAAACATCTTAAACATTTTGCCTCCTCCTCCTTTCTTGGATAAAGATAAGCAAGAAAAAGTAAGTGGATTGATAACAGTGTTATGTTGCAAGAAAGAGTAAAATGTGTGATATCAGCGTCAGTTTGCATGGAAAAGTTGGTTGATACCAACATTGTCTCTTGCAAGTTGTGGCAGGTTTTGTGATATCAAGGGTTTCTTCCTTTGTTTTCTTCTTTGGGTTGAAAAGTTGCAGCGTAGTTACCAGAGCATATAATAAAATGTTAGGTTTAGGGCGGAAATGTTAACAGTCAGTTACCAGAACTTTCTTACAACCTCCATCAGTTGTAGTTTTCTGTGTTTATTTATTTATCCTGTGTGTCTGGTTAGCTCCTCGCCCTACAAGTCGCCGTGGGCACGGATCTACACCTACACAGGAAAGCGCATCAAGAAGACTGGTCAGGTGACCCGACAGGAGGTGGTCAGCTACCCCCGAGACACCAGCACCACCAGCACACAGAGCGACCAGTTCACGCCGGCCATCATCCCTGCTGACATGGTACACAGCTCTTACCAAGCGTGTTTCTCTTTTCACACACTTTCTCTAACGTGTATGTGTGTTTGTGTGAGTCTGCGCACATTTGACTGAAGCCTTAATGAATAAGAGAAAAAACAAATGATGAGTACCTAAGGACAGTTGTCATTCAGCTGTGCCCAGGTAGGCAGCCTGTTGTATGAAGAACTCTGTGTTAGAGCTTTGTTAGGTCTCTGACTGAAGATGGGTGCTATATTAGTAATAGTAATGGTAATGATGATAATAATAATTATAATGATAGTAATAGTAATTGGCTGTTGAGAGTGTGCTTTTATCATAGTCTGTTGCAAAATTGATAGGATGTATGACAGCTTTCTCCGTATCAAGTGTCAGGATGGATGCCTTGTGCTGGTGTTTGTTCCCAATTACAATGTAAGTTTGTTGTTAACACATTTTGGAATGATGTGCAGGAGAGGATGTTCATACGTTACAGCCAGTTAGTATCGCTCCCTCTGTAAGATAACATGGGCTGCATGAAAGTGACAGCTGGTTATTGATGCAACACCTCCACATTAAATAACATGGATTGCATGAAAGTGACAGCTGGTTATTGATGTAACACCCCCACATTAAATAACACGGATTGCATAAAAGTGACAGCTGGTTATTGATGTAACACCCCCACATTAAATAACACGGATTGCATAAAAGTGACAGCTGGTTATTGATGTAACGCCCCCACATTAAATAACATGGATTGCATAAAAGTGACAGCTGGTTATTGATGTAACGCCCCCACATTAAATAACATGGATTGCATCAAAGTGACAGCTGGATATTGATGTAGCTCCCTCCATGAAATAACATGGGCTGCATCAAAGTGACAGCTGGTTATTGATGTAGCTCCCTCCATGAAATAACATGGGCTGCATCAAAGTGACAGCTGGTTATTGATGTAGCTCCCTCCATGAAATAACATGGGCTGCATAAAAGTGACAGCTGGTTATTGATGTAACACCCCCACATTAAATAACATGGATCGCATAAAAGTGACAGCTGGTTATTGATGTAGCTCCCTCCATGAAATAACATGGGCTGCATCAAAGTGACAGCTGGTTATTGATGTAGCTCCCTCCATGAAATAACATGGGCTGCATCAAAGTGACAGCTGGTTATTGATGTAGCTCCCTCCATGAAATAACATGGGCTGCATCAAAGTGACAGCTGGTTATTGATGTAACACCCCCACATTAAATAACATGGATTGCATAAAAGTGACAGCTGGTTATTGATGTAACGCCCCCACATTAAATAACATGGATTGCATAAAAGTGACAGCTGGTTATTGATGTAACGCCCCCACATTAAATAACATGGATTGCATAAAAGTGACAGCTGGTTATTGATGTAACGCCCCCACATTAAATAACATGGATTGCATAAAAGTGACAGCTGGTTATTGATGTAGCTCCCTCCATGAAATAACATGGACTGCATCAAAGTGACAGCTGGATATAGATGTCACTCCCTCCATGAAATAATATGGACTGCATCAAAGTGACAGCTGGATATAGATGTCACTCCCTCCTTCCAACAACCCCCCGCCTTTCACCTGACCCATTGTGTGTGTGTGTTGAAGGTGCACGTGCGGCTGGGCGTGTCCCCTCCCCCCGGCATCGTGCTGACAGTGCACGGCCTCCCTCCCCAGTTCCTGCTGGCGGTGGCCTACCTGGAGACGCTGCTGACGGAGCGCTTTGGCTGCGGCATGAAGGGCTGTGGGGACCGGCGGGCAGGCCTGGACCTGCTGGCTCGCCTGGGGCTCGACTCTCCTGTGTTCGAGGACCCGCACTACCCGCCCTCCATGTGGAGCGTGGACAACATCGAGATCACCACGCCCGTGCTGGTGCAGGTAGGGGGGGGGTGTGGGGTGGTGGGGGGGGGGCTCGGGGGAGAATGTGTACAGAATTCCTTCCTTTGTTTTCCGGTAAGGGAGGTTTCTTTTTGTTTATAACAATGTGAATGATACATGGGGATCACTGTTCTTCAGTATGTGCACACGAAAGACATAGAATGCTTGTATGTCGACTTAACTCACTCAGTACGGCCAGTCCTCTCTTCTCCTCTACACAGACCCCTCGGATGTCCATTGGGTGTCTGAATGACCCAACCTTTAGCTTCCGTCGTCAGAATTGTGTTATTCTTTGTCAACATTCACGTCTTCAGTAAAAGAGCCTTCCGCTTGCAATATTTTGATGATGGTAATTGGGGTGAAACGCTGTTAACGTCGTCTCTTTCGCCAATCGTATGGAGAGAGTTAAAGAAATCCACACATAGATAGAGATGCTGTGTGGTTACCTGTGTGTGCAGGTGATAGAGATGCTATGTGGTTACCTGTGTGTGCAGGTGATAGAGATGCTATGTGGTTACCTGTGTGTGCAGGTGATAGAGATGCTATGTGGTTACCCGTGTGTGTAGGTGATAGAGATGCTATGTGGTTACCTGTGTGTGCAGGTGATAGAGATGTTATGTGGTTACCTGTGTGTGCAGGTGATAGAGATGCTGTGTGGTTACCTGTGTGTGCAGGTGATAGAGATGCTATGTGGTTACCTGTGTGTGCAGGTGATAGAGATGCTATGTGGTTACCTGTGTGTGCAGGTGATAGAGATGCTGTGTGGTTACCTGTGTGTGCAGGTGATAGAGATGCTATGTGGTTACCTGTGTGTGCAGGAGATAGAGATGCTGTACAGTTTACCTGTGTGTGCAGGTGATAGAGACACTATGTGGTTACCTGTGTGTGCAGGTGATAGAGATGCTATGTGGTTACCTGTGTGTGCAGGTGATAGAGATGCTATGTGGTTACCTGTGTGTGCAGGTGATAGAGACGCTATGTGGTTACCTGTGTGTGCAGGTGATAGAGATGCTATGTGGTTACCTGTGTGTACAGGTGATAGAGATGCTGTGTGGTTACCTGTGGCGGACAGACGTGCCGGCCCTGCTGAAGGAGTACATGTTCCTCCTGCTGGCCCAGGCGGTTCGCATCCTGCACTACTGCCAGGGCCATGTGGCCACCTCCCTGTCCAAGCTGTCCCCCCGCCTGTCCCCGACCCAGGGCATCTTCCAGGCCATCATACGGGAGCTGAAGGGCCTGTACGAGGAGGAGGTGAAGGACATGCCGCAGGCCTCCACACCCTCGGGTACGGGGGTGGGCATCGGGGTGACGGACCAAGGCCGCTTCTCCTCCTACTTCCAGGCCCTGCTGGAGGCGGGTCTGGCGGTGGCTGACGTCCTGCCCTGCGAGTCCCCCCTCATCAAGTCGGCCTCCTCCTCTGTCATGGAGGAAGGGGCCGGGGCCTCTGCCTCCACGCTGGCCTCGTCCACGTCTGCCAAGAAGAAAAAACTGAAGACCAAGAGAGAGAGAGGCTCGTCCATATCCACCCCGTCGGGGCCTAGGAGACAGACATCCACGTCTCCGCGCGCCAGTGAAAGTGAGAGTCTGGAGTCGGCGGTGAGCCCCACGGTCAGCCCACCCCCTGTGGCCGTGCTGTCACCAGACGCCACTCCGTCCTCGTCATCAGCGTCAGCGTCATCAGGCGCGGCCGTGTCTCCCTGTGGCTCCACCAGTGCCACCTCTGTCAGGCTGGAAGATGTGCCCTGGTTCCAGCGCGCCATGATCGTGTGCCGGGTGCTGCGCTACCTGGGCTTTGGGGAGGAGCATTGTGCTCAGGACTATGACATGTACATTCAGAATGTCGCCTTATCTATACAGCCGTCCACGGCCCATAGTCGCATAGTCATCCTGTCGGGAATCCCAGCTCACATTCACGGGGACGTGGTCACCTCCGCCTTGCACAAAGTGTGCAGCCCCCATGGGGGCATTGAGAATGGGGAGGTGTATGTTCCAGAGATCTCTCACCGTCAGCTGAAGCAGAAGACCCTGCCCAAGTCGCCCCCCACCCCAACGGCGGAGAACGTGCCAGAGTGCAGTGAAGTGGGTGGGGCCACAGCTCCTCCAGACGATGGGGAGGAAACAGCGGCAGCAGTGACGGAGGAGGAGGAGAGCCCCCCTGCCCAACCTGCCACCCCGGAGCGGCAGCCGTCCCCAGTGCACCAGGCCTACACCCAGGGCTTTGCTGTCTTCAGCCTGCCCTCCAAGACCAAGGTGGAGTGTGTGCGCAAGGCGCTCTATCGCAGCAAGGCTCTGATGGAGTCCTTCGAGATGGGCGTCGGCCCCGACCAGGTGATGGACGCTCCTCCTGACGACAGTCTGGTCTTCTCCACAGTCACCTCCACTCTGGTGACGGACCAGGAGTCCAACATGGCTCTGGAGCAGTACCTGATCTACAAGCTGCTGGGCTCCACACGGGAGTTCACGGATGAGGCATCCCAGGCCCTGACAGAGATCTTCTACAGCTGCTTCTTCATCGACCAACAGAGCAGCTCCTCGGAGCGGCAGGAGACAGGTTACATCTGTCTGGGGCGAGATCAGATCCTGCATTCAGCACAGGAAAACCTCCTCTTGGCTTTTTTCCTCAACAGCCGGCCAACGAAGAAACCCATTGGTGATCATGTGACCTGGGTGCTGAGGCAGTACGGAATGTCCAAGTCACTGGATAAAGATGTGTAAGTGTGTGTGTGTGTGTGTGTACCGTGTGTGGGTTACTGTGAAAAATGTAACATGACCTTTTGTTTGTCAGTTTGAATCTGATTGAAGTGTCCACTGATGTGTATTTAGGAAAGGTGCAGCTGTTGTGCAGGCTTTTTTTGTGTCTTGGTCAGACTCTGCTTACACAGGGTAGAGTGTCATACTTCCACGACTGTACATAGATCTACACTCACACACACACACAGAGATTTAAGAGTGCATGCACGCACACAGACATGCACAATCATTCTTTTATTCTGGTGCTGAATTTTGGCTCTCTGTCATCCCCTTCTCTTTTGGTCACTCCCTCTTAGACCTTTTTTTTTTTCCCCCACTTAAACCTAAGCAGCCACATTGACACATGTATGAAATTGAACGCACTAGTAAACATACTATGAAAAAAGAAAAAAAAGGCCCATTCATTCTATTATTTATTGATATTGACAAGTGTTTGGTGGTGCTGGAAGTGGAGGAGAGAAATGTATTTTCAGTTACCAGATCTATACGTATCATGACTGTGTCATATCTTTATTTCAGTTTAGATTTAGCAGTCATAAACTACCTGTTGAATTTGGTAATCATCTTTACATTCCTGAAGAAATGTGCATTTGCCATAACTGTGAAATGGGTGTAACTGGAGATGAATTTCATTTTGTTGTGGAATGTTAGATGTTAGAATGTGGATTGGTGATCTTAGAAATAAGTTCATTCAAAAAAAGTGCTTGAAACCAAAGTCTGCTTTTCATTTTTGTAATTCATTCAAAACAGGGAGGTAGAATTTTTTCAAAGTGGGGAAAATTCATAAAGAAGGCTATACTGTTTTGTGTTGTTACTTTATTGTTATAAAGAGTATTCAGGTTTTTTTTGTTTTGCTTTTGCAGATGAAATTTGCTTTGTTGACTTCTAATGTTTTCTGGGACTAAAGGTTTTCTGTAACCAAAGCGGTGCGTATATTATAAAGCTGTTAATGTTTATTCTCCATGTCCCAACAGAGGTCAAAGGGTTAGCTGCTCTTGATTGTTGAATGTGTTGCAGTCCTTAAAATATATATATACTATATGTTGCGAATGTTTGTCTTCCATGCCCGAGGATGAAGTGTTGTTGACTGTGTTGCGTGTGTTGCAGTCCCTCAGTGACGGACAAGGGCAGCAAGACCAAGTTGAAGAAGGGCAGCAGCAAGCCGTCCAAGGAGAAGGCAGTGCTGGGCAACCAGTCACAGATCTCGGAGAAAGGGCAAGGGGAAAAGTGGGTGCCATGGCTCTTTGTCTCTTTCAGTGCACCAGTCTCCCTGCTCGCTCACTGTGTCAAAGGCTTAGCTCAGACACCACCGGCATTCAGAACAAAACCGTTGGTGTACTGTCCCAGGTTTTTTGCGTAAAGACTTGTCTGGAAGTGGAATCATTTTATAGTCAAGATCAGGGTTTTGCTGAGGACATAGATCATTTTCAGTAATTTTTTCAGAAAATTTTGCATCCTGTATTTGGAATCTTCAGTGCTATATGTTTTTGGGGCTGCAACTCCCGCCTCCATTCGTATGCAGATATACGTATAGCTTTTTGATGTATGACCCATTTTTGACTTGCCGTATAGCTATACTCTGTTTAGGGGGGATGTAAATTCTGGGTATGTTCAGGTTTTCATAACCCACTTAACACAGACATGGATTGTGTGATCTTTAACGTGTGTGTTTGCTATTCTGTACAAATGAGCTTGAGGCACTAACACATCTGCGCATATGTTGACTTGGGAGAAAAATCTTCACCTTTTATCTACCAGGTATAGAATTCGGGAGCCTCAGATTACGTCTTCAACGCTTTAAAAATGTGTCTATTGGACCTATCATCTCAGCATGGTCTTTCTCTCCAAACATGAATGGAGCTCAGATAAGTGTTTCAGATAAGGGATTGTTGAAATAGTCGTTTCACATAATAGGATTGTGTTTGAACTGGCAAAGATCCATGGACAGTCCCTGTTGATATTTTTCACATTATTTCACTGTTACTGTGTTCTTTTTCTTTTTTGTTTGTTTGTTGGTTTGTGAATGACTTTGTATGGTTCAGTGCAGCGACAAGCATGCTTTTGCATGTGTCCACATTAATGATTTGATTTATGGTGCCGGTATAAACTGATAATCTGCAGTGACGACATTTGTGAACTAACTACTACAAGCACATTCTTGTATGCATGCACATGTTGACTGGTTTCTGTGAAAGTGTTTTTAGGTTTTACATGTGTCCCATGTGTGACCATTTTTACCCCACTGTTTAAAGGTCTGTGCCGTGCTCTGTATTGGAGGATGGGTGGGTGCCTGCTGCTGGACATTTGTGTTTCTGTCACCCACACAACACATGGTTTACAGAATCTTTAATGTGCTTGTTGGATTGTCTGCAAGCATGTGAGTGTGGAGCAAGCCAGGGCACTAAGCTGGTCAGCGTGTCTGTTTAACTGGGAGACTAGAAGAATCTCCACTCTGAACCCAGCACTAGAATAATCTCCGCTCTGAACCCAGCACTAGAATAATTTCCATTCTGAACCCACCAGGTGCTGCTGAGATCTGTGCCACAGTCCTCAACAGTTTGACGTCCTGTACTGTCCAGCACTGTAAAATGTTTGGCTGTCAGTGTCACACCTGTCAGTGCTACATCCAAGGACGGGTGCTCTGACGAAAGAGTTCCAGACAGTGATCTATCTCATATTGGCAGATGCATAAGTTGTTTACATGATGTGTGTGTGTGTGTGTGTGTGTGTGTGTGAATGAGTGAGTGAGTGAGTGAGACTGAAGCCTGAGTGAATCAGAGAGGAAACAAAAGATGAGTGTGTAAAGGCAGTTCTCCCTGATAGGCAGCCTGTTGGGCAAATGACTGTGTTTCAAGCTTGGTCACTGACAGAGGATAGGCGCCATATAGATGTCTATATAAATGGGTCAGTCAGTGATGCCATCAAGTTCATTTTCACCTGGATTACTGTGTTCAGAAGGGCCTTGTGGATCTGAAGATTATGGGACTGGGATAATTCATCTAATCTGTTAAATAATTTCAGCTGTATCTACGAAAATAAGGGGATGTTAATCTCTGTATCTATGAAAATGGTTCTGGATGTTTGTCCTCAAGTATGGAAACAACCATTCTCCATGTTTGTTCTTTGGCGTGAGAATAAACATCATGTTCTGGATGTTTGTCCTCAAATGTGAAAACAATAATTCTTCCATGTTTGTCGTTTGGTATGAAAACAGTCTTGGGTTCAGCTGCCACTCTCTGTGTTCTGATGAAGTTAAATGGGAGAGAAGAAAAACTCTTTTCATGGTTTTTTATTTAATTTTTTTTAGGGTTCCTGCTGTGTATACAGGTCTGAGGGCAATGTTCATTGTTTTGATGGTCCAATCCGTGTCCAGGTCTGAGGGCAATGTTCATTGTTTTGATGGTCCATTCCGTGTCCAGGTCTGAGGGCAATGTTCATTGTTTTGATGGTCCATTCTGTGTCCAGGTCTGAGGGCAGTGTTCATTGTTTGGATGGTCCATTCTGTGTCCAAGTCTGAGGGCAGTGTTCAATTTTTGATGGTCCATTCTGTGTCCAGGTCTGAGGGCAATGTTCATTGTTTGGATGGTCCATTCTGTGTCCAGGTCTGAGGGCAGTGTTCAATTTTTGATGGTCCATTCTGTGTCCAGGTCTGAGGGCAATGTTCATTGTTTGGATGGTCCATTCTGTGTCCAGGTCTGAGGGCAATGTTCATTGTTTGGATGGTCCATTCTGTGTCCAAGTCTGAGGGCAGTGTTCAATTTTTGATGGTCCATTCTGTGTCCAGGTCCGAGGGCAGTGTTCATTTTTATGGTCCATTCTATGTACAGATCTGAGGGCAATGTTCATTGTTTTGATGGTCCATTCTGTGTACAGGTTTCAGGGCAGTGTTCTTTTTTTTATGGTCCATTCTATATCCAGGTCTGTGGACAGTGTTGTTTTTGATGGTCCTTTCTGTGTCTAGGTCTGTGGGCAATGTTGTTTTTGATGGTCCTTTCTATGTCTAGGTCTGTGTCCTTTCTATGTCTAGGTCTGTGAACAATGTTGTTTTTGATGGTCCTTTCTATGCCTAGGTCTGTGGACAGTGTTGTTTTTGATGGTCCTTTCTGTGTCTAGGTCTGTGGACAGTGTTGTTTTTGATGGTCCTTTCTGTGTCTAGGTCTGTGGACAATGTTGTTTTTGATGGTCCTTTCTATGTCTAGGTCTGTGGACAATGTTGTTTTTGATGGTCCTTTCTATGTCTAGGTCTGTGGACAGTGTTGTTTTTGATGGTCCTTTCTGTGTCTAGGTCTGTGGGCAATGTTGTTTTTTGATGGGCCTTTCTATGTCTAGGTCTCGGGGCAATGTTTTTGATGGTCCTTTCTGTGTCTAGGTCTGTGGACAATGTTGTTTTTGATGGTCCTTTCTGTGTCTAGGTCTGTGGGCAATGTTGTTTTTGATGGTCCTTTTTATGTCTAGGTCTGTGGGCAATGTTGTTTTTGATGGTCCTTTCTATGTCTAGGTCTGTGGGCAATGTTGTTTTTGAGTCCTTTCTGTGTCTAGGTCTGTGGGCAATGTTGTTTTTGATGGTCCTTTCAGTGTCTAGGTCTGTGGACAATGTTGTTTTTGATGGTCCTTTCTGTGTCTAGGTCTGTGGGCAATGTTGTTTTTGATGGTCCTTTCTGTGTCTAGGTCTGGGGGCAGTGTTGTTTTTGATGGTCCTTTCTATGTCTAGGTCTGTGGGCAATGTTGATTTTGTTTTTATGTCCGTTGTGTGTCCAGGTCTCAGGGCAAGGAGAAGAAGCCCAAGATGCGGGAGGTGCCAGAGAAGCTGACCAAGGAGGGGGCAGGGGCTGAACTGCCTGCCAAAGACAGCAAGGTACTGCCTCCGTGTCTGTAGGTCATAGGCAGCTTTCTGCTGGGGATTTTTTTGTTTTTTGTTTGTTAAACGCATGTGTGTGTTTTTTTTCCATTTTCACATTTTGTTTGGTACAAATGGAAATGCATCCATCAAGCTCAAACTTGAATGTTTAATACCAGTGTTGTATGATACATAAATTAATCAGTATGGATTTGACTTTATTTCACACGATATCTCCATGTACAAGAAACATTCGAGCGAAATGATGTACACTGTCGACAGTCTCAGATTATACATGAAAAAATGGTGTAACTATCCCGATTTAAATGCAGTAGTATACAGTAGACTTTGTGGAAGTTGTTTAGAATTTTATGTCTTTTGTGTGTTTACATTGAGTGACTTACGATTTTCATGTATTGTTTGCATTGAATACACCACACGTGAATTTCTGTTATTGAGATGATAAAGTATTCTGTATTCTGTAGAAGAACATTTCAGACAACATCTTTTTTTTATGGAAACAAGACTATACCCAGCATGCAAACCCCCCAAAAATGGAGTATGGCTGCCTACATGGCAGGGTAAAAACGGTCATACACGTAAAAGCCCACTGGTGTACATATGAGTGAACGTCAGAGTTGCAGCCCAGAAATGAAGATGGGCAGTTGTGTGCACTAGAATAGCATTTCAGACAAAAGCTTTTTAAAACCCAGGTAGCGTGGATGATGATGTGTGGCACTTTCAGAGCAACAGCAGCCTGAAGGGGGAGTGCCGGTTCCTGACGCTGGACGCCTTCCTGCACTGCGCCATGGACTTGGTCAAACAGGACGTCCGCGCTGCCTGGAGGGGGCTCTTCTCCGCTGGCTTCGACGTCCACCTCAAGAGGCAAGGGCTGGGGGGTGGGGGGGGCTTTCCTCCTTCCTAAGCGGAAACTCCGAGCGCTTTACGATAAACATTAAACACCCACACACACACACATACACACACATACACACAGAGAATTACTTACAATAGGAATAAAAAAATGATGATTTATTACACAAAAGCATGCACACACACACACACACACACACACACACACACACACACACACAGAACTACTTAGAATAGGAAGAGAAAAATGATGATTTATTACACAAAAGCACACACACACGCACACACACACACACACATGTGCGCATGCGCACAACAGATCATATTGAGTGGAAAACAACTTACACACACACGCGCGCGCGCGCGCGCACACACACACACACACACACAAAACACAACACAACACAACACATCACCACACAACACACAAGGATTGTATTGAGTTGAAAGCAACTTTAACCTTCAGGCAGAAGCTTCTGTGGTTTGGAATTCAAATCAGAACTGAATGCAGCTTTATTCCACTGTCTGTCCAGCTTCTTAACTACTATGATGAATGACATTTTTTTTGTATTTGTATTTTGTATTTCTTTTTATCACAACAGATTTATCTGTGTGAAATTCGGGCTGCTCTCCCCAGGGAGAGCGCGTCGCTATACTACAGCGCCACCCATTTTTTTGTATTTTTCCTGCGTGCAGTTTTATTTGTTTTTCCAATTGACATGGATTTTTCTACAGAATTTTGCCAGGAACAACCCTTTTGTTGCCGTGGGTTCTTTTACGTGCGCTAAGTGCATGCTGCACACGGGACCTCGGTTTATCGTCTCATCCGAATGACTAGCGTCCAGACCACCACTCAAGGTCTAGTGGAGGGGGAGAAAATATCGGCGGCTGAGCCGTGATTCGAACCAGCGTGCTCAGATTCTCTCGCTTCCTAGGCGGACGCGTTACCTCTAGGCCATCACTCCACTCACAAAATTGATGCAAGTGTACATGTTTGTGTAATATGACTCCTTAGTTTGATACACCGATTGAATGGCCTGTTGTTTGTAGATGTTTGATTACAGTATTATATTTTATGCCTATCCTGTGTGATTACCGCATGTGTGTGATTGTGATTTAGTATGTATGGTTTACTTCAGTTTAACATTTAAGTGTTTGTGATGTCTTTTATATGTATATATTGGATGACTGTAATTCTTGTGCCTTGTTTGTGTGTTTTACACCATCAGTTGATTTCTTGTATTGGAGGTGATCAAGTATTATTTAGTCTGTACTCTGAAAATGTACAGTCGAGTAAATGTAAGGGAGGAAAACCGTCCACTGGACTTTGATGATCAATGTGATGATCACCACTGTCTCTGACTACAGTCTCTCTCTCTCTCTTGGTCTGTCTGAGGAATGAAGGTGTGTCTGAACTTTCAAGTTTTCAGACATGTTTTTTTTGGAAGTAGTAGCACATCCAGGTAATGTGTTTTGAATAGATAAATAAGTAAATGAAATGTATTTAAAAAAAGAAAAAGAAAATTGAAACCTTGATACTGACAGGACAGTTTGTCTCCGTGTTTAGTGTCAGTCTCTGTACCTTCTCTCTCTCTCTCTCTCTCTCTCTCTCTCTTTCCACTGTACTGATTCACATTTAACCAGCCAACTGCATGATACATGCTGCACATGCTGGAGCTAAATGATACAATAAAAATGAGGAGGTTTGTGCTTGGTATGCGTGACAGATCTGCGAGTCGGAATAGCTCTATCTGTACCATCAACAGTAACACTGATAATGTGATGATTTTTCCATGCATGTGTGACTGAAGCAAAACTAGCTGTGTTTGTTAGTTTAGTTTTGTTGTTGTTGTCGTTCCAACCAGGTGCTTAACTGTTTGTATGACCATACATAAGAGAGAAAGAACCCAGAACACCTTGACAATGTTTTAACGATTTATTTCTATTTCTCTGTGAACGATTATTTGGTGATTTGAGCCGTGTATTTGGCAAGAGTGTGATTTCATGTAAACTTTCGTGTGTCACACTGTGTCCACGGCTGGACCTGAGCTGTTGTACCAGCAACCTTTTGGAACAGTGCACTCCAACCAGAATTTAAACCTGACAATAACTTGTAGCTGAAACTAGTATGAGCTTTATCCATCCTATTCCCCTTTGATTCCACACCCTCTGTCTGCCTGGTTTCCCCCAACCCACCATTCAACCCTCCAACTCATCCGCTCCTTCTTTTTAAACGGTAGAAAATCAAATGTGATAATTAATACTTGAAGAAAATATCTACAGTCACCAGTATGTGTGAGGTCCCCTCAAACCAAATTCCTCCTTCAGAACAGCCGCTGACAGGACAGAGTGGCTGTGTGCAGGTGTGCATACCTGGACCTGACCCAGGCCCAGATGATGATGAAGCAGTGGACGATAGAGATGGACATGGCTCTGGTGTCCATGGTCAATGAGCTGTGTCGGTCACTGGCCGTGGCGTCCTCCCGCCTTCATGCTCACGAGATCACGCTCACGGACGTCGAGCTGGCCAGTCAGAACTACTCCTGTCTGCAGAGTGAGTGGGTTCAGGGTTTGAAGTGTTGGGGTTGGTTTTTTTAGTGTTGTGGTTTGGTTTTTGGATTCGCATACTGTGCCATGTCAAACTGATGCAAACTGGGCCTATTAGTTTGCTCTGCTTGGCCAAGTTTTGCTCGGCTGATAGTGAAAAGACGCCAGGCTATGTCCAGTCCGATCTCGCCAAGCAAACATTGTTGAAGGCTACAAGCGATGACTCATTCCTTTGGTCAGACTATGGTCTGCCTCACCATATGCTTTTATTGGCTTTTAAGCGTGTGCATTCGGCCTGTTTTGTTGTATGCGGCTTGTTTTTATAACCTTTATGCGATCTCTGATGATGAGGATTCGACTCGGCCCCCTGGAATCACCATTTATTTCTTACTCTCAGTCGATCTTGTCTTTCCTTTTTCTGTGCCCGCCTTGGCAAAGAGTTTATAAGTGTGCTCCACTATGCCTCGCAAGTCATCCTGCAATGGTAGGAACCAAAGGGTGGGTATGGTTTTTGGTGATTGTCATATTGATGTTGATATTGTGATATATCAAATTCTAGCCCCGATAGTCAGGACAGCAGTTACCTCCTCTGCTGTTCTGATGGTCATAGTCAGACATGACCTTCTATGATACGTTGTTTGATATGTACATCATGTTATTGGTTTTTTTTGTGTGTGTGTATGAAAGTAAATTAGTGTTTGAGTGTTTGGTTGGGTGTCTGTGGAAGGTTTTGCTTGGGTTTTTTTGGGGGGTGGGGGGTAGTGTTTGTTTCAGTGTTTAAATACAATTTTTACATGAATACCTATGTTTTTTTTGTACAGTGCAATTGAGCATGTTTTACATGCAAAGGTTCCTCATAAATTAGATTGTTGTTATTGTTATGTTGTTTTGTTTTGTTCCCCCCCCCCTCCCCCCCAACAGACCAGCCCCCGGAGAGCGTGCGGCTGCGCTTTGCCTTCCTGCAGCAGGTGAACAACCACCTGGAGACCTTCTTCCTGCCCCTGGTGGACCTGCGCCCGGCCTCCACCTTCAGCCGCAGCTCTGCCGCCCTGCTGTCCAAGCTGAGGGGCCTCGTCTTCTACGACTCCAAGACCAACTTCCTCAACCGCATCCTCAACGCCACCGCCAAGAGGAAACCGGACCAGGCCGCCCCCGAGATCACCCTGGACCCCTTAGGGGAGATTGGAGGTACAGGGGGTGGGGGGGCGTGGGGGTGGGGGTGTTGGTGGGGTACTGGAGTGTTTCTAGTTGTCTTCAGGGAATTAACGTTTGTTTGCTTGTGGTGTTGACATGTTCCATTTGTCTTGTTTGTAAGTCTTGTGTGTTGTTAATTTATGTAACATTTTTTTGTACCCCATGCTGATGTTAATTGTTTAAAATTTGGGGCCTGCCTGTGCTAAGGAGGTAGAGTGCACTATGAATACCCATTATTGTCATTATTATTATTATTATTATTATTATTCATTATTTATTATTCTTGTACGCATTTGCATGTGTGCTTTGGGAAGGTGGCAGATTAGTTGAGATGGTTTTCTGACAAACAGTGTCTGTGAAGGTCTGGGTTCAAATCCCAGTCTCAACATCTCTCTCAACTTGAACTGAAAAATCGAAGAGAGTGTCTAGTCATTCGGATGAGACAATAAACTGAGGTCTTATGTGCATCATCTTCTTCTTCTTCTTCTGCGTTCACTCGTATGCACACGAGTGGGCTTTTACGTGTATGACCGTTTTTACCCCACCATGTAGGCAGCCATACTCCATTTTCGGGGGTGTGCATGCTGGGTATGTTCTTGTTTCCATAACCCACCGAATGCTGACATGGATTACAGGATCTTTAACGTGCGTATTTGATCTTCTGCTTGCATATACACACGACGGGGGTTCAGGCACTAGCAGGTCTGCACATATGTAGACCTGGGAGATCGGAAAAATCTCCACCCTTTACCCACCAGGCGCCGTCACTGTGATTCGAACCAGGGACCCTCAGATTGACAGTCCAACGCTTTAACCACTCGGCTATTGTGCCCGTCATATGTGCATCACACACTTGGCATTCTGAAAAAGAACCCATGGCAACATAAGTGTTGTCTTCTGGCAAAAATGTGTAGAAAGAAATGCACTCTGACAGGTATGCATGATATATAGCATGCACAAGACCCGACTAAGCGTGTTGGGTTATGCTGCTGGTCAGGCATCTGCCTAGCAGGACTGCTATAGCATATATATTGAGATTTGTCCAAATGCACTGATGCCTCCTTGGGAAACGGAAACTAAAGTGAGACCAACTAGGAAGTGAGAGAATCTGAGTGCACAGGATCGAATCCCGCACTCTCTAGTATTTTCTCCCCACTCCACTAGACCTTGCGTGGTGGTCTGGCCGCTAGTCATTCGTAATAAACAATAAACTGAGGTCCTGTAAGCATGCACTGAACGTACGTAAAAGAACCAACGGTAACAAAAGGGTTGTCATGGTAAAACTGTTAAAAAAATTTAAAAAAACAACCCAAAAAACCCCTCTTTGATAGGAAAAGAAATATGTTTGCAGATAGGAAAAAAGGTGTGTGTGAGGTGACTGTATGTCCGTGTGTGTGTGTGTGTGTGTGTGTGCCAGTGGACAAACAGGACAGTGAGAGCAGCGTGCTGTGCCAGGCCTTTAGACAGCTGTCCTCCATCAGCTCACGGCAGCTGTGCGTGCGGCTGGCCAGCGGGGGTGACCCCACCTACGCCTTCAACGTCAGAATGACCGGGGAGGAGGTGCACGGAACAAGTGAGTGTCAAGCGTTAAGTGTCTGGCTGTGACTGAAGATAGGTGTTGTATTCAGTAGCGGGAACAGTGATCATAATACGTCAGGACATGAGGACCATGGTGCAAGTCAGTATGGAAGTGCCACATGTAAGGATGTACACTTTGTGTGAATGTAAGTGTGTGTGTGTACTACGTGTGCATGACTGAAGCCTGAACGACACAGGAAACTTCTTCTTCTGCGTTCACTCGTATGCACACGAGTGGGCTTTTATGTGTATGACCGTTTTTACCCTGCCATGTAGGCAGCCGCACTCCGTTTTCGGGGGTGTGCATGCTGGGTATGTTCTTGTTTCCATAACCCACTGAACGCTGACATGGATTACAGGATCTTTAACGTGCGTATTTGATCTTCTGCTTGCATATACACATGAAGGGGGTTCAGGCACTAGCAGGTCTGCACATATGTTGACCTGGGAGATCGGAAAAATCTCCACCCTTTACCAACCAGGCGCCGTCACCGTGATTCGAACCCCGGACCCTCAGATTGACAGCCCGACGCTTTAACCACTCGGCTATTGCGCCCGTCACACAGGAAACAATTGGTAGTGCCTAAAGGCACCAGTCAGCTCTGCCCAGGAGGACAGCCTGCTGTGCAAATAACTGTGTGTTTGTAAAGCATTTAGAGTTTGGTTCTTACTGAAGATATATGTATTGGAAAGAAAATAAAGAGGAGGGGTGCGGAAAACTAAGCTAACTGGAGTAGATTACAGAACACAAGAGTCGCTTAATTAGTTAACGATGTGTTGCGTGTGTGTGTGTGGTGCAGGTGGGTCGTTCCGACAGTTCCTGTGGCAAGTGGCGCGGGAGCTGCAGGGTTCCACTCTGGGTCTGCTGCTGCCCGCGCCCAGCTCCGCCACGGGGCCCACCAAGGGCAAGTCCCTCTTCAGGCCAGGACCCATGACCTTCCCTGAGGAAAACCTCCTCATCTTCATTGGCCAGGTGGGCAGCAGGGTGGGAGAAGGGACAAGGGGTTGAAGGGAGGGAGGAAGGAAGGAAGGAGTGTTTTAATGCATTTGGCCATGGGTGAATATAGTGACATCAGGAGTGTGGGGGTGGGTTTGAGATCAATCAGGGAAACGTGAAGAGACAGGGAGGGAGAAAGAATGGGGAGGATTGCAAGAAATGGGGGGAAGAGGGGGGGGTGTTGAAGAGTTGATGTGTGTGGTTTACTTGTGTGTGTGGTGTGTGTGTGTGTGTGTGTGTGATTCTGTTTGTGTGTGTGTGTGTGTGTGTGTGTGTGCGTGTGTGTGTGTGTGTGTGTGTGTGATTCTGTTTGTGTGTGTGCGTGTGTGTGTGTGATTCTGTTTGTGTGTGTGTGTGTGTGTGTGTGTGATTCTGTTTGTGTGTGTGTGTGCGTGTGTGTGTGTGTGTGTGTGTGATTCTGTTTGTGTGTGTGTGTGTGTGTGTGTGATTGTGTGTGTGATTGTGTGTGTGTGTGTGTGAATTGAGGGTGGAAAGTGGCTGATACATGTTGGGGGGAAGGTTTGAGACAAAAGAGTTCATAAGGGATGAGTGTCTGATTAAATGGGGAGACAGACAGGGCTTTTATGTGTGTAAAAATAGATTCTTTAAACTCACGCACGCATGCACTCACACACACACACACACACTTTAACATATTGCTGTATACCTGTTACATAGTCTGGTTGGAGTGTTCCTGTAATATGACTTGGGCTACAAACAATATAGCACAGTTTTTAGGGGTTTTTTGTTGTTGTTTTTAATAGATAATGTTGTGTGAATTAGTGTTATATTTTTTTGTTATTATTTAGTGTTTACTGAATGCTGATTGAATTGTTCTAATTGTTCCTTTTTTTGTTTGTTTATTTGTACTCACACACACGCATGTGTGTGCACACACACACACACACACACAAGCATGCACATATACAAACAGGCACACACACACACACATACACACGTATGCATGTATGTGAACAGGCAGACACTCACACTCACATACTCACCTTACACGCTGAATGTCAGTCAAAGTGAAAAGATGTTATTCATGCACTATTGAGGTGGAAAAAGTGCAGAAAGTATACCGTTTTTGCTCCATACTTGATGTGGACGTATCCAGAAATACCGCAGAAGTTAGATCCCTCTCTCTGTGGTTTATGCATATGTAGGAATGCAAGACAGATTTTGGCTCCAGAGCAATGCTCGGATGTAGTGCGCAGTGAGTTAAAAGAAGAATCGATGTCTGTGGTGGCAGCTGTTGGGGATCACGGTGCGGGCGGACATCCCCCTTGGCCTTGACCTTCTGACGGTGGCGTGGCGCACCCTGGTGGGCATGGTGCCGGACGCCTGCACAGACCTCCAGGAGGCAGACAACCTCACCTACGCCT
>NC_134904.1:16824032-16859032 GCF_041734735.1 Babylonia areolata | reverse complement strand
GTTTCAGTCTCAGCAACAGATACCAGTACGTGGAGAGCGTCCGCCGGCTGAGGCTGAGGGAACTGACCAACAGCGCCCGCCTGGCCGCCGTCGCTGTCGGCATGGCAACGGTGTTGCCGCGGCAGCTGCTGTGCCTGCTGTCTCCCCTGGACATGGAGCTGAGGACCAGTGGTCTGCCCACCGTGGACCTCAACTTCCTGAAGGTAGGGCCGTGGGTCGGGGAGCGGTGTGAAGAGTGCCCAGTCTTGGGTGTTTGTCAGGCTGACACCATGTGCCGGGAGGAGACGACACCATCCTTTTAGTGTATTTGCTGCACGGCACAGCACAACACAGTACAGCACAACACACAGAAAACAATGCCGTGTGTGGGTGTGTGTGGGTGTGTGTGTGTGTGTGTGTGTGTGTGTGAGGCCCACATGGTGTACCAGGTAAGAGTGGTGGAGACAAGACATCCATATAGACAGTACAGTACAGTACAGTACAGTACAATACAGTACAATACAATACAATACAATACAGTACAGTACAATACAGTACAATACAATACAGTACAGTACAACACAGTACAATACAATACAGTACAATACATTACAGTACAAAACAATACAATACAGTACAATACAATACAGTACAGTACAACACAGTACAATACAATACAGTACAATACATTACAGTACAAAACAATACAATACAGTACAATACAATACATTACAATATAGTACAATACAGTACAATACAATACAGTACAATACAATGCAGTACAGTACAGTACCGTACAGTACAGGACAATACAATACAATACAATACAATACAATACAATCAATACAATACAATACAATGCCCACTGTGTTTTCAGGCCCACACAATGTACCAGGTGGGTCTGGTGGAGACGGACACCCACATAGAGTATTTCTGGTCGGCCCTGGAGAGCCTGTCTGCGGAGGAGCTGTCTCGCTTCATCAAGTTCGCCTGCAACCAGGAGCGCATTCCCCAGACCTGCCCCTGCCGCGACGGGGGCCACGAGTCCACCCACGTGCCTCCCTACCCCATGAAGATCGCCCCCCCGGACGGCACCAGTGAGTTGGGGGGGGAAGAGTGGTGGTTGTAGTAGGGGGTGGGTGGTAGAGTGCAGAGCAGGATTTGGCTGCTTTGTTTATTTTTATTTTTATTTTATTTATTTATTTTTTTTTTTTTACCCACATGTTTTTCTTTTTACATAATAAGTTGATGTGTGCATGGTGATAAGTGAAGGGTGTGTCATTTGTTTTTGTTTTTTCCTCTTTGATTTTTGCTGATGGGCATTTTATTTTAAGGGAGCCTAAAGAGAATTTTCTGTTTTTGGTTGAAGCAGATAATAAAGTATTTTGAATTGAATTGAATTACTGTGCTTGTTGGGGTAACTGACTGAAAATGATAACTGTAGTGTGTTCCATGGGTTTGCTGCTCCCCCCCCACATTGCGGTGTTGTTTTGACTTGTGGGATTTTATATGCGTGACCTTTTTTTTTTTTGTTTCTTTGCTTTTGGTTAAACAAGTGGTTTTTTATGCTGTGCCCCCACCCCCAGCTCCCTCCCCCTTTAATTCTTTTTTTCTTTTCTACTGCCTTGTTCAGTCATGATTTTGTTTTCAGTGGCATCACATGGTGTGTATATATACCCTTTGAATGTTGACATGAGTACTGCGACAGCTTGTTAAACTTCTGTTTCAGATGCTCTTCAGATATAATTTGAAGGCTATATATATATATATATATATATATATATATAAGGAAATACTTTTTTGATTTGAGTCTAAGGACCTGTTGGCTAAAAATCCTTCAAGTCAAGATTGTAATTCTTTTTCACCTTACAATTATTTACAGAGGGAGAACCAAGGAAGAATGCATGTGGCAGATTTGTTGTTGTTGTTGTTGGAAGGCGGCAGAATGATGAAGTCACCTGCCTGCCAGTGCAGTGTCTTTGAGGGTCTGGGTTTGAGTCACTGTCTCTTTGAGGGTCTGGGGTTTGAGTCTGGGTTTGAGTCACTGTCTCTTTGAGGGTCTGGGGTTTGAGTCTGGGTTTGAGTCACTGTCTCTTTGAGGGTCTGGGTTTGAGTCTGGGTTTGAGTCACTGTCTCTTTGATGGTCTGGGGTTTGAGTCTGGGTTTGAGTCACTGTCTCTTTGAGGGTCTGGGTTTGAGTCACTGTCTCTTTGAGGGTCTGGGTTTGAGTCACTGTCTCTTTGAGGGTCTGGGTTTGAGTCACTGTCTCTTTGAGGGTCTGGGTTTGAGTCACTGTCTCTTTGAGGGTCTGGGTTTGAGTCACTGTCTCTTTGATGGTCTGGGGTTTGAGTCTGGGTTTGAGTCACTGTCTCTTTGAGGGTGTGGGTTTGAGTCACTGTCTCTTTGAGGGTGTGGGTTTGAGTCACTGTCTCTTTGAGGGTGTGGGTTTGAGTCACTGTCTCTTTGAGGGTCTGGGTTTGAGTCACTGTCTCTTTGAGGGTCTGGGTTTGAGTCACTGTCTCGAGAACCCTTTCTCCCCAGCCTGACTGGAGAAATCAAGTGAGCGCCTAGTGATTCTGATGAGATGATAAACCGAGATCCCATATGCAACAAGCACTTGATGCATTGAAAAAAGAACTCGATGTCTTGTGGCAAAAACTGTGTAAAAGAAATCCACTTGGACAGGCACACGAAAGAACCAGTGTCTTGTGGCAAAAACTGTGTAAAAGAAATCCACTCTGACAGGTACACGAATATACACGCACGCACTTGAGGCCTGACCAAGCAGGTTGGGTTGTGTTGCTGGTTAGGCATCTGCCTTGCAGATTTGTCCGAACTCAGTGTGATGCTTCCTTGAGAAAAATTTTAACATGAGAGATTTGTTTGTTTCTGTTTCGACAGGTGGAAGTCCTGATGCACGCTACATCCGCGTGGAGACGTGCATGTTCATGATCAAGCTGCCGCAGTACTCTTCCTTTGAGATCATGCTCCAGCGACTGCGATACGCCGTCAACTGTCGTGAGGACCCTCTGAGCGGTTAACGACTGCGATAGGGAGTGATGGTGTCGACAGCAGTGCAGGAAAAAATTTTAAAAAAATAAAATCAAAGAAAAAGTCCCTCCTACACCCTCCCCGTCCCCCTCCCCCGAACAACATATCAGTGTTTTCTTCTGTTGTGATGTGGAGACAGTGTGTGAAACGATGTTGTTGTTGTTGTTGGTGGTTTGAGTTTTGGGAAACGTTTTCACTATGATTGTTTTGTATGAGAATATGGTGACTCAGATTTAGACACTTCCACTTGAAGGAGGGGGTTGGGGGCTGGGGGGGGCTGAAATGTGATCTGGCACTGTACCCCCACCACCCCGCCCCCACCCCCCCCATTCCCTCCCCCCACCCCACCCTGAGATAAAGGAAGGAAAAACTTGGAGTGTAGTTCAGCTGAAAAACGAGTGTGCTCTGGCATGAAAGAACTTGGAACGAAATAGAGGTGCTTTCTTGCTTTATTAACATGCTTTTTTGTGTGTTTTAACAAGGTGTTCTGTGTTCTAAAACAAATCATTAATCTATTAACTGCTTTATCATTTGTCACTACAGATTAGGGAAAAACAAATCCGCTCACTGAGGTTGATGGTCATCATCCTGAAACATGATGCCACTTGTTTTGAACTACTTCAGAATTGGGAGGTCCTATGAGTTGTCAGCTGTGAACAGTTGTGTCACGATGTTTTGCGTCTTGATGAAGACATTTTAACCCTTTGGACTGTCCCTACTACATCAGGCATGGGTCAGTAGAAAATAAAGCTTTGTGATACTGTGAAATAAATAATATGATAATCCATAGCCTCTGTGTGCATGTGTGTGTGTGTGTGTGTGTGCGCGCGCGCTGTAAACTTGTCTATGACTTTTTGCTTCAGTGCTGGTGAGAAGTTGAAAACAATGTGAGAGGAATGATGAGGTTGATGGGACCAGGGTGTGAGCGTGTACATCTCTGGATTGGATTCAGGTCTGCAGCTGTCTGTTTGTTTGATCAGTTTGTGGTGGGTGGGTTTCCCTGCCTCAACTACCTGTTATAAAAAGTACATGGGTTTTGAATTAAGTTCTGTCTGTGATGTTTCTTGTAAAAAAAAAAGAAACGGTAGTGAGCAGTTGTAAGATATTGGAAACAAGTTTGGAAACAAGTACTCATTGTTGTTTGTACTATCTTGATGTATGCTAATGCAGTATAACCAGTACTGTCTTTTTTTTTTCTTTCTAATTTCAGATGTGATTCATACTAACGTGCTAGTTGTGGTGTAGTTGAGGCAGTAACTAGTTGATTTATATGTGTCTGTTGTGTGGTGGAATTGCTTGTGTGTTGGTCTTGAATAAAGAACATCATTCTTTCTTTGTCTGAAAGGTAATGTTGCTGGCTTCATTTGTTTTTTGTTTGTTGTTTTGTTTTTTGAGACGAAATGTCAATGCCACAGCAGATGAGAGTTGTCAGCAGTGTGTGTGTGTGTGTGTGTGAGAGAGAGAGGACTTGTGTCAAGATTTAGTGTGTTATGATTTTGAGGAATGGCTTGCATGTGTTTTTATTGTAAGTAGAGCGGCTTCTCAAATACATCCCTCCTCACCACTGATTGTGTGTGTGTGTATGTGTGTGTGTGTGTGTGTGTGGTTTGAAAACGGAGGAAATAAGGTAAACTGAGTGTCTGTTTCGTTAGTGTTTTCAGCAGTCATTCTCATATTCAAACATTTCTGGGGGCAAAAGTCACCAAGCAACAAGACTAATAGAAGGGAATCTGCAGTGCTTTCCCCCCCCCCCCCCCTCTCTCTCTGTGACACACACACACACACACACACACTCTCACTCACACTGCTGAAAATACAGTTTAAGTAATGCATGGAATTACCATTTTGCAGAGAAAAACCCACTAGAACTGGCAAACTACATGTACATACCCTCAGCTTGCTGCCACTAAATGCCAGTACTCTTGAACTGATAGAATATGATGAAGGGAAAATCTGCATGAACAGCATTGACAGACGATGAAACAGTCTGTGCTGATAGAATAATTATATTCATCTACAGACTGCATATGAAGTATTAATGGCCACTTCATAAAAGCAGGAACGTTTTCTTAAAATGTTAAAAAAAAAAAAAAAAAAAAAGAGAAATTATTTGAATTATGCAGGCTGCATGTGGTGTACCGCTGGCCTTTCATTGAACACACTGACGGCTGTTTCAGCCACACGTGCATCATGATCAGCTTGAAAAATGCGTTCGAAAAATCCGTGTTTCAGCCCAAAATGCATGGTTACTCATTGGTTTAGAAACAGTAACTGTAGTTTTCATTTTTTTTTTTTAGAAAGAAAGAAAGTGTTTGCAAGAAAGCATCTGTTTGTGAGCGGTGCTTATGATATTAGCTCCTTGTACCACTGTTTGCTGAACATTCAGCATCATCTCTCACCCATACCATGCCCCTCCAAGAACTGAACTGTGCTAGTTCCTTCCCTTGACGGGTTTTTTTTTTTTTATGTACCCTTCAGTTTGACTTCTGCCTACATGGGGCCTGGCCTGGTTTTCTTTGTATATACCCTGCAGTTTGACTACTGCCTACATGGGGCCTGGCCTGGTTTTCTTTGTATATACCCTGCAGTTTGACTACTGCCCACATGGGGCCTAGCCTGGTTTTCTTCCTTTCACAAAGTCACTCACAGGGTGTTGAGTCGGAAGACTATGATCTGATATGTACATCACCAGCTGTACTGCCAGTTTTCTCACTTACCTCTGAAGGACTTGGTGTTATGGGAGAATTTGAGGATGGTTGGTTGAGTATACTGTTCAATTATTTATTTATTGACAAAAGACGCAGGAGTTGTCTAAGTATGAAAAGACCGAGGCATGAGAGAACGGTTGTTAGATCTTATCCACTTGGTGCTTTTGTGTTTGTGTGCACGTACAGGATGAATTATCTATCTTGGCTCCGCTTTTATATCGTGTGTGAACATTGAAAAGAAAGGCATATTATAAATTGTGCTTGATGTGTCAAAAGCAATCAAAACTTCTTTATGTGATAAAGCACCCTCTTTGAACTAAACATCTTAAACTGCCTCTAAATATATTCAACTGCTAGACTGAATGTTTGTCCTTTTGTTTGTTTTTTGTTGTTGTTTTTAAAAAAATACTTTTTAACTGGAAAAAAGATTATGACTGGGAGAGTGTCATGCATTTATTTGTGAATCTGTTTCTGTCAGTGGACAGCAAGTTATTACATAATGCTGGACTGATTTCAGTGCATCTTTGGCCAGTAGATGCATTGTGACTGTGATGATAAGAATAGTAATGAATCATCTTTAGAGAGTTCTTTATCTGATGATGATAAGAAAAAAAAGAAAAAAAAATCTTTAGAGAATGCATTTTGAGTTCGGTGCATTGTACACTTTTTCTTTCACACGTTCATACACAACACACACATACACACACACACACACGCAGATAAACACACACACACACACACATACACATACAACCAACACCCCTTTCCCTGCACCACCCCCCACAACCCCCACACAAACACACACACACATTGAATACATTCACTTTGAAATTGACGGGTCTGTGATGAAACGGAACACTAGGGGTGTACATGGCAGAGTTCTCCACATCCAACTCTTTCCATAGTCAGTGGTCTTTTGATGTAAAAGTCAACGTCAGTATGATGATGTATATGTAATGAACGCTGTCTCATAATTATGCGTGTGGTTTTGTCTCTCTTATAAATATCATTCAGTGTACCTTTCTTTAGTGTAAGTTTTTTTTTTTCTTTTTCTCAAGGCCTGACTGGCACGGAATATTGGGTTATGCTGCTGGTCAGGCATCTGCCCAAGATGTGGTGTAGTGTATATTGGATTTGTCTGAATGCAGTGATGCTTCCGTGAGAAACTGAGATTGAAACTTACTTTCTCTATTAAAAAAAAAAAAAAAAAAAAAAAAAATCATCTGTTTAATTTCTTTTAAGAATTATTTTCATTCTTATGATTGTAAATTGCTGCCTTTGATCTGACAACACTGTGAGGTAGACGTTTTCCACCTTTTTCCACATATCACCTGCACAAGACTTTGTCCGAACTTTTCAGAAAAGCATCACCACTGTCTCCATCATGGGTTTTTAAACCAGGCCACTTGGGCTTGGATATATGTCAAGATAGTACATGTTGATGTGCCAGATGTGGCCACATGTCACCCTTTCTTTTGCTCCTGCTGCAATATTCAGGTTTTGTGTGTCTTTGATTTGCAGCTGCAGGCTCATTCTGTTGTTAGTGTGGTTTGGTGTAGCTGTTACATTTCAAAGATCCCTGAATTTGATAGAACTGTACTGTTCTTGGGTGCCTGCGACTGTGCCCATGTTTGTTTGTTTGTTGTTGTTGTTGAGATTAATGTCAGTGCCAACTGCTTTGATTGATCAGTATTTTGTGTGCATTTTTTTGGTGAATGGATTGTTGTTTCTGCATGTTGCATGCCTTTTTTTTTTTTTTTTTTTTTTTTTCGTCCAGCTGTCCAGCAATACCTTTTACCATATCGATCATGTGGGCTGGAAAACCAACCAGCAGGTTTTTAACTTGTTCCTACCCCTTTGCTACATGCCTGCTGCAACTCCCCTGGACCAACACTTAATGACACCGCTGCAGGAAAAAAAAATTAAAAAGAAAGAAAAAAAAGGATGGTTCACAAAAATTATGAAAATCAATCACAGATTTGTGGATTTTGACAATTTAAACAAAGCTTTGTTTCCATGCATCATTAATCCATCCATAAATGGTTCAGCTTAGAATGCCAACTGTACCAAGCAAGAATAAAACTAAATTAGAATAGTGTGTTGTCACAAGAATACTCGTGCCTGGTTGGTCCACAGGGGAGGTAATCATGGTAACTGTAGCTGGAGAAGAACGAGTTAATCTGGGAGGTTGGTTCAGTGGGATCTTGTTTGGCAAAATTGGAAAGGTGTCCGTCTGTTTGGGGTCCTGTGGATGGCTGGAAAAAGAGTGGAGCGGATGAAAGAAGACATGACCAAGTATGAATGTCAATGGATGTGATGACCACATGTTGCAGGTCATCTTCAGGGAAGTTGTTTGGATGCAGGAGGACATTTTGGGGGGAATTAGTTTAGGTTCCACTCCACTGAGAATATGGCCCAAGGCCAGTTTGCGCCACAAGCGATCTTAGCAAGGCTAAGTGCGCTGAGCAGCAGGATTGCTCTCAGGTCAATGGGAAAAGAGAAGACTTAGGAAAACCCTCCCTGCTAAGCTGGCTGACTTAGTGCTGTTAAGATTGCTTGTGCAACCCCAGTTGCGACTCTCAGAGAATGTATGGACGCTGAAGACATGATGTAACAGTTGTGTGATTTGTCAGATTTGTGGCATGTGGTAAATGTTCGACTTTTCGTTAGTTGACAGAAAAAGCAGCTGCAGATTGTGAATGAGAATGCCTTCAGGTTGTTGGAAAATGTGGGGTAGTTTTGGTGTGTTTCATCCGTATTCACTCACTCTCTCCTCGATGAATTCTTGCATTAAGAAAAACACACCTTTAATTACACATACTTAACTGCCGCACACCTTTTGCACAAGTTTGAGTGTGCAACCTTGGCTGCTGCTGTGTGTAGCAATAGCCTTGACCCCCTCAGCCCACTTTTTGTTGTTGTTGTTTCTTTTTTGGTCTTCATTCAGATTTTCTTGGTTTTATCCTCTCAAAAGCAGGTGTGTTTTGTTTTTGTTTTTTTTTATAGCATTTTCCATGACAACAGTTCTGTTCTTGCTGATGTTTTACACACACACTGTCAGCATGCTGGGTCCTGAGTTGATCATCTCATCCTAAAGTCAGTGTAACACATACGGTCTAGAGGAGAGAGAGAGAAGGGGTGAGAACAGATCCAGTTTTTGCATGACACACCGACATATCCTCACACTGCGGATCCGTTGGAATCTTGTGGCTTCATAAGCAGGTGCCTCAGCCTCTAGGTCAAGTGTTCCACATGTTAGTCTGTGTGTGAATCTTTAATGTATCCATCTTTTCTGTATTCTTTTCTGTGCAAGCTTTGGGGCATTCAGCACAAAAAGAAACGAGTGTCACATGCTTGTTAGTCGTACATGGTTCATGTATTGTCATGTAAAGACATACAGTCTTTGTTAATGTGGTCCTTTTATATAAATGATGAATGTGTTCTACATTACAAGACACACTGTTTTGGTTTAACTGGTCCTGTTAAATAAAAGATGAATAATATATAAATAGACATGAAAATGATCGTGTTGTGATGTGTACAGTTAGTGCATATACTCCTGTCAGTGTAGCAATGTTGCTTTTCAGTTGTTGTGATTATGTGGACTTTTATTTGTACTGCGTACAGTGTTCTGTTTTCTTTTTTTCAAACTGCGATTCAGCAACCTTCCCATTTCCTCAGTGAGTGTGAAGATTAATTATTGCAGTGAAACAGCCCATGGAATACCCCTTAGTCCTGAAAAACAAATCAGAATGCCTTTTTATTGAAGGAGTGTTTTTAACAAGCAGCAGCAGTGGTGGGCATCATGCGTGTGCGCGTGTGTGAGGTATATCTTTCACTGAAGATGGTTTGGCTGTGCATAGTTTTCACGGGTGTACAGTATTTTACAGGTGTACAAATCATTGGTTCTCACTTACCCAGTCTCCAAAACCAAGTCTGGACTGTTTCGGTGACATGATGATTATAAAAAAACAACAGTGGTGTTCAGATTGGAACTGACTTTGTCTCTGAAAGTGGAATGGAGGTCAGTGAGCTTAGGCATTCGGTGAACCAGACTGGAACCAGTGCCGAGGCTTCTGTATGCAAGTGGCTTCATACATTTGCAAATTTTGGTTTCCTGTTTTCCAGTTTCTCAGTGTTGGATATTTCTGTTGTGTTGTCTCCAGCTCAACTTGTTAATATTACTTAGATTTAAAAAAAAAAGAAGTTTTTATGGTTAAAAGGTTTTCTTTTTAAGAGGGATGAAAGCATTGTTTTGCATTCACAGCATCTAGCCTTGTGTGTGAATACTGTGTGTTGTGTGTATGCACATGCAAAAGTCCTATTTTCGCTGGAGTGTTTATACTTGAGGATTTTTTTTTTCTGTGAAGGATGAATCATTGGTATCAAGGCTTTTAATTTTTCTTTGTACATATTAATCCAAATTTATTTATTCCAAGGACTGTTTTCAAGATGCATAACTTGTTGACTTAAGTTATTTAGATTTTCCGCTTGCATGTATATCTGTGGATAGTTGTTTGTTGTTTTTTTTAAATGTATTTCTAGGGGAACAGCAGTTTCAGGTTTAGTCTGTGCTGTTCTTAGACTGATGTATGTTATTCCCTTTATGTGTTGTAAAACAATAATGTACTGTTTTTGATGTAAAGATTAAAGTATATAATCAATTTTCTTTCTTTCAAAAGCACATGGTTTTGCTTATATATAAATAAAAACTACAAACACACACACACACTCCCTTATATCAGGGTGCACAGGTGATAAGTTATATGTTGTGACCTGGTTCTCAAAATGTTACTCCTTAATTGTGTGAATATCAAGAGTACTGTGAGTTAGTTCCTAGACTTTGCGATCGCTTTGTGTTTGATCAGAATACTAATCTTGTTTTCATTCTTCTTTTGTGCTTGAGTGTTTTCTTCAGTGTGCTGGTTTATGTGCTGCCCTTTCTTTTTCTTCTTCTCCCCCCCCCCCGCCCCCTCCCCCATTGCAGTTAGTTTAAGTTTGCATATGTTCAATGTTTTAAATAAAGTTTATTTTCCACACTGAAGTTTAAAATATTGTGGTAATTAATTTAAACCTGGATGGTTTTATTCACTCTTGTCACTCTTACAGTCTGTGACTTTGGACATGCAGTTTCAGTTTTCAATTTTTCAAGGAGGCCCCCCACTGCATTTAGATAAATCCATATGCACTCCACCCTATATGTTAAGCAGATGCCTGACTATCAGTATAACCCAGCTTGTTTTGTCAGGCCTAGAGAACATGGTATATATTTGTATACCTGGGTGAATTTCTGCTACAGAGGTCTGCCAAAGGACTACCCTCTTGATGCCATGGGTTCTTTTTCAGTGCACACACACGAATTGCCAGCTATACATAGGACCTCTGTTTATCATCTCATCCAAATGACTAGATGCTCGGTTTGATTTATCTATTCAAACTCGAGAGAGATGGTGAGAGCACAAAGTGAACCAAAACCCTGGTGGACACTGTTTTGGGAGATGAACATCTTAATCATTCTGCCACTTTACCGCATGCAAAATAAACACCACACTGCAACAATATGTGTTGATAACATAAACACATTTTGCAAATTTATTTATTTATTACTTCTAAGCTTCTTGCAACATTCTTTTCCAATGAAATGAACCAGGTTCAACAAACAGCAACACACTTTGAAAAATTACTTAAACAACAACAAAACTAGTGTTTTTTGGCTCCTTGCAATATTCCTAATGCTATTCAGCTGCTTGGAATATTTCAGCTGAAATGATAGTTTTAGTGAACGATCCCCCCCCCCCCCCCCTCCTCAATTTAACTCAGTATGTTTATTCCTATCCATGGGATCAAGCCAAACCACTTCCAAAAAGTGATTTCATCACTCACTTTCACTGAATGCCATCACATTTTGGCTGGCCTGGTACTGTCACTGTATGCCATCTCCAGAAAGCATACACAAACTCGACATCTCATGACAGAAGATAACAGTAAATATTGATTTCACCTATTGAAAAAAGAGCACCTTAAGCATGGATGACTGAATTTCAACCCCCTCCCTGGAAACGGAATATGGCTGCCTACATGGTGGGGTAACAGCCACTTGAAGAACTTAATGAGTGAATGTACGAGTTATTCAATTAAGAGCCCATGAACACAGATAAAAAAAAAAACCAGCTGAAGAAGTGAATTTTGGAAAGGTTGGCAGACAACAAAAATACATGTAACAGCCAAACAGCCATAGGGAGTAACGAGGAATACTGGATACTTTATCCTCTGGCATCTCTGCAGTCATCTGGCATCAGTGCCAATGTCCATCCTGTAGAGGCAGGGTCTAGTTAAGTGCCATGGACAGTATTTCTAACATCCTCAGCCGTATACCATCATCTCATCAAATCACTGTCCAACACTTTACTGCACCAGCTGCTAGTCACCTTACGGAACTTGGGTGGCAGACAGTGAAATGTAAAATTTGTGTTTGTTAAAAGAAGAAATTAGAAAAATAAATGTGTGACAGCAAAAAAACAAACAAACAACCCCCCCCCCCCCCCCAAAAAAAAAAACCAACCACCACCAACAAAAAAACCCACTTGAAAAACACTTTTTTCCAATTATGAAGTGCATTTGATTTTTTTTATATTTATTTATTTATTTTAAAAAGAAATCATTCTCTACAGTTTTATGAGGAAATGCACAGTATACTAAGTACATTCATATTACTAATGTTTCAACTCGCTTGTTTCATGAGCATAGAGCAACAAACTAACGGGACCAAAAAGGTGATCAATTAATCATCTGTTTTGTTCATGGGCTGCAACTTCCATGTTGATCCACGTACACAAGGACCTTTTCTGTGTCGACTGTTTTTACCCCCTCCATAGGGCAGCCATTCTCTGTTTTCAGGGGTGAAAGATGATAAAAATGAAAACTTTCAGGTCACACCCCACAATTTTATGAGGAACTCCACCGAATACTTAAGTCTTAACTCATTTGTTTCATGATCACAGAGCAACAAAATAACATAACTGAAAAAGGTGATAAACGAAAACTTTCCTCATGCACTTTGCCCAACGTTGTCTTGGTTGATACAACATGCTGCTTGGAGCCCAGAAATAACCTAACGAAAAAAGATGGTAAACAAAAACTTTACCCATGCACTTTGCCCAACGTTGTCTTGGTTGATACAACGTGCTGCTTGGAGCCCAGCTGACCAGTCGTCATCAGGGATGTGGAGAGTATTAAAAAAAACAAAAACAAAAAAAACAAAACAAACACAAACATTCCAATTCACACCACTTGTTCATCGAGATACTGTCTTCTGGTCTGTGACCATAACAAAAGGAACAGCTGTGTATAACGGAAATGAAAAAAAAAAAAAAAGATAATAAAGACAGTGCTACTGCAACCTTTGAAGTATTAAAAAAACAAAATAAAAAACCCCACCCTCAAGCAGCTAGTGAGGATCCACAGTAACGGGTAAACTAGAAGTACAAACAGAAATATGGGGTCATTCAATTATCTGCAGAAAATTCATTTTCATATTGTTCTGCTAATATCGATGTGCAAACACACACACATCTGAAAAAAAAACAAAGGTCCATCAAGTCAACTAAAATAACTTTCCAGCTGCCATCAGTACCCATGTTTCTGCCAGGAATACCTCTCTTTTTTTCCTCTCATCTCCACACTCCAGTCAGTTTCTTCTTCTTCTTCTTCTTCTGCGTTTGTGGGCTGCAACTCCCACGTTCACTTGTATGTACACGAGTGGGCTTTTACGTGTATGAACGTTTTTACTCCGCCATGTAGGCAGCCATACTCCGTTTTCTGGAGTGTGCATGCTGGGTATGTTCTTGTTTCCATAACCCACCGAACGCTGACATGGATTACAGGATCTTTAACGTGTGTATTTGATCTGCTTGCGTATACACACAAAGGAGGGTCAGGCACTAGCAGGTCTGCACATATGTTGACCTGGGAATTCGGAAAAAAATCTCCACCCTTTACCCACCAGGCGCCGTTACCGAGATTCGAACCCGGGACCCTCAGATTGAAAGTCCAACGCTTTAACCACTCGGCTATTGCGCCTGTCTCCAGTCAGCTTCAAATGACGAAAGGTCCTTCAGCCTGTCACGACCGACCATCCAGGCAGTGCATTCCTGTCCACTGTGTCCTGGGCTGGGCACAGGAAGGCACAGTCCTCTCCTTTTGCAGTTTTCACATTCATCATTCCAAATCGGGTACCCAGTCACAGCTGGGTGGACTGATGGTCAAGATGTAACGCGTCCACCTAGGAAGTGAGAGATTATGAGCGCGCTGGTGGGAATCACGCCTCAGCTGCCGATATTTTCTCCCCCTCCACTAGACCTTGAGTGGTGGTCTGGACACTAGTCATTTGGATGAGACGATAAACTGAGGTCCCATGTGCAGCATGCATTTAGCGCATGTAAAAGAACCCACGGCAACAAAAGGGTTGTTCCTGGCAAAATTATGTAGAAAAAACCACTTCGATAGGAATTAATAAAACTGCACACAGGAGAGAAAAAAAAAAGAAAAAAGGGTGGCGCTGTAGTGTAGCGACATGCTTTCCCTGGGGAGAGCAGGCCGAATTTCACACAGAGAAATCTGTTGTGATAAAAAGAAATACAAAATACAACATCAGAGTAATGTGCCTTTCACAAGGACACAACACAAAGCTAAGACAGGGCCTCGAACTCTGATCACTGGAGAACACTGGGTCAGAACGCCACAGCGCCTTCCATCACAGTAGGAAAAAACAAACTGTTATAGCCTGACCCCCACGTCACACACACATGATAAAGGTCCACAAGCACAATTCACTTGTCTGAAGGTTTGTGGCCATTCTTGTCTAACTGAAGACATAACCAAAACAAAAGAAACTCCTGTCGATTTTCTCTACATGTCAAAACAATTTAAAATCGAAACTGATAAAGGCACACACAGACTCAGAACATGCGTACTGTAGAACTTTCACATGTTCAGTTGGTTATGCGTAGCCTAAATTAAATTTTCCTCCCTTTCTTGATACAAGAGGGTAAAACAATAGCTATTTTCCAGATGTGTCTTTTCACACACTTAAAGAATATGGCGTTAAAAAGTCTTAACAAAAGTAAAAGGCTCCCACTGTTGCTGTCAACATTTCCAGCCAAAATGCTGCAGCTCCACACAACGGATTTCATCCACTGCTGACATCACCAGGACACAAGAACAGGGTTCCAAGTCTGAGCAAACAAAATTCCAGACTTTTCCCCATGTTTTCTTTCCAAAACCCTGGGCGTTCGCAGATCGATAAAAATGACATTAAAGGCAACACTGACCCGAGTGTGTGGCAACAAACCTCTAGAAATCACCAGAGGTGGTGGAGGTCTGGAGTCGACCGGAGGGAGCGGAGGAAGTGGAGGAGGCGGCGGGTTGGCGTTGTTGAGAGGGCCAGGAGTAGAGGGCCCAGAGTGTCAGCGAATCGATTGCGATCGCGCCTTAATTTTAGCGCGATCGCCCAATCGAGCTATATAATTATGTGACCTGGTTGGAGACATAATTTGACAAAAAACAAGAACGCCAGAGAATCGACAGACAGGCAGAAAATACGAAAAAACTTAGCCGTATGAAGAGCACAGGAACAGGAGTCATGACGGCTGCCAGAAAAAGAGGGCGCTAGCCAGAGGGACAAAGGGGAGGTTACCTACTTCCGGGAGGTTATCGGCCATAGTTGCTTTCATTTTCTCCGCATAGGCGGATAGTAGTTTGCACAGGACAGGAATGTCAGACCCCTGCCGGAGTCTGCACTAGTTGGGTCACGGTTAAGTATGTGTAATTAAACCCTGTGTTAAATTCTCCAAGACCCCAAAACGCTGTCACACACAAAGTGACAAAAATACAAGTGTTCTTCAAACTAACACAATAGAATTACCACACATCCATCCAAACTGGCTGTGATCAGTTTTTGTATGGACTATCAGGTATTTCTGCTTGGATTAACATTTGCTATTCTTTTTTTTTTTCATGGATGACAATGCATGAAAGCTTAACTCTTTGTGTTTTGTTGAAACACTGTTATGGACAAACAATCACTTGACATTAACAGTGAATTCTCACCACTACCACTGCCTTTGTTTTGTTTTGTTTTTTGCATGAGTGAAATCTTCTTCAAAGATTAGTACTGTAGGGGAGGTGAAAGGTATGAAAATTCCAAAACTTCAGACAGACACTGCAGGATAAAAACGTTAATTTCCATGACTCTTCCAGCCCCGGAAATGGTCTCCCTGTTTATTCCCAGAAGCTATGACTCTGTGGGAACCCTCACAGAGCAGCAGAGCAGGTCTGATGGCTGTCATGTGAAAACCTGGGCTTCACATCTCCTCTCACCCCCTTCCCCCTCATCCCCCACCCAGTGAAGGGAAAGTCCCAAGTCAGGATGCCTTGCGCTGAGCCAGACGGTTCTTGAAGACCTGCATCAGCTGGTGCATCAGCTGAATGTCTTGACCGCCGAGCCACGTCAGCTCCACAGCCAGATCCGAACCCTGCACTCTGACCGACATGTGGCACTTGAGGACAAACTGGGCGGGAGGCCGGTCTTTTGCTCTGCCACCTTCCCCATCTTCCACGGAAAGAGCCTCCGCAGTGGACTGTTCGGTTTCCTTTCCGACTGACAGAACCGGAGTACTTGTACCATCCGCCCCTTCAACAGGTTTAGGGGACTCTTTCACAGGTGTTCCTGATGAACTGTCCACGGCAACAACCACTTCGGACTTTGCTGTGGGATTCCCCGTTTCAGACGAGGGAGTGGGGGACTCCACTTTCACACGCTTCGCTGGTGGACTGTCGGACGACTCCCCAGTCACGGTTTCCGCTTTTCTCTTGTGATTCTCAGTGTCAGCACTGGCGTCGGACTGCACTGCCACGGTTGTTCCTGCAAGAGATTCTTGATCCTGGTCTGTGTCCATGGTGTCTGTGACCTTGACCTCTGTTCTGTTGTGATTCTCGGCACTGTCATGTGCTTCCCTGACAGCAGTGTTGGACGTGGCCGATTCTTTGTCATTTGCAGCACTGCATGATTCTTTGTTGTTTGCAGCACTGCACGATTCTTTGTCGTTTGCAACACTGCACGATTCTTTGTCGTTTGCAGCACCGCACGATTCTTCAACGACACTGGTGGATTCCGTTGCTGCTCCACAATTCACACTACTGTCAGACTGAGGGATGGAGTCGCTGGAGACGCTGTTCCCACTGCACTGTGACCCTGCTGACAGAGTCGGTTCTGCTGCAGGTGGGTCTGGCTGTGACGAGGTTTCTGGCATCTCCGTCGTAGACTTGCCCACCGCTTCCCTCATCATCTGTCGGCGCTTGCGTCTTGAGTGAATCCAGGTGTTCTCTGCCGCTGTCAGTGTCAGCAGAGCGAAGAATTTGGTCTGCTTCCCCTCTCGGAAGTGGATCTATAGTGGAGGGGGAAAAAAAGAAAGAAAACAAAAGCATGAAATTACACATATCCGTGTCAATAAGCTCAAGAATACTGATGACACTGGATCTACTTTAGAAAGAAAAAAAAAAGAGCATAAAAACACAAATATCTCTATCAACAGACACAAGAATACTGATGATTTTTATCGGAGAAAAGTACTGAAACACAAACATCTATAACAATAAACACAGGAATAGACCCTGGATCTATATTCAAGAAACAAAGCACAAAAACACATGAATCTTTATCAATAAACACAAGAATAATGAACCTCAATCTATATTGGAGAAAAGCATAAAAACACATGTATCTATTATATCAACAGACACATGAATACCAAGGACCCACAAATAGCTTTTCTGTCCACGAAACTGAGATGCAGATGCATGTATTTTTTGTTGTCATTCTGATTCATTATATACTGCCCTAAAGAAAAAAACAGAAGGAAAAAAAGCATAAAAGCACATAACTACATCAATAAACAGGATTACTAATGACCCAAAGATCAGCTTTCCTGTCTAAGAAACTGGGGTGCAGATGCATGTATTTTGTTGTTGTTTTGATGCATTATATATGACTGATGATTTAAAACAACAACAACAAACCAACATCTAATTTAAAAAGTAGTTCTTCAAGAGCAAGTAAAAATGGAAAAGCTACAGATTTCTACTTTTATGATTAGTAAAATCTGATTGGATAAAAGCTTACTGATATGATACTGTTACTTCATTCAGTTAAAGTTTGATCCATCACATTCTCAGACACACAATCAGCAAGTACATTATATTCATTAAAAAAAATGTTGACATTTACTTTACCTTTGAAGCACACATTATGATAAATCTAGTTGTGTTTTTGATTGTTCTTTTCTGAAATCCTCAATTACCTAACAGGTTAATGAAATCTTGAAATTTTGTGTGTATGACATGGAGAGAGAAAGAGAGAGCGAGAGAGAGAGAGAGAGAGAGAGAGAGAGAGAGAGTACAGAGTAACACTAACAAATAACAATAGTATAGATATAGTTTTTAATCAGTATGCAGTTTCTTGTGCATAGGTTTCTTTGAATCTGTCTGTCTGCTTTCCGCCTGTTTTCAAACACACTGTTGTGCGCCCACTCATAAAGAAGCCAGGAACAACCCTTTTGTTGTCATGGCTTCTTTTACGTGCACTAAGTGCATGCTGCACACCGGACCTCGGTTTATCATCTCACCCGAATGACTAGCATCCAGACCACCACTCAAGGTCTAGTGGAGGGGGAGAAAATATCGGCGGTGGAGCCGTGATTCGAACCACCGCGCTCAGATTCTCTCACTCCCTAGGCAGACGCGTTACCTCTAGGCCATCACGACACTCAACTCCACATCGGTCACTCAGCACGGTGCCCTTGTGGGAATGACAACCAGACAACAGAACACCTGCTGCAGTCCTGCCCCCTCCGTGAGGTGCTCAGGAAGAGGTGCTGGCCTGACCCAACTCCACTGACCCGGAAGCTCTATAGCTGTGTGGAGGACCTGCAGTGTACAGCTGCCTTCATCGCAGAAGGTGGGATGTTCATCTAACGAAGAAGAAGAAGAAAATTCTTCTTGCTCTGATGAGCACCCAGCATTACTTTATTTGAGGGCTGAAGAATGAAAGAGATAAGAGTAGAGCAAGAGAGAGAGAGAGAGAAAGACTGAAGGGATATTTCATGTTTGTTGTGTGTGTGTGTTAAGGAGTATACTTATGTACGGCTCGCGCACATGAGTATCACAAGAGATCAGACGATGACAGTTTTGCTTCGCTCTTTACTTACGGCAACTGTTTATATTCCCTGCACATCTAGTTATGCACATATCCGATAATGTCTATGATGGACACAAAAGGACCCGTATCTATCAACTGACCTGGAGCTCTGTGAAGACCTGTTTGAAGAAGATGACCAGGTCATAGACGTGTTCTCTTCTCCCTCCCACTTGTGTGGGGATGACGTGAACCACCGACTTCTTCCCTTCCTTCTTCCCCTGGGTGAACAGCGATTTCTGCACAGCCGTGAAGCCTTCATGCCCATGGTGAACTCACTGTGCATTCTGAGAATCCAGTTGTATGTGTGGTGAGTGTCAGTGAGAGTGTGTGTGTGCATGTGTGTTTGTGTGTGTGTGTGTGTGTGTGTGTATCTGTGTGGGTGTCTGTCAGTGTGTGTGTGTGTGTGTTGGTGTCTGTCGGTGTGGTGTGGTGTGTGTGTGTGTGGTTTATGTGTGGTGCATTTTTGTAGCATGGGTAGTATGTCTGTGGTGTTTGTAAATGGTGTGCATGTGCGTGTGAGTATAAAGTGTGTGTGTGTGTGTGTGAGTACAAAGTGTGTGTGTGTGCGTGCTTGTGTGTGTGTGTGTGCGTGCATGCGTGAGTATAAAGTGTGTGTATGTGTATGAGAGAGAGAGAGAATGTGAGTGTGTGAGAGAGAGAGTATGTATGTGCGTGTGTGTCTGTGCATGTGCATCCATGCACGCAAACATGTATCAACACATATACTCTTAGTTCAACTCCCGAGGTAAATTCCATTCTTTACTCACAGATAAAAGTTTCGGACAATCGTGTATACATTACACATCTAAAATTCTACAAGCTACAGTAATAAATCTATTAGAAATCCATTTCTTAAAAAATCAAAACGGTAAGTAAAGCAACCACAAGCTATAAACTCTGTGTGAAGAATGAAATAGTTTCACACAAAATGTGCGTTAACTGATGGATGATCTTACAGGAAAGGTGATAGAGTTGTCAAAACTCCAGGCAAGTCCCCACCGCATTGTCTTTCCCTGGCAAAACTCAGTGGTTGCAAAGTTCATGATCTGAAAACACACACACACACACACACACACAAAGTAATGCGACTGTATTATACATCTACATGCTTTACCCATCTAAAGACTGGCAAAATGTGCTGGTTTTAACAGCACACACACATTTACACAACCCCCCCCTGCCCCAGCCCCCACTACACACACACACATTCACAAATAATGTGATTTATCATTCATCTATATGCATTCACTATCTAAAGACCAACAAAATGTTGTGCTGGTTTTTACAACACACACACACACATAAAAACCCACATACACGACACACCCACATACACAACACACACACATACATGACACACACACATACATGACACACACACACATACCCCCCACTACAAGGTAATGTGTCTGTATTACACATCTATACGCCTTCACAATCTAAAGACTGGCAAAATGTTGTGCTGTATTTTACAGCACACACAAACACCCACACACACCCACACTAACACACACACACACACATGCAGTGGTATACACACACACACACACACACACACCAACACACACACCGACCGACACACACACACCGGCACAATGTGTACAAACCTTGTATCTCCTCAAGATCTCCTTCAGAGGCACCAGGCTGGCCTTCTTTCCCAGCATGGTGGTGTACACCCTGTGACACATTGACGTCCTACATCATTATGTTAATATTGTACACCCTGTGACACATTGACGTCCTTCATCATTATGTTAATACTGTACACCCTGTGACACATTGACGTCCTTCATCATTATGTTAATACTGTACACCCTGTGACACACTGACGTCCTTCATCATTATGTTAATACTGTACACCCTGTGACACATTGACGTCCTACATCATTATGTTGATACTGTACACCCTGTGACACAGTGTCATCCTACATCATTATGTTAATACTGTACACCCTGTGACACAGTGACATCCTACATCATTATGTTAATACTGTACACCCTGTGACACAGTGTCATCCTACATCATTATGTTAATACTGTACACCCTGTGACACAATGACATCCTTCATCATTATGTTAATACTGTACACCCTGTGACACAGTGACATCCTACATCATTATATTAATACTGTACACCCTGTGACACATTGACGTCCTTCATCATTACGGTAATACTGTATAACCTGTGACACATTTACATCATCAAGTTAATACTGTACACCCTGCGACACATTTACATCATCATGTTAATACTGTACACCCTGTGACACACTGACATCATTATGTTAATACTGTACACCCTGTGACACAGTGTCATCCTACATCATTATGTTAATACTGTATACCCTGTGACACACTGACATCATTATGTTAATACTGTACACCCTGTGACACAGTGACATCCTACATCATTATATTAATACTGTACACCCTGTGACACAGTGACATCATTACGTTAATACTGTACACCCTGTGACACAGTGACATCCTACATCATTATATTAATACTGTACACCCCGTGACACCGTGACATCATCACGTTAATACTGCAAACCCTGTGACACACTGACATCCTACATCATTATGTTAATACTGTACACTCTGTGACACATTTACATCATCATGTTAATACTGTACACCCTGTGACACATTGACATCCTACATCATTATGTTAACACTGTACACTCTGTGACACATTTACATCATCATGTTAATACTGCACAGTCTGTGACACATTTACATGCTACATCATCATGTTAACACTGTACACTCTGTGACACATTTACATCATCATGTTAATACTGCACAGTCTGTGACACATTTACATGCTACATCATCATGTTAACACTGTACACTCTGTGACACATTTACATCATCATGTTAATACTGTATACCCTGTGACACATTTACATCCTTAATCATCACTTTAATACTGTACACTACACCATGTGGCACACTGACATCCTAAATCATCACTTAATACTGTAACCTGTGACACATTGACATCCTACATCAACATGTTAACACTGAACACTACACCCTGTGACACATTGACATCCTGCATCATCACATTAATACTGTATATTACACCCTGTGTACGTTAATACCATAATGTGTAATTGTCCGTCATGTCCGACCAACAGAACAGAAGCGGAGGCAACTGCTGTCTTGTCTATCCAGGGCTGAACAAGTTAAGGTTTTGGGATAAATAAAATCACTCTGTTCAAATCCTACCTCACTCTGAAGCAGAGGAGGCAACTACTGTCCCGTCTATCTAAGGCCGGATGAGATAAGGTTTCATGATGAACAAGGGAGGCAAGGCCTTCAAGACTCACTTGTGGCAAATTAAGTCCCCTAGCATTAATTACAGAGTAATTTCCCTTCTTTACTATCTGCACCAAAACGTTTGCAAAATAAATAAAACTTCCATGCTTAGCAAAAGAAGTTCCTGTTTGAACAGAAAATGATAATAATGACTGCTCTTGTTATTGGGTCAGAATATCAGATCAAAGTACCAAGTTTAGAGAATACAAAAAATAAAAATATAACAGTAAATGCAGTTTGCATATAATTAGGCTTCATTTTTTATTTTTTTGTGCCCATCCCAGAGGTGCAATATTGTTTTAAACAAGATGACTGGAAAGAACTGAATTTTTCCTATTTTTATGCCTAATTTGGTGTCAACTGACAAAGTAGTTGCAGAGAAAATGTCAATGTTAAAGTTTACCACGGACACACAGACACACACAGAGACAACCGAACACCGGGTTAAAACATAGACTCACTTTGTTTACGCAAGTGAGTCAATAAAATCACTCTGGTCAATTCTCACCTAACTCTGTCCTGAAGGAAGTTGGACTCCTCAATCATCTTGCGCACGAAGCCGACCTCCCCACCCTGTACAATGCCCTCCTGGGGGCTGGCTGTGGACATGGTCTTGGGCTCCGGGCGGCTGGGCGTCCTCGACACCAGTCCCTGGGCCTCAAAGTGGTCGGCAAAGAACGGAGGGTTGCACATGCAGAAGTCATAGGTTTCCTGCGCCTGCCCAATGGCCCCTTCCAGTATGGTGTCCGGTGACACTTTTACCACTGAGACAAATTGGACAAAAATACATGAGAAAACAAATCTGTCTTTCTTTGTACATCACCTCAGAATGAACATGTTATAATGTTTCATGGAATCATTTACAGGAATTCTTATGATGGTATAACAAAGATTGTAAAACTCAAGGATCGAATGAAACAGTTATAAAAATTAAAACAACAACAACAACAACAACAAAAAACAACAACAAAAAAGAAACAACAACAAACAAACACTAAGTCATTTAAGTTTTCTTTTAAAACCTAATAATGAGCCAAGTGACCAGTAACAAAGTATATGGATCAATTTCTATACTCTGTTTATTTCACCCAATAGTATCATGTGGAAACCCCAATTCTGCAGTTGGACAAGTTTCAAGAATTTAACTAAAGCAAACTACAAACCCAACTTTTTTCTTTTTAACATATAAAACCTCTATTTTGATCTTCCACACACACACATGCAAGACTTGAAATACCCACCTGGGAATTAACTAAACCTTTTGACCGAAATGTGGAGATGCTTTATCAACTGGTCTGCGGGACAACCAATTTTTGACTATGTCGAAGAAAGGGTGAATCAGTGGTCTGCTACAGACCGACTGCACTTGTATAGCCCCTCCCTTCTCCACTTTAGCACCATTTTAATTGTCTGTAGGTTGTATCCCAGTGGTTACTTTTATCAAGTACATTTCTATATAGATCTACTCATTGCTATATCTACTTGTTCCCAGGACAACTAAAAACTGTCTGAAAAATTCTAGTCCTCATACACATGATGGGTTCATACACTAACAGTACTCAAGTAGCAAAACAATAATTTGCATTTATAAACAAACTGCAACTGACACATCAAAATGAATCTATAACCCTTTCAGTCCACATGACGCTGTCTTTTCAGTCCTTCGCTTATGTCTTCACATTTACCTGTTCAATCTTTCCTAGGCATGTGCATTAGTAAGTAGACGTATGTTCGAAGTGTTGGGGAGATGTGTTTTGTGGACCGGGCAAGACGGGTTGTCTTTTCACTGTTAGCCGCACGAAATTTGGCCAGGCAGAGTAAACCAATAGGCATAGTTTGCATCAGTTTGACATGGTACAGTGTATGACACCAAATTTGAATCTTTCTTTCAATTCCGGTCTTTCGTGTGGTGTATCATAACTCACTTTGTGTATAGGATACTTTAGTATACATGCTTTATATTGTTATCACCTATCACTTTTTATCAAGTGTGTGTGTGTGTGTGTGTGTGTGTGTGTGTGTGTGTGTAATTGAGTGTAAAATTCTGTGAACTCTTGAGTGTAAATTTATGTGAACTTAAGTGTTTGTTTTTAAAGAAGAATTTTCACAAAATCAGCAATATTTTCATCAACACAAAACAACACAAAAATTCACATACAAACAAAAAAAACCCAAACCCCCCCAGTGTCTTGCTACACACAGTACAAAACTTTACCTTGGATTCTCTTGGTCAGGTTGTTATCTTCCACGTTTTTCACGGCATAGGAATGGTTGACGTCGTCGGCCTCTGTGGCCAGGAAGCGCCAGGTGTTTGCAGAAATGGCCAGGAGAGGGTATACACAGCAGGCACCTGTTCCTGTCATTGGGGAGGAGAGTGTCAGAATATTTAGGATGCTTCAGAATCTGCAAATACAGTATCCATGTGGGTCTGGGTTCAAATCCTCGTCTCACCCTTTCTCCCAAGTTGGACTGGTAAATCAAACTGTATATCTAGCCACTGAGATGAGATGATAAACTGAGGTCCTGCGTGAAGCACGCACTTGGCGCACTGAAAAAAGAACCCATGGCAACATAAGTGCTGTCCTGTGACAAACTTCTGTAGAACTAGAAGAATCTACTGTGATAAGTGGACAAATATATGCATGCAATCAAGGCCAGACTAACCTGCTGGTTTATGTTGCTGGTCAGTCATCTGCCTGACATATACAATTATACAAAAAACTAAAACAATCAAGCATGCAAACCGTTATGTGCCAAAGGAAACAACTGTAACTGCTTCTTCATCTTTGGTATTCCATCACAAAAATAGTTTTACTGAACATGCTCACTGTACACTGCAGCTTGCAAAAGTTGCATGGCACACACGCACACACACACACTTTCTCACAAACATGCACGAGACACAGAGATGTTGGTAAAAACATGACTGGTCTGTAGATTTTGTTATATATGCAATGTACAAATGGTTTCCACAATGAAATAAGTTACCAATATCAATGGCATTCAGATCTTGTTTGCTCCAATCTTTTGTGATGTCCTCGATCCAGTGCACGTAGTTCAGGCGCAACGGTAACGTGGGAACCAGCCGATCAGGTGGCAGTTCTATGTTGAATCCATAGTCTTCTTTTAACATACAAATAGTTAACACTCTCAGTGCCTCTGGGTCTTGAAAGTCCAAAACTGGTTTCCCTTTGGTGTTCTCAACCAGGTGCAATTTAAATTCCGGGTATTTCTTTCCCAGAGCTTCAAAATCTGGCCGAGCAATCTTATATCGGTTTCTTGGGTGCATGAATTTATTCAGTGACATTTTGCTTTCTTTATTATTATTGTTGTTATCAACTCTTTGTAGATGTCAGTCGTGTAAATCTATGTATAATTGTATACTGGTTTGGGCAAGTGGTTTTGGAGACTTTCAAAACATCACTTGAATACAGAAAGTGAAAGCAGTCTTCCTCTTCCAAAGACTGTTCGATCTGTTAAAACCAGCTTTTGAGAAACGATAATACATCCATATGTTTTTCTTTACAACAAGCTCAAAGTCCACATCTATTTCTGTAGAATGGTAGTTCTATCACACTGTCAAAAAGTCTCAGTCAAGTTCTTCAGCATTGGTGCACTTGCAGACGTACAGCATGCGTTCGAATGAAGGCGGCCATATTTGTCACGCTCATTCGCGAAAGAAGCGAGAGTTGATGAGACATTGAATTTGACATTTCCGTCGATGCGTTCATCGTCTGCGCAAAGAATCTTAACCTCGGAAGGTACAAGTGTTCGTCTGCCACTGTGTTAAATTTTCGATTTGTGGCCTTCCGATCGCATTACTGTGACACGAACACAACCAACTGGTAAGTCATTTGTCGTTTTGTTCCGTCCCGATTAAAAGTAGGTGATTCAAATTTGAATTATCGTCGTGGCAGTTCGGTTTTGCATTCAACTTGTCTTACATGGCGGTCAAGTCATGCAAAAATTATCATTGATAATGTGTTGTCACATGTTTAACACATATTTTATTGAAAATTCTTCGACAGTCTTGATTTGACACTTCACCTGGTTATAATGTACATACCTTATTGATTTAAGCATAAGCTTGTACAGTCTTGAGGTGTGTGGTGCACAGACAAATCAGATTAATATTCATAGATAGACCAGAGCAGGTTCCAGACAGACTTTGTTTTGGTTAGATATTCTACTCTTCCGCCACACTGCTGATGTGGAGCAGACGAATGATTTAACAGACTGTACAAGCTATTAATAGTCCAGTCCAACATGAAGTACACATAGTCGGCACCTGGTATTTCAAGATCAGCATACCAATGTAACAAACAACGAAAATGAGTGAATTGGGAAAACAGATACTGAGCCAGATTGTGTCTTCAGCTGTTCAAGTTCATGAATATTTGCCAGAAGAAACTGATGAATAATATTCAAATGATAGCTATAGCATGATTCATGAGAATTTCGCTTTTTACCATATACTGCAGTGGAAGATAGAAAGCAGCATCACTTTTGACATATTCAGATTCAGCTTGTCAGGGGTTGAAAATGGAAATTTGTGCATAATTCTCAAACCAGTTATTTATTTATTTATTTTTTTAAAATTTTTTTTAGTTTCACAGACTTAATGATTTATTGATATTTGACACAAGTATCAGTTACTGTTACAGATGATTTTGTATTGTATTGAATTTGGTATACTTTAACTGACACAATAAAATAATGGCCCAGTTTAAATGAAAGATAACAAATCTTTTTGGAACTAGTATTGGAAGTGATGACATTATCAGGATCCAGAATTAACCATTGGTTGAAGAGATTGAAAGATATAAACATTCTCTAGATGTGTGCTTTGTCACCTCGTGTGTTTGAGTGTGTGTGTGTGTGTGTGATTTTGTGAGCCATGTACAAATTAGTGTAGATGTGTGAATTCAGTGTATGAATACTTGTGTGGAGCAGGGAAGGGGAGCTGCATGTGTATGCAAATAAATGTGTGTGGATGCACATTTTGATTTGGAGACCCCATGCTAGTGTGTGTGTCTGTGAGTGTGTGTGTGTGAGAGAGAGAGAGAGAGGGGGGGGGGGGGGAATTGAGAGGAATTTAAGTGCTTATCTGTTAAATTCTTAAAAACAAAGTTTTCAGTTTTACGCTTTTGTATTGATGCAAGTTTATGACTTGCGTACAGTATTAAACTAGTTAAAAGGTCGAGTTAAATCTGAAGTGTAATTTCTTAACATCTTAGTTTGTACTGAACAACTAGATGTATGAGAATATGTGATTTAAAATCAAGTTGATCAGCTGGCTTACTCATGGGGATCAGAAAGTTTGGACCAGTCTACAACTTTGTGTGTGTGTGTCAGTGTGTCACTGTCAGTTTTGACTATGTGCTTACATGTTTGTTTCCCCTTCTTTTTCTTCATTAAAAGAAAAACAACTTAAATCTCTTTGTGATTAACTTTGTGATTCTGACCAGATGAAAGTTTCGAAGCTGAAAGATGCTGATAAATATTAAAATAGGTAAAAAAGTAAACAAGCAAAAAGATAAATTACAAAAAAAAGGAGAGAAAAAAAAAAGATTTTTAGAGTCTCAGTGTCATCACATTTTAATTTGATCATCCCTGCTGAGATGTGAGGTTTTAAAGTTAAGACAAGAAAAGCAATAATTGTGATAAATGCAGCACATATTGTTAGATATAGGTGTGTGCCCTTTTTTTTTCTTTTTTTTTTAATAGATGACAAAATTCTAATTTATGCAAAGTGGTAATTGTTTGTTTTATTAACCAAGTGTTACCTGGTTTTAGTTTAATTGTTTTTGGATGTGTCATTGCAAATTTTTTTGTTATGTAATGACTGGCATGTTTCAGATACTCATAGAAAGTCATAGATGACTTCTGAATGATAGAAAAAGGGTGTATTCTTAGCTCCTGATATTTTAATTAAGTCATTTAACCATTCTTAAGTTTTTACTTTATTTTATTTTTAGACAAAAAAAGTGGTTAGACATTTTTTTCTGAAGTCACAAACTACTTTTCCAGTATGAGATTTATGGAAAGAAAGAAAAAAGAAAGAAAGAAAAGTATTTGCGCAGAAGTTGTATGATCCTTGACCTAGACTGGGTTCGGTGACACTGGATGGATAGCTTTAGAACTGCGACATTGATTTTCTGAAAACTGATAAACAGTTAATGTGTTTGTATTATTTCATTATGTACAACCTACTGCCTTAATATTATATAAGTGTGAAAATGTGGGATCACTCACGTGTGTCTCTTCTCATAATCTCCATTAAAAAGATGGGTCAAGAAAACTACAGTAAATTAACTTTTTTGAAGTAGGCAATTGATAGTTTTCATTATGTATTTGTTTTGTTGTTGTTGTTGTTGTTTATCTTGACATGTTGGTGATCCAGTGATGTTGGCAGAAATAGGCCAGCGAAGTGAAGGAGGATGGATAATTTTAAGCAGTAGGAACAGGGTTGAAGAAATGAGTTTACAAATGATAGCGTGCATACTTGAATCAACCCCAGTTTTTTTTTATGCATACTGACAATGAAAAAAAACAACAATGAAAAATATTGTAATAAATAAATGATAGAGCTGGGGTTAACTTCTCTTGTTAATGTTAATTTTAAGCATGAACCTCAGGTCATGAACCAGGAGGCATGGTGAGTGAATGTTTTTTTTAATTCATTACTGTTAGCATTATGATTTATATTTGAATAAATTACAAAAGTATTGAATATTTGAAATGATGGATGGATATAACTTTTTGTCGACAGTTATACATAGAAATTTGTGTCATTGTGTGTGTGTGTGTGTGTGTGTGGTGTGTGTGTGTGTGTGTGTGTGCACACCACTAAGTCATGTTAGTGTGTATATCCATGGCATTTGTCTTGCTATTGCAGATGATATATACAGGAACCGGAGTGGGCAGGATATTGATTATGAATAAGACCTTTCCAGTCATCCCCCTTTTAGTTTTAGCATTCATTGTATGATAATGTGGTAAACATGATGAGAAGTCGAACTCGAAAGTCAAGTTTATCACTTGGTAAAACAGAAAAAAAACAAAAAAATAGCTTTATGAACCAGCCAACATGGTAAAGTGGTCAGCATCACAAACTGATGACTGGAAGTTGAAGGATGTGGGTTTGATCTCTGTCAGACTCAGAGGTTGGGATTGTTTGGCTCATAAGTTGCTGGCTCCTGTCCAGAAACGAGTGTGCTATGGGCATTAAAAAGTTAAATAGGAAGATTGGGACCACACGGGAGAGGATGAGGATAATCCACAGACCACATAGATGCTTTTTGTAAGCTTTGCATCAATCATGACTGACTTAACTCTCAGTGACTTTAACTAAAGATGGAAAAATCTGAGCTGATTGTAGTTTTGTACTGTTTCTTGCTTCAGGTTGAGGATGGCGCCACAGTGGTAAAGGAATACCGGCTGCATTCTGTTTCTTTGCGATTTTCGGACAAGTCATTCTTCTCTTTGTTGTGATTCTGTGCTGCCCCATTCAGCGTATCAAAAATGGTTCTGTCCCAACGCCAAAAAGAAGAATTGTAAGTAAACCTTTGTTTTTTGGGGGAGACTGTTTGTTTGTGTGCATATATGTGAAGTACCTGTCTTTTTAAGTTTCGCCATGTTCATGTTGTACGGCTGACTTGAATTTGAAATGTTTATTTCTGGATTTCTTCCCCCTTGCAGTTATGCTTGTCTCTACTGATTCTATCTGTTTTGCTTCTTTGTTGTTTCTTCTTAAATTTATCAACATAAGTTATATATGAAACAAGTTTAAGTGTAACTTATGATGAAAAAAAAAAGAATTTTTTTTTTAATACCACTACCAGCCATTACTTTAATACTTTATACTGAACATTTTAGCAGTGAACTTAATTTTAACAATTTTCTTTTTCATTGGTGACAAAGAGGTTGCTTATTTTCCTCCAGGCAACAGTTTTACTGTATTCACCTTTGCATTAGTTTCATTCTCCTCGCCAGTGTAAAGATGCGGTGGCTTTTCAGTTAAATTCTGTACCAAGCAGATGGGTCAACATTTGTTCCTTTTGCGCTTCATGAAAAGAAAACTATTTCTGCTGATTGCTTGTGAACAATAGAGAGCTTTGCAGAGACAGGGGGTGGAGGACATGGTGAAACTTGTCAGGGCAGTATGTGTGTTTGGGACTGTGTATAAGTAACTCCTTAATGCTTTACCTGTCGGAAGGGGTTCCCCTCGTCTGATGGAGTTTGTATTGAACAGGGGTGAAGTGAAGCGGGGAGAATAGAGAGACTGTGAAAACATTTGTGGATTAGTCAGCACTTGTGTGTCTTCTCTGGGTCAGTTTGGGTCAAACAGCTCGTGCCTTGTGAAGTCATGCTCTGGTACATTTAAAGAAAACTTGTTAGTATGTTACTGATCAACGCTGTTGGATTGATAAGTTGTACTTTGTATGTTATGTCTGTCATTCTGAGTTTTTTGTTGTTGTTGTTTTTAATTTTTATTTGGATTATTGAATGAAGAGTAAGAATATAAGACAGAGCAGGAAGCTGTTGAAGATAAAAAATAAAAAAAAAAAGGACACAAACACCTGTTTCTCTCTTCCTGTATTTGTCTGTTTTGCAGGAGCATCCACTGTCACATACTTTTTGTACATACTTAGCACATGTGTGCATCCACATTCTCTTTGTCTCTCTGTCTGTTTTTCTCTCTTTCACAGTGTACATTTTACATGCACACTTGCCCAGGTATAAACATGCACACAGATACATACATGATTACATCACAAACACACATCAGCATAATTTATAAACATGCACATACCACACACATGCACACGCACACGTTCTCTTTGTCTGTTTTTCTCTCTTTCACAGTGTACATTTTATATGCACACTCGCCCGGGTATAAACATGCACATAGATACAGACATGATTACGTCACAAACACACATCAGCATAATTTATAAACATGCATGTGTCTCTCTCTCTCTCTCACACACACACACACACACACACACACACTCACTTTGTCACTTAGTGATGTCTGTTCAGGTTTCCTTGGAGCCAACCCTGCAAGAACCATAACTGATCTGTGCCTGCTAGTGCTATTTAAATCGATAATTTATGGTTATTAGTCCCATTCATAGGCTTGCTTGAAGCCACATTCCACAGCACATTACTCATTCCCCCAACTCTGTCCTCTCTACCAGGACAAGCATACAACCCTTTACCTGTTATTATTCTGCTACAACTCACCCACCCACAAAAGCTGAAGGGGGAAAAAAAAAAAAAGCTTGGTTCCGTAACACTAACACAGACACAATTTTGCTTTTGCTCAGCATGTCTGATCCAACAATGAGCTACAGCTTGTCTCTTCTATTTTGACATTCAGTCACCATTTTCCTTCTTTTTTTTTTTTCTTTTTTTTTTTTTTTTGTCTTTGGTGAACTTTCCTGATGGTGTATTCAGCATCCAGCCTATGAAAATGACTTTGATTGCCTTATAGTAGTGATTGTAATCTAGATTTCCTGGCTCAGTCTATCCAGGGGACAGTAGAGACAGCAGTTACATAATGCTAGTAAGGCTGATTATTGTGTGGCATTTTCAAACCTAATCAGAAATCAGAGCTTTTGAATCATGTGTATGGTTTGACCTCTGTTTGGAGCATGGGATGTAGTTCAGGAGGGGAGAGGAAAGGGGGGGGGAGGGGGAAGTTTGGACAGGACAGTCCTGAAGAGATTGTTTGGTCTGAAAATAGTTGAATTGGTGAGAAAATTGATGTATGATTGAATGCATGTAATGTTTCCAGCATTTGTTTGGTCTGGAAATCAGTGAATGTATAGTAATGTTTCAGAGCATTTGTGAGAAAATAGAATAATGTATACATGTAAATTTTGCTACAAACAAGTTTCTCTGCCAATATAATAACAAGAGTTTTACTTCTATATTTATTCTGATAACATTCTGATCATAGGTTCAAGAGAGAATCAGAATGTGAATACAAATTATGCAAAATGTTAGCTTCAGTTTTAGGCCAAGGCCTCTGACATTATCAAGAGAGAAGGAGGGAGAGGGCTTGGAAGAAAGCTAGGTTAGATCAGCTCATTTGTAACCTGTGCAGTGTGCTGCTGCTAATCCCTCATAGGGTGTACTACACTATGTGCCTGCAGGTATAATTCACCTGGGGCACACTGCCACCAGCTCAGTGACTGTCCCAGTGTTAGCACTGGAGGTGAAAAATTCTCCGGTATGGCAGACCGATGTTTGTTTTGAGGCTTAGGATTCCTGTTAGTGTCAGCGGAAAAACTTACCAGGTGGGAAGGGGGGTAAAGTGGTGTAGGTGGGTAGAGGGAAGGGGCATGTTCATTAATAGAAGAGAATGTTACATCTAATTAACAGTTTAGATTTTATGTGTGTGTGCATGTGAAATATGTGTGAAAGAAAGAAATACTGTAAATAGTTTGGGTATAGGTCTTGAGTCCTCTCAAGCTTTCATGTGATTGAATTTGCTTCAGGTTTGGTTTTCAGACTGCATGAGAAACAGTTCAAGTTGGCTTGCTGTTGGGCATTCATCAGAAATGAAAAAGTGAAGGGTGGCTTGGATTGTGGTGTTTGTCTGCATCCAAGTGGCATGTCAGTTACATCAGCAATACTTCAGGGTCATTGTGTAAACTAACTGTAAATCAACAGGGAAGCTGACAGATAGATCCTTAAAAAAAAAAAAGGAGTGGAGGTTGGGGGGTGGGGTGGGGGGGGGGGGGGAGTTACATGATTGACACCATTATATATTTTTGTTGCTTTTGTTTTATGATAAGGTTCAGAACTACACACATGTAAAACAAGCACAGATGCATGAACAATGCATTCACTTGATGTGCCCACATGAGTGTGCACTCATGAGCCCTGAGAGTGTGCACACAAACACACACACACACACACACACACACACACACACACTCACTCACTCACTTCACACACACACACACCTACACACACACACACACACACACACACACACACACACACACACACACACTCACTCACTTACACACACACACACACACACACACACACACACACACACACTCAAAACACACACATACACACAAACACACACACTCTCTCTCTCTCTCTCTCTCTCTCTCTCTTAAAACACACACCCTAAGCATTCAAAGTTTCATCCTATCTTACACACCTTTAGGAGTCAGGGCAGTGCTTGGTTCCTCCCTGCAGCCAAATGCTCTGCATTCCAGACAGGCTGTCTTATCATCAGGCAGGGAGGATTCAGACATACTTATGGTTCTCTGGTGTAAAGGAGCCTGTGAGTGGGAAGTAATCCCATGAAGAGTTCTATACAGCTGTCTTTCCTTCCAACACCGACATTCTTCCTCAGTTCCTGCTTCACAAATTTTGTTAGCTTGTGCTTGTTGGGTTGTTGGTCTTAGGCATCTTTGATAGACAGCCTCAAGTGTTCAGATCCTGCTTTCTTCTTTCTCTTCACAGTTTCAGTCACGCTACAATAGTGAGTGAGAGGGAGAGAGCGAGTGTACTTTGATGAGTCTGTGTGTGTGTGTGTGTCCACGCTTGACAAATCATTGTTGGTTCTAGTCCTTTACCTGTTGCCCATTATGCCCTCTTGCATCTAGGGCAGCAGCAACCCTAGCCCTTTGACTTTGAGTTTGTTAGTCATCATGATTATCTCCTCTTTCTGATCCTGTTAAATTGCACAAATGAGTCCTTTGACTCTGTGTGTGTATACATAGATACAATGTATGTTTGCATGTGGATCTGCAAACGTGTGTGCTTGTGAGTCTTCTGTGATCACAGATCTGTAAGTGTAAAACTGTAACATTTTATTTTGCATTTCAACTCATTTCAGGGTACGTTAACTTGTGCTTACTGTCTGAACCCCCTTTGACCGACATTCTTTCCATTCTCCTTTTTGATTGTGTAAAATTGTTGCATTGCACAGATGGAGTTCATTCACTCTGTACGTGTGTGTGTATGTGACTGTGACTGGTGTGAGCTCGAACGCCCACAGATCTGACTGCAGAGATTTATGACAGCTTCCCACGTCACAAATTATGTTAATACATGTGTGCTTGTTGGTCTCAGTCCTTTGATAGGCAGACAGTCCAGTCACTTTGATCCGTTTAGAGTATTAATGATCAGACAGAATATTTTGGATATACATAATATAATCTCTGTGTGTGTGTGTGTGTGTGTGACTTTGTGTCATTGTATGTCATGGTGTGAATGTGTGCATATTTCATTAATTAACATGTGTGTGCTTGTGTGTGTATATATATTTATTATATATCTGTGTGTATATGGATGTGTATCACTGTATCAATGTATACTTGTATGTGTGTGTGTGTCTGTGTGTGTGTGTGTGTGTGTGTGTATGTGTCTATGTGCGTGGTTGCATGTGTGTATGTGGGTTTGTGTGTGTGTGTGTGCCTGTGTGAAAGGAAGTGTGATTTAGTTTGCGTCACCAGATGTCTGTTCAGACTGTGTTGAGTGGACAGTCATGTCTGTTTGGAAGCTTGCTTCATTTTACGCTTGTCAGCTGTGACCAACGTCATTTCATGTACATTATAACTTAAGTATTAACATGTGTACTGTGTCTGTGCTTTTATGGATATGCGTGGGTATCTGAATGTTTATGTGTTACATTGCCCAAGAGTACATTT
>NC_134904.1:16761532-16819032 GCF_041734735.1 Babylonia areolata | reverse complement strand
AACTTTGCTCTACAAATAAATCTGACGCTATCACCCAAAACGAAACACTACTTTGGATTAAATAAAACAGAGGGGAACCTCTGCAACAGAAAGGGGATGAAACAAATTAGAAAAACCGACCAATTGGATGGCTTTTAATTAGGTCAACTGCGGTTTTTGTCAGAGACCAACCATTTTCTTTGCTAGGGTGAAAAACGCTGGACATGACTAATGGAAGATTAAAGGATGTAATCATATCATGAAGGGGTTTGAAATGTAAATGTGTATCTGGACATTCGAGCAAAAAATGTGGGATGTCAAGGGTCGTACCACAAATACATAGTGGTGACGGTTTCAAAAATCTGCATAACCATGCATTAGTTCTTAGCCTGTGTGTCAAGTTTCTTGTGGAAATTGATCCTGGGGGGTTAGTGCCTTTTCTTGCTGGAAGAGAGAGATCCCACCAGAGCTTCTTTTTTGAGTTTTCTAAGAACTGTGTCTGTCTGAAATTCCAGATATATGTTGAGACACACACACACACACACACACACACACACACACACACACACACACACACACACATTCATATGTTTCATTCTTTTTCTGTGTGAACAGTTGCAGTGTCAGAGCCACTCAGAGTTTCGTTTGTGAGCTTGTTATGTTATGGAAGCAAACAATACTTGCAGCCTGTAAAATCGATATCATCAGTATTAAAAACAAAAACGTCTTTCAGTATTTGTATGCAGCTTGAAAGGCCTCCACACAAATAACACACATTATTTGCAGGCATGTATGCACACTCACACGCAGAACATGAAAAGGAAGCAAATGATTTTTTTAAGCTTCTTACTACCTCCCTCACTCGCTCTCTCTCTCTTGCTCGCTCTCTCACTCTCTCTCTCTCTCTCTCGCTGTCTCTCTTTCTCCCCCCGCTTGCAGACACATGCACGTGCTGCTCAGACAATCAAACACTCTCCTACACATACATTGCAAATGGCCTGGCACTTTTTTTTCCTCGCCTCTCTCTCTCTTTCTTTTGAAATGTCATGTTCATGAACACCCACGCTTAGAAGGGACCATGGTCTTTTCCAGTAAAATGTATGACTCTCTCCCTCTCTCACATTCATTCATTCATTCTTTCATTCATTCCTCCACCACCCCCTCGCCTGACACAACAAATTCTTTGGCATGCAGGCGGCCTGTACTCTCCAGCAGGCAGTTGGCTAATCTGAGTGTCAATATATGAATTTGGCCTAGTTGAGTCATCCCTTTAGGCTTTACTCCCCAGGCTAAGCTCCCAACACCTCCCATCTGCCCCCCCCCCCCCTCCCCTCCCTGCTCCCCCCACCTTCTGCCCACCACACACCTCCAAACAGTTAGGTGTCATGCCTGACAGTGACATGCCTGTGGTGGTGTATTTTTGTTTTACATTTCTGTTGCCTCCCCTACCCCCCCAACCCCCACCCCCTGACTCCCCTCTCCCTCCCCACACACACATACATACACATACATACACATCCCATCACCCCACACCAAATCTGTCATGTTTGTTGTTCTTTGTTCTGTTACAGTGTAAGTTTGATCAAGGACTTCATGGTTAGCATTTTGTGATGGGATGTCAGGCTGGTGCAGTTAGGTTCACATTGGATTATGATATGATTATATACGTGTGTGTGTGTGTTTTAGATTTTGCATGTCTCGTGAACTGTTCAGCAGATGGCCTCACACAGTCACAGCCAGAGAAAAACTTGACCATAAGTGTGAAAGCTAACACTAGTAATAGTTCCTTAAGGACAGCACTACGTCAGGCTGATGCAGTTGCATATAATTATGATTATACATACATGTGTATATAATATCATAATCCAAGATTGTGCGTGTCACAGGGACATAAAACCATTCTTCAGCAGACAGACCCACAACCAGAAATAAATCGAAAACAACAAAAAAAACCTTGACCTTAATTAGAGTTAAAGGTGATAAGTCATTAAAGACAAAGTCTAACTTCTGCAGACAGATGGTTTATCATCCAGACATTTTATCATCCAGACAAAGCAGTTTCTTCATTATCTTTATTTTATTTTATTATTATTTTTAAAGTTGAAAGAGTGATGTGAGGGGTGTTGGTAGGGAGATGAGGATGGTGGTGTTGTTGGTGCCAGGACATTCCAGTTGACTGTGTCTCTGGCATCAGGGATTGAGGAATGTGAGAACCTGATTGATTGATTTTTCTCAGGACTGTGGTTTCCATAGTGAGACTGGCAGTGGCACGTGAGGTGTTGTGGCCTTGGTGGGTGATTGGTAACTGCAACAGAAGTAGTGTTGTGCGTCAGTGATAATGGATAGGTGTGTGTAGGTGTGTGTGGATGTGACTGTGTGTGTGTGTGTGTGTGAGAGAGAGAGAGAGAGAGTCTGTGTGTGTGTGTGTGTGTGTGTGTGTGTGTGTGTGTCCTTGTTTTTTTGCCTGCGGAACTTTGGTGAAATGAGATAGTGTCACTAAAGGTTGAAAGGCAATTACTACTTTTTGTGTAGATATCATTGATGGGGTTGATTTTTGCTTTTCAGTGTTGCTAGAGGTTGAAAGTGCAGAACTTGCTTCTTTTTGTGTAAATTTCATTGATGGGGTTGATTTTACCTTTCAGTGTTGGTAGAGGTTGAAAGGCAGTGAGTGCTTTTTGTGTAATTGTAAATCTTATCAGTGATGCATTTGATTTTTATTATTAAGAATTAATGTGATCCCAAGAGGAAGAATCTTACTTCAGACTGGTGACAGACCCCATGAACAGTACTAGCTCAGTCTTACAAGTAAAATCAGTGAGGTGACAGCCCTTCAGCGACGAGCGTTCTTGTCGTGAGCGGTCGATCAAGGGTTGAAGGAAACTCCTTGTAGAGATTCTTGGAACCCATGAACATGACAGTGTTTGAAACAGGAAGGTGGGGGCCATTGTTCACTGATGTTGAATCGATGTGGATTAACAAAGAGGAGACAGAGGTGATTCAATTTAGCTCCAGCCAAGAGCCTACAGGATGTGATAGCTTCTGTGTTCAGCTATAGGCTCCATAATGATTCATTTTAATTTACGTATGTCCATGCATTTCTTCTTCTTGTCTTCCTGGAAAAAGTACTTTTTTCGATGGGTAGTAAATCAAAATGTAATGTAAACTCTCTCGAACTGTCAGTCTTTCTTTCTACACACATACACACACACACACACACACACACACACACACACAAAGCACAGGCATGCTCAGTTTTATCAATTTCTCCTTCCTCTTTTGCCTCATTATCACATTGTCACTTCTTGCCAACATCTTGTCCATCTGTTTGTCCGTCAGCTATTGTCATTTTCTCTGCCTTCTCTCCCTCCGTCTGCCTGTCTATCTTCCTCCCCCCCCCCCTCCCCTTCACTCCCATCGCCCCCTTCTCCCTTGTACATGTATACACGTGTGTATACACAGTTCACACACTCTTGCACGCGCACACGCACGCCCACACAGGCAGACAGACAGAGGCACACCTTAGTTCTTGCCATCCTATTTTTGAGAAAGTTTATAAGATATTGCCATCCCTATTTAGACTGCTTTGATGATCTCACTCTCTGTCTCTCTCCCCCTCCCTTCCCCCACTGTCTCCACCTTCCATCACCCCCTAACCACCACCACCACCCCGCCCCCCACATCCGCTCTCTCATTTTACACCCCCCCCCCCACCCCACTCTCTGTGAGGCACACTGAACCATTACAGTCATGTCATGATGCGGTCCAGCTGCTGGGACCAGTAGGAGCACCAGTATCACAAGCTGGCGAAAATCGATGTGGGCGCCAGACACAAGTGACGCGAAACAGCTCAGGGGAAGGTAGCGGCTACGGCGCCACTACACTGGTCCGGTGATGATGGCAGCAGAATAAATGGCTGGACTTGGGGGGACTGGAGGGTGGGGTGGGGTGGGGCTGGGAGGAAGGTGTGTGTATGTCGTTGTGTGTGTGTGTGTGTGTGTGTGTGTGTGTGTGAACGTGCGCGTACACAGAGGGATAGAGAGAGAGGGGGGGTGTGGGCGGTGCTAGACTCGTAGAGACTTGTATACGTTGTGATTTTAATCTACACTGCCATGGTCGAAAGACCACAGACATCTGCTGGACCAAAGGTACAAAAGTTCCACGTCTATTCCTGTCTGTTGTGGCCGATAATCAGGCCCCCACATCCCCCACCATCACCCGAAAACATCTACATTAACCCCCCCCCCCCTCCTCCCCTTTCCCCCTATCCCAAGCATGATTCAGCTTGCGTGGAAGGTATGGAGTTTCCGGTATATTTACGGGGAATCGATAGGCTGGTGTGGTGATGGGGGAGGGGTGGGGCGTTGCGCCGGGAGTTTGGCTGAGAGAAAATAAAGGGGGAGAGGGGGATATTGGTTCCAGTGCAAGGTGGGGTGTGTCAGCTTAGTTCTCCGTGCCTGTCTGTGCCTGTCTAAGCTGGCGGGCTGGGGAAGAGGAGAGAGAGCTGTTGTGTGTCGTACATGACTGCGTGCTTGCATGTATGGCGCACAGCTTGTGTCAAAAAAATAAAATAAATAAAATAAAGATGAAAGGGGAGAAGGAGGAGCGAATGTTTGGGACAGTTTTAACTTTGAAGCCTTTCTTTTGTGAAGCTTTTTTTTTGTTGTTGTTGTTTTTGGAAGCGCCCTGTGTTTGGCTGTAACTGTTGATGAGAGTTATGCGTGTGTGTGTGAATGAGTCGTGACAGGGCTAGTGTTATCAGAATAAATTTCTCAAAAATAGGATGGTAAGAACCCAGGTGTGCCTCTGTGTGAGTGTGTGTGTGTGTACACGCACACAAGAGTGTGTGAACTGTGTTCACATGTACATGTATACATGTACAAGAGAGAGGGGGTAGGGAAAAGGGGACATCCTGTCTTTCTTTACGGCTGCTAATTTAAAGAGTAGTATACTTACATCAAAGTACAGTCCCATAGCTTCATCAGGTTTGAAATTCAAGACCTTCATTTACTTAATTAACAAACATTGGGAGAAAGAGGAACATGGGGAACAGTGAAAAGAACTCAAACCCAGGTTATAGTGTGAAGGGGGGAAAAAATCATGTTTACGACACATGCTGTTCCATACCTAGCTGTGAGGAGGTGATCTGTGAGGTAAATCAATATCATTGCAGACCTGCTGTTGCATTGTCTCAGCATCCCAGGTCCCAGTCATTAATCCCCCCCATCTCCCTCACCTGCGCTCCCACCCTCTGGCCCCCTGGGGAGGGGGGTTGGGGGGTGGGGGGCTATGGTGGTTGCTACAATGCCCTGGCTGTGCCGCCCCTGCCTGTTATACTATAGTGTTAAACCCACCACCTGATGGCCTGGACTCACACTTACACAGGTTGTGTTGTGTGTGGAATAGTCATTTTGTTTCTCAGTTGGTTTGGCTTCCAGAGGCTGGTGGTCGATATGAATGCTTTGCTGGTTGTTCTGTAGTTAGGTTTATCACCAGGTTTGGGGGATGTCATGATAGAAGTAGAGTAATTTACTTGAGTGGTGAGTGTCTTTGGGGAGGCCTTTGTGTGTGTGTGTGCGTGTGTGTGTGTGTGTGTGTGTGTGTGTGTGCATGCGCATGTATTGGCTTGAGTCCCTGAATGTCTAACAGTAGTGTTGGTGGGTCAGAAGGACATTAACTTTGATCAAGGCATTGAGGATGTGGAGTGGGCAAGGACCATTGACAAACATTTTGGAAACTTGGAAATGAGCAGTTCAAAGGCTCCTGAGTCCCTAGTCCCATGTTACTGGATCTGTATGTATGTAAATCCCTTATTAAGTTGATCATTATGCGATTCATTAATTCATTTATTAGTGTTTTTTGTGGGTTGTTTTTCTCATTTCACATGAAAACATACACATGCACGCATGCACATATGCACGTACAAAATGTAGGAAATAGATGTTGATTCAAAGAATACAAGAGTATGCAATATAATGCCTTAGTAATGTAAAGACAACACCTTGAAAAGAAATGTTTTTAGATGTTTAAAACAAAAATGATCTGGCCTTGCAAAATGACTGACTTAAGTTTGAAGACCAGAGGGCTGAATGCCGATATCCCTGACACATTGTTGAAGTTGTCTCAGCACAGCGACAGCTTGGACAATTGCCATTACTTTGAACTGGATTGGCAAAGACTGACACTAGTGACAGAGATCTGGAGATCACAGGGCTTTCAAATGAAACTCAAAGGGATGCATGCAGACTCACTGAGTGATGGGGTCTCTTAGCTGGTTTCCTCCTTTGAAAAGGTGGGTTGTCTGTGGATGGGCATTACTTTGGGGAAGTCAGTTTCAGCAGGGAGTGAGTCGCAAACACGAGAAGGGGAAAGAGAGCAGTGCGCTTAGGTGAAGGGAAGTGGAAAATGTTGAGAAGTAGTAATCTGAGTCAGTGAGAGAAAAAAAGTGTGATTGTCTATGAATAAAATATGTGTCTGCTTACCGCTGATAAGCATGCATGAATTATAAATACACGTGTGTGTGTGTGTGTGTGTGTGTGTGTGTGTGTGTGTGTGTGTGTGTGTGTGTGTGCATGCACTTTCACTGTTGTGTTTCATTTACATCTGTATCCTCTCAGTCTCAGCTTGTGGATTTTTCCCCACTTCAAAAGTTTTTTTTTTGTGTGTTCTTTCTTTTTTCTTTTCTCTCTCCCTGTGTCTGTCTCTCTACCCCCTCTCTTTAAGTTAACTCACTCTTTCTCCCTTCCCACCCACCCCACTTCCACCCCTCCCCTACATGCCTCCACACATTTTGATATGTATGGTACATAATGAAAGGAAAGGATTACTATTGCCACCCACAAAAAAAGTGGAAAAGTGAAACTGTCATCTGAAACCTGGATATGAATGCAAATATTTTTACAGTGTCAAAAGGATGTAGTTTGATGAGCAAGAAATATTGCATTTATTAGTAATAGTATTACAATTTATCAGAGGAATTTAAACCACAATTTTATTCAGAGGAATTGACATCATAATTTTATTCACACACACCATCCCAGAGGGCAAAAACCAGTCAAATGATCAGTCACATTTTGCTTGCTCGCTTGCTCTCTCTCTCTCTCTCTCTCTCTCTCTCTCTCTCTCTCTCTCTCTCTCTCTCATATGCTACTCTTTTCCCTATAAAAAAGTAAAATACAGAAAATGATATACAGTTAGAAAATCTGCTGGCATAACATGTGCCTTTATCCTATAGTTCTCAATCTGCATGCAGTTTACACACCCACATGCATGCAGTCACGCATGCGCGCGCGCGCGCACACACACACACACACACACACACACACACATATGAAAAGGTGTGTTTGTGAGTATGTCACTACGTGTATACTTTTCATAGATGTATGTACATGCTTTTTCATCACATAGGAAAATAGTGCACCTATGGATATATAAATGTATACTGAGTGTGTCCTAATGTCCTGTCTTTATTTCATTTTTTATTTGTTCCTTTTTTCTGTGATTATGGTTTAATTTCATTTTTCTCCTTGCCTTGAGAGCTGGATAACAAAAGTACAACAGATAATTATGATCATAATTGCTTATTTCACTACCCTGATTTTTTGTTTCTTGTTCTTGTTTATTCTCTGTTTCTTCAACATCCCTTTCCTCTCTTTTGCCCCTGATCTTTCAACCCCCCACCCACCCCCCACCCCCAGCCCCCTGCCCCCCCCCCAATTCCCCTCACACCCCCTCCCCCACCCCCCAAACTTTCCAGGTCTATCCTCTTCTGATATTAATTAAAGCATTCTGAAAAGCTTCAGACGAGGATAATTGATACCTCTTGACATTTTTGTCTGTAAAGGTAACTAGTATTGGAATCGCTGCAGTTGTACCCTTGGTAACAGGAGTAGTCATATTATTAATCGTCAGGTTATTTCAGATGGAGATGTTTTTTTTTAGTTTTTTTTTTAGCATTGATATTGTTGTTGTTGAAACTGCTTTACAATAAGGCATGAGGAAAATATTTAATCAAAAGGAAATTATTATTGTAGATTTATGAAAAATTTGTGTTTGACAAACAGTCTTGATGGTCTCTCTGTCTATGGTCTCTCTTTCTGTTTGTGCATGTGGTGTTTGTGATCAAAATGCATGCACATACACACCTGTGCCCCCCCACCCCACCCCCCTAAGCCCCCCTCCCCCAGCCCCTGCAACACACACACACACACAGAGGGAGAAAGTCAGATGGAAAAAAAGCTGTGTAACTTTACTCAGTAACCCTCATTAAAGATTATTTGGACTTGATGTGACACATGCAAACAATTTCCTACCTCTCACAATCATTCACACACACAACACACACACACACACACACACACACACACACACACACACACACACAGTGCATGTCCATCAAATATAATGTATGCAGAGACAATAAATAACACAGTGGTACACATGATTATGCATTCATACTTGTAACTCCCAGTGATTCATTTCTTTTCAACAAAAATTTACAGGTCCTATTCATTTTGTGTGAGCTGTTGTAAATATTTTCTTACTTGTGTATGCCGCCATTTGCACACACACACACACACGCATGCACAGTCATCCACGCCTTAGTTTAATGCTTGAAAGGGATAGTGTGTAAGGAAGAATGACAGCCAGACATTCAGTTTTGATCAGTCTGCTGAGGTGTTTGTTCTGTGCTTTCAGAAATAAGGCGATTGCTGACTACCTGAGTGCCAATGGCTTCCACACTGCTCTTGAGCACTTCCAGAAGGAAGCTTCTATGGTACGTAGCTGTAATAATACAGGTCATTGATAACTTTATTTATATAGCACCTTATCAAATGATTTGGCTTTTAGTGTGTAGTGAGTTTCAGTTGCCCCCTTCTTCTTCTTCTTTCTCTGAATTCATGGACTGCAACTCCCACATTTCGAGGCGTTTTTGTTTTGACACTTTCACTTTTTAGAATATGATTGGTTTTGTCATTCACTTATGCACTGACTCAGCAATGCATTCATATACTTAACACACATATATGCAGGCATAAACATGAACACATGCACAGACATTTGCATACACACATATGCTAACACACACACACACACACACACACACACACACACACACACACACACACACACACTGCACATCAAAACACTCTGTGCAGTACTCCTCAGTGCATGTTGTTTTTTCTTTTACAGTCAGGAGAGATTGAAAAGAAATACAGTGGCTTACTTGAAAAGAAATGGACATCAGTCATTCGACTTCAGAAAAGGGTAAGTAAGGGTTTGTGTCGCACTACAAAGAAATTACTGTTTAAAAGAAAGAATCACAGTAACTATTCCAAAAATGCAGCTCTGTTTCACTTCAGAACGGATGTGGTGATTTTTACTTTATTTTATTTTATTTTATTTATTTTATTTTATTTTATCTATATTAGTTTTGGATGCATAACATTAATTTCCTCTCTCCCTCACTGTCAGTTTTACTGTTTCTCAGATTCTCTCTGTCTCTGTATTCTCTCTCTCTCTCTCTCTCTCTCTCTCTCTCTCTCTCTCTCTTGTGGACAAATTACAGTGTCAAAAAAATGATGCACACACAGGAAATCGTTAGTAGGATTGAAGTTTTAATACATTGTGTCCACACCCTGTCGCAAGATAAATACCTATTGGTGAATAGGCTATGTACTTCATGACTTTGTCTGTCTTCTTCTTCTTCTGTGTTCACTCGTATGCACACGAGTGAGCTTTTACGTGTATGACCGTTTTTATCCCGCCATGTAGGCAGCCATACTCCGTTTTCGGGGGTGTGCATGCTGGGTATGTTCTTGTTTCCATAACCCACCGAACGCTGACATGGATTACAGGATCTTTAACGTGCGTATTTGATCTTCTGCTTGAATATACACACGAAGGGGGTTCAGGCACTAGCAGGTCTGCACATATGTTGAGCTGGGAGATCGTAAAAATCTCCACCCTTTACCCACCAGGCGCCGTCACCGTGATTCGAACCCGGGACCGTCAGATTGACAGTCCAACGCTTTAACCACTCGGCTATTGCGCCCGTCACTTTGTCTGTCTATATATTACATGTACGTGTGTGTGTTCCTGCATGTATAATGGTGAACAAGGCGGAGTGTGTTTGTGTGTGTGTGTGTCTACCTGTCCCTGTGCCTCCCACGCAGGTCATGGACCTGGAAGCCAAGCTGGCCGAGGCGGAGAAGGAGGTGAACTCGGGGGCCCCGACCCGCGACCGCCGCTCCCCCTCAGAGTGGATCCCCCGTCCCCCGGAGCGGTACTCACTGAGCGGGCATCGCAGCCCCGTCACGCGGGTGGTGATCCACCCTGTGTACTCCCTCATGGTGTCCACCAGTGAGGATGCCACTATCAAGGTCAGTCACACACACATACTTCTTCTTCTTCCTCTTCCGGTGGTCCTGTGGTCCGTCGGGGCTTGTTCGATTGTTGTAGTGGTGTGTGATTGGGAATACAGTTTGGTAACACATGCCATACCGTGACCCACTGGTGCTACAAAGTCCGGCAGGGGTCTGATTTTCTGTCCTGTTATTGTTTTGTGTATTTTTGAAGGATTTGTTTTGTTGAGTTGTGTTGGTTTGTACAGTTTCGTTTAAAGATCGGATCATATACTGAGAAACGCTATGCATGCAGGATTATTATTATTTTTATTGTTATTATTATTGTTATTATTATGAGCATTTATGCCTAATCTTGAAAATAAGCCCTATGCGTTTACAAATAGAACACATATATATGTAAATATATATATATATATCAAAAAGGAAAAATTGAACACAAGATACCAAACATAATTAAAGATTATTCATTCCCCCCCCCCCCACCACCACACACACACACACACACACACACACCCACAATACACACAAACACATCCACATGCACACACACACAAGTCATAGCACACAATCGTAAATAGTATACAATCAAAAATACAACCAACAAATTCTGAAACTATCAAAACACACAACACGTGTATGGATGCTTTCACACACTCACATACACATTGCATGAGCAATCACACACAGACACACGTACATTAACACACACACACTCACGAGTTAACACTCACACTCACTCTCAAGTCATAGTCATACACGTACACTCTCTTGCATTCACACACACACACACACACACACACACACACACACACACGCCCCTTTTACTTTAAGTTACTACCTGTCATGAGAATTTGATGCTAACTACCCAGCTGACTGTGTGTGTTGTGTTGGGACAGGTTTGGGACTACGAAACAGGGGATTATGAGAGGACATTAAAGGGGCACACAGACTCCGTTCAAGATGTGGCGTTTGATAGCACTGGAAAACTCTTGGGTCAGTATTCGTATCATTTGTATTTGTTTTTAAAAGTGTATTTGTTTTAAAACCAAGGTGGATTTTGCTCCATGATTTTACCAAGGACAGCCTTTTTTTTTTTTTTTTGCCGTGGATTCTTCAACGTGCGCTAAGCACATGCTGTACACTGACCTCTGTTTATAATTTTAGTAATAACAATGGATACTTGTTGAGCGCTTTCCTCCCTGAAACAAAAGCATGAAACAAATTTAAAGAGAGGAGTCTGCATGGATTATAACTGAATGTCATTGGAAAGGGATGGAAGGTCTGTCAATAGGCGTTTTCAAAAAAATTAAAAATTTTTATTTGAGTGAAAAGTGTCCAGACCACAAATAAAGGTATAGTGGAGGGAGGTGGGGGGGGATTATGTTGAGTGTAGGGTTCACTTCTGTACCCTCAGATGTCTCAGTGCGCCATGTGCATGCTGCACACGGGACCTCCGTTTATCGCCTCATCTGAATGACTAGATGATCAGATTGATTTTCCAGTCACACTTGGGAGAAAGGGTGAGACCAGATGGTATGGATATTGGGTACTGATGATTTGACTGCTGTTTTCTGTCCAGCCTCCTGTTCGGCAGACATGACCATCAAGTTATGGGACTTTCAAGGGTTTGAGTGCCTCAAGACCCTGTATGGTAAGTCCGTGTGTACAGGCTGGCGTTTTACCTCAGGATGTCAACTTGTCAGACTGTTCAGAGTGAGGGAGTGTGTGTGTGTGTGCATGTCAGCATAAACATTGTGCATGTTCATGTTAGTGTGTGTGTCCGTGTACAAGTGTTAGCCATGATTGCCAGCTGACTGGAGTTTCAGAAAAATGGAAATAAATCATGCTTGTAATCATAGTTCAGTCTTATCTTCCAAACTATTGAAGATGCCAGAATGATATATCGATCACCGTGCTACATTACTACTATCAGAGCTCTCAGAAGTAATTATTTTTATATAATGGAAATTACACACAAAAGACACACACACGCACATGTGCTTGCACTCTCTCTCTCTCTCTGTCTCTCTCTCTCTTTCTCTCTCTCTTCAGATCATGACATACTCCCAGCTGTTTGTTCACACACGTATAGAGAGAGTGACAGAGACAACAGAAATGCAGAGCGAGAGAGACAGAGAACAGGTCACAGTGCATCTCCACCTTTCACTCACTGCAACACATCCACACACACTTCACTTCCATCCCAGACTCTGATGATCAAGGGAATTTATTCTTCATGTTGTGGCCTAGAAGATGACTTTTTTTTGTTTGTTGACCGAAACAAAGAGAGAGTGGTATTTATGACGTATTGTGTACATCAGACAGCGTTGCTGGTGAACAGGGTATGCATGCTGTGTTGGTAAAGGTTGTGCATAAGCCAATGTGACTGAGGGTCTGTGTATTCCTAAAAAATTCAGAAATGTTCACCCCCAAATTATCCAAAATGTTCAACAAAAAAAGAGCTTAGAGGGGTTTGCATTTCTTGTTGGTAGTGGTCTTTAGTTTTACGTCTTTCCGCTGTAAGTGATATTAGCTTTTTTGTTAGCATGTGCTCTGTGTGTGTGTGTGGTGTGTGTGTGTGTGTGTGTGTTTCCACTTGTGACTGACAGTGTGTTGGCCCTGACAGGTCATGATCACAACGTATCCAGTGTGACCTTCATGCCCAACGGAGATTTCATCGTCTCTGCTTCTCGAGACAAAACCATCAAAATGTGGGAAGTAGCCACTGGGTGAGTTGGGGTTCCTGTGTGGATTTCACATTGTATGCGTCTCTCATTCTCATTTTCTCTTCCTGTCTTTTCTGCTCTCTCTCTCTCTCTCTCTCTCTCTCTCTCTCTCTCGTGTATGAGCTTGTGTTGTGCTGTCTTGTACATTTTTGTAGAGTTTCATTGCTGTTGATTGTTTTTTGGTTAGTGGTTTGTATTAATTCAGCAGTTTTCTGTATTGATTGGTAATTGTGTGCTCACAAGTGAGCATAACAACAAAAGAATGAGAAATGCATTGATCAGAGACTGATGTATTTGTTTGTGACTGTCAGTCTGTCTTGGTCTCTCTCTCTCTATCTCTGTCTCTCTTTTAGAGAGTGAGACTATTGTCGGTCTCTCTTTGTGTCTTTGTTTTTATTTCCCTCTCTCTGAGCGTCCAAACGGTCATGTCTAGAAGCTCATTCATGGCAGTATATATAGGGATGTGATATCCATAATTTGAAAACATTTCTTGCACCATTGCAGTCTAATGATAAAGAACCGTTCTGATTGCTGGTGTGTGGATTTGCCAAAGCATACATTTTATGTTCACAGGGCTTGCACTGGAGAATTTGTTGAAAAATGAGAGAACTATTTTCAGGGCTGGCAGTCTTGGAAAAGTGTAGTTTGCTGTTCAGTGTCTGGAAAAGTCTTGGGATTTTAATATAAAGAAACCTTGACCAGTGCCATTCAATAAATGGCTTTGTGCATTTGAAATGGAAAAAAAGTAAAGAAAGTTGAACATGGATCCTAGGATATTTGCTCATCCCTCTCATCAGCAGTTAGCAGAATTTTTTTTCTTTTTTTTCTTTTTTTATTCGGTTTAGCTTTGTGTTTTGGAATGGAAAATTTTCAGTTTGGTCTGGAAAAGATCTGGAAAAAAAAAGAGAAGGAATTTTGTTTGGTCACACCTGTGGGAAACCCTGTGCTGAGTGATGATTGTTTGTAGCTGTTGTCTCAGCAGGGGTGATATGCTGGGTTTTCTGTCCTCAGCTACTGTGTGAAGACATTTGAGGGTCACAGAGAGTGGGTGCGCATGGTCAGGGTCAACCAGGACGGCTCTCTACTAGCCAGCTGTTCCAACGATCAGGTAAAGCTGACCAATGGTCACTGACAGGTGTCTGCCATATTGTTACAATGATCAGGTAAAACTAACAAATGGTTGGTGACATGTTTATTCATTCATTAAGACGTCTTGCTATAGCGCATCTTCTTCAGTGATCAGGTGACTGATGAATGGTAGGTAACTTGTACCAATCATATTGTTACAATGATCAGGTAAAACTATTGACTGTTAAGATGGCAGGTATCTATCATATTGTAGCAGTGATCAGGTAAAACTAATGACATGTATTGATCATATTGTTCCAATGATCAGGTGAAATAATGAGAGGTATCTATCATATTGTTACAACATCAGCTAAAACTGATGAATGGCAGATAACATGTATTAATCATGTTGTTACAATGATCAGGTGAAACTAATGAATGTTCGATGGCAGGTATCTGTCATATTGTTTCATGGATCAGCTAAAAGTAATGAACATGTATTTGTCATCTTTTAACAAAGATTAGGGTGTAAATTCCGAAAGGTCTGGACTGAAGTCTAGACAACTGTAGTAGTCTGCTAGTGTTACATGAAAAAAAAGTTATTCTTTTTTCTGAAGAGGGTATTATTGCATGCAGATAATTTTGCATATATTATTTTTGGCATTGGACATTAAAAACAGAAAAAAAAGACAAGTCAAGGTCTTTTTGGGTGGAGAGTGTCTTCTAAAATGACGCTTTCTTCATCTTCAACCCATGTGTGGTATCATGGTAAAAAAAGGTTGAAGAAACTTCCTATGCTGAGCCCCAGACACAGTGAATATGAATTCACTGCCTCTACAGCCATAATAGGCTTTTGGATCTTTTGAGTTTACACCCCCCCACCCCCCCACACACCCCTTTTTTATTTTATTTTTTTCAACCTCTTCAGTGCCTGGAGAAAACCATAGAAATTGGTGTTTCAAGTCATACAACGATATCCAAAACAATAAGCCGAAAACTGAGAAAATAGTCTGGAGATGTACCACTACCAGAGTTATTTCCCCGTTTCCTAGTGACATCATCAGTGACATCACTGTGCTACGTGATATGTTCAATGGCACTAAGAGGGTAATTACCCTGAGTGATGTATTTGTGAGAGGAGTAAGTACAGGTGTAGTGTGTGTGTGGTGTGGTGTGGTGTGTGGTGTGGTGTGATGTGTGTGTGTTGTGTGTGTGGTGTGGTGTGGGTGTGTTGTGGGTGTGTGTGTGTGTGGTGTGTGTGTGTGTGTGTGTGTGGTGTGGTGTGGGTGTGTTGTGGGTGTGTGTGTGTGTGGTGTGGTGTGGTGTGTGTGTGTGTGTGTGTGTGTGTGTGTGTGTGTTTGCAGACCCTGCGTGTGTGGGTGGTGTCCAACAAGGAGTGCAAGATGGAGCTGCGAGAGCACGAGCACGTGGTGGAGTGTCTAGCCTGGGCCCCTGAGTCCTCGGCCCCTGCCATCGCTGAGGCTGCCAACATGGACGTCAGTGCTGTGCTTGTTGCTCACTTTTTGGGTCTTTTTTGTTTGTTTGGTTGATTGGTTGGTTGGTTTTGTATTGTATCGTATTACTCTTTTTGTCACAACAGATTTCTATGTCTTTTTAAAATCGTTTTGTTTTTTGTGTTCAGAATGCTCATAGCAGAAGTTTCTTTTATGTGTGCGTGAGTGCGTGTGTGTATGTGTATGAGTGTGTGCTTTCATCCGGAAGTCAGGGTATTGGGGCTATTTTAGGCTTGTTTTGATTTTAAGATTGAAATACAACACAATGAATAGAATGCAGTATGATACTATTCATCACAAAACAATACAGTGCAATACAACATTCTATGCAGAGGAATCTGCGGTGGCTGAAGTAAAAAAAAAAAAAAAAAAAAAAAAAATCACAATACATTTTTGTGGAGTATTATTAAGTGCTGATGTGTCTCACAAAACAAATGATACTGATTGGATTCCTCGCTTTTTCCACCGGCAGGAAAAGAAAAAAAGTAGAATGTTGACTGTGTCTTTCTTTTTTTATGTGTGTGTGTGTGTGTGTTGTCTCTTTATGTATCTCTGCTGGAAAGGGAAGGAAAGAAAGAAAAAAAACTAAGCCCAAATCGACTGTTGTGAAAAATTGAGCAAAACGATGACCGTGCCTGTCTTTTTTTGATTGTCACTTCATACCTCTCTACTGGAAAAGAAAGAAGAAGAAAAAATTAAGCAAAATATTGACACTGCCTATCTTTTTTTTTTTTCTCCTGTCTTTTTATTTTATTTTGATGTTTTTGTCACAAAATATATCTGTATTGTAAAAGAAGAATTGAAACATTGACTGTGCCTGTCTATTTTGTTTATCACTCAACATGTCTTTGCTGGAAAAGAAAAAAGTTTATAAGTTTATACGTCTCTGCTTGAAAAAAAAAAAAAAAAAGAAAGAAAAAGAAATAAAGCAAAACATTGATTGTGAATGTAATTTTTGTTATTCACTTCATGCATCTCAAAGAAAGAAAAGAAGAAAAAAACAAATTAGTAGAACGTTGACTGTGCCTTTTTTTTTGTTGTTGTGTAAAAAAAAAAAAAAAAAAAAAAAAGAAATGCAAGAAAAGAAATACAAGAAAATATGAAGCCAAAATGTTGACCATGTCTGTCATTTCTTTTTTGTTGTCGTTACTTTCACAGACTAAGAACAAGCAGCCAGGTCCCTTCCTGGCTTCAGGATCGAGAGACAAGACCATCAAGTTCTGGGACGTCGGCACTGGGCTGTGTCTCTTCACCTTGGTCAGTGCCTGGCCCCCATCCCCCAGTTCCCTGTCTTGCCAAATAGTTCAGGGAGGTTGGGGTTTAAAAAAAAAAATTAATTACACATACTTAACCGTGACCCAACTAGTGTAGACTCCAGCAGGGGTCTGACATTTCTGTCCTGTGCAAATTACTATCTGCCTACGCGGAGAAAACGAAAGCAACTGCGGCCGATAACCTCCCGGAAGTAGGTAACCTCCCCTTTGTCCTGCTGGCTAGCGCCCTCTTTTTCAGGCAGCCATCATGACTCCTGTTCCTGTGCTCTCCATACGGCTAAGTTTTTTTTCCGTATTTTCTGTCTGTCTGTCGATTCTCTGACGTTCTTGTTTTTCTTCTTGTGGCCATGATTCAAAATAGTGTACAGTACAGGTATTTCCTTTCTTTGTCTTTCTTTCTTTCTTTTTTTTTTTTTTTTTCTTTTTCTTTTTCCTCTGTCTTCTCTTTCCTGCTTTCTGGTTGTTTGTGCTTTGCTTATTGCTGTTTGTTCGTTCTGTGGTTGACTCTTGCCATTCTGTTGATACAATCTCTCTTCTGTTTTTGACTCGCTTGTGTAAACAAAGTGAGTCTATGTTTTAACCCGGTGTTCGGTTGTCTGTGTGTGTCTGTGTGTCCGTGGTAAACTTTAACATTGACATTTTCTCTGCAAATACTTTGTCAGTTGACACCAAATTAGGCATAAAAATAGGAAAAATTCAGTTCTTTCCAGTCATCTTGTTTAAAACAATACTGCACCTCTGGGATGGGCACAAAAAAATTAAAAAAAGAAGCCAGATTATATGCAAGCTGAATTTACTGTTATATTTATATATTTTTTATTCTCTAAACTTGGCACTTTGATCTGATATTCTGACACAACAACAAGAGCAGTCATTATTATCATTTTTTGTTCAAACATGAACTTCTTTTGCTAAGCATGGAAGTTTTATTTATTTTGCAAACGTTTTGGTGCAGATAGTAAAAAGGGGAAATTAATCTGTAATTAATGCTAGGGGAATTAATTTGCTTTAAACTGATCTTTCTCGTCTTAAACATTACATTTTGAAATTATACTCAATACATAAAAAGCTTGTGTGTTTTACTCTCAGTGTACAGGGCTTTCACTATGTTCATTCGCCCAAGTGGTCTTTTTGGAAAATACTAAAATCAATACGACGAGTGGACTTTATAGATCTATTGGCTGAGCCCTGAAGGTCATGGGCAAAAATCAGTTGCGTACACATATTTATACACATTCAAAGCGCGTGCTCATATTCTTTGTTAACGCGAACGACGCCATTTTGTTTCAAGTTGTTGACCTGCCTGTTCAATCATATTCAGTGGACAATACACGATAACATGCGATGGACAGTTGGAGAAGGAGACCGTTAAATATTTATTCAGAGAAAGATTTGTGAACGCCTCATCGCTTACTGGATTATGCCCCAAACTGCCATAAAAATATCCACAGAATCAGTCGGAATTCACAGTTAAAAATTGTAAACCATGGGAGTTGATACCCTTGAATTGATGAAACGAAAAAATTTCCAGTCTTGACTTTTCTCAAAATGAAGTCCTTTTCACTTTATACGACGTTTAGAAGTACTTGTACTTGGTTCTACATGTTGTTAGTTTAACAAAATACTAAATTTTCATATCAACTTTAAAACTATAAAACTAGAATGAACATAAAAGAGAAATTGAATCGACCATGTCGTACTACATTCCCGGCGGGTGTAACTAAACTTGTACATCTATCTAGATCTAGAGAAAACGGCTAAATGTTGCAGTGTGATTGCGGCGATAGCCACGTCTCCTTTACCATGGACTTAAAAAGAATTTTTTTTTTTTTTTTATTGCCCTTAAAGATTTTTTGAATGCCCAAGATACACCAGAATAATATGATTTAAACAGCGTTCTCACTGCGAATACCGCAATTGATTTATCACCCTTTAAAAAAGTATGTTCAAATATTAAATTTTAGAGTGCCAGTTAAAGAGCCACGATAGTGTAATGGGTAAGACAGTTTCTTCTCACCCGAACATGCGGGGTTCGAATCTGGTTAGGACTTTATTTTTTATTTTTTATTTTTATTTTTTTTACCTTGAAGCTTTATAATAACAAATACAGAACACATTTTAACGATTAGATTTTTTTTTTTTTTTTTAAGTGTATCACAAGTGAGTCTTGAAGGCCTTGCCTCTCTTTGTTTTTGGTGTTGTTTTAGAGTAGTGTTAGAAAAGGTGAAGGCTTCACTGCTCTAATAGTAGGAGAAATCAGAGGGGTGTGTGTGTGTGTGGAGGGGGGAGGGAGTGGCGGGTGGGGGGGTGTGTGTGTCTCAGTCAGCTTCTGGTCAATCCCTCTCATCAGGTTCCCAGTTTATCTCTCCCCCTACACATGAATGATGTATGTAGGACAGTTGTATCAGACTGTGACCATCAGAACAGCAGTGGAGGCAGCTGCTGTCCCGTCTGGGATAGAATTTAATTATTTATAGTGGAGAGTGTCTTGCCCAAGTTAATCCCCACTGTCTTGGCCAAGAGAGCTTTTGGACAGTTGGTGTTGGGATGGTCCCCAAAGGCCAAGTATCCCCCAAGGCTGCAGCACTAAGAACCAGTGCAATCTTGCCTCCTAGTTCGAGAGCCATAGTCCTTCGCAAAAGACAAAGCTGTAAATGAATCTCCATTGCAGTGGAGAAACTATTGGTCATATGGATCTCACTTTGCTGTTGGACCAACTTTATGTTAATCTCTGATATAAGCCCAGTGTTGAACCTGTTCACAGATGCAAGGCTGAAAAATTGTGTATGATTATCAGAGGAAGAGAATTAGTGTTGAATACAGATATACCTATTGTCCTGATTTGTCTGTATTTGCTCTGGAAAACGAACAAAGTAGGCCCCATATTTTGAAAATGTAACAAAGATTTTTTTTTTTTTTTTTTTTTTGTAAATAAATTGCATGCAGTTGATTTCTTCAGTCAGTCATAATGGCAGCCTAGTCTTGCGTACACCAGCATTCTGTCAGAATCAGAAGTTAAAATAGCCACAAAATGACTTGGCAACAGAGAGGAACATGTGACAAAACTTTGAACAGTAACATAGAGGATGAGAGTGGAACACCACCAAAGGCAAAATGAGCATGAGTGTTGTCTTTAGCTGTGCAACAAGCTCAAAACTACCAAAAAACCCCCAAAAAACAACAACAACTGTATAATCAGGTGTGGAATTGTGACGTGGTATTACTGATAAATTGGGATTTTTAAAGACTGTAAAACTGATAGATTCAGGGGTAGGCTTCTCTGTGATTGCATTTCTTCTTGCAAACCTCATCTGTTCAGTCCATATCCATGATCATCATCATCATCATGCTACTTTATTGTACATCAGCATCATTAGATAGATGATTCGTACAAACATAGATATGTTGTACTTTTGGCTTTGTTCAGAGTCTCTGACTCGGAGGGTCAGCTTCACTGCACACTGGTTATAGTGAGTGCGTCCAAGACTGTGTCACATGATGAGACATCTTGAAGCAGTCAGTGGAAAAGCAGACTGTGTGAGTGATTGTGTGTGTGGGTCTGATTTCAGATCGGTCATGACAACTGGGTGCGAGGTCTGGTGTTCCACATGGGTGGAAAGTACCTGCTCTCCGCCTCAGACGACAAGACTCTGCGCATCTGGGACCTGCCCAACAAGCGCAACCACAAAACTCTACAGGCGCACTCCCATTTCGTCACCTCTCTGGGTACGTGCTGCTGCTGTAGAGAAAAATATATAAGTCAAATGCCTGATAATTACGTTATCAGCTTCTTCAGATTTCAAAGTAGTAATCATAAGCTGGAAATAGAAACAGGGAGACACAAAGGCATACCACGAGAGTTACGGCTTTGTAGGGTTTGTAACATGTCTGTGATTGGTGATGAGTTTCATTTTATAATGGAATGTCCCAACTGTGATCATTTACGAAATAGATATGTTCCTAAAAAGTATTTGTCTCCAAAATCGATTTTTAATTTTTGTAATATGCTCAAAGGAGGCAAAAAAGTCATTTTAGCTGTAAGATGATTAGATTTGCAAATGTTGCCTAGTTATACTTTTGGAGTTAAAAGACATTTGTGTTTTTTCAACTTTTATGTGACATTGTTGTGTATTTGGAAATGTTTGTTCTGGGCATGAAAAGTTTATTTTGTAGTAATCCTCCATACTCCAGTAGGAGTGAAAGGATAATTAAAACGTGAAACTTGAAACTTGCGTGTGTGCATGCAGGGGTGTTTGTGTGGACATGCACGGTCATGGGTGTGTGGAGCATTGGTGTGTGTATGCACACGGTCAGGAGTGTTGGCGTGATGTGTTTATTCCCATGGATGTGTCACACTGAGTTGTGAGTGTTACATTCTAACTTCTCTCCTCGCTGAGAGTGCACTTCCACAGTGCAGCACTACTTTATATTTTTCTCCTCTTTTTTTTTCAGTCAGCAAGTGTAGAACTTTGTTTTCCTATCAAAGAGGATTTTTCTACAGAGTTTTGCCAGGACAACCGTTTTGTTGCCATGGGTTCTTTACCTGTGCTAAGTGTATGCTGCACACAGAACCTTGGTTTGTCAGCTCATCTGAATGACTCGCAACCAGACCACCACTCAAGGTCTGGCGGAGGGGAAGAAAATTATGGCAAGTGGGATTTGATCCTGTGCGTTCAGATTCTTAAGCTTCCCAGGCAGATGCTTTCCCACTGTGCTGCCACACCACATGATGAGCATGTGTACACATGTGTCTGTTTGAAATGGCCGTGCTGGTTGATGGAGAGAGAACTTGTCTTTTCATACCATCAGTCTAGATGCCAAGATATCATTATGATTTTTGGTCACTGAGATGCAGTCGTTTTGTTCAGTTTTGCATTCTGTAGAATGACTGTGCTGTATGTTTTCAACTGGCTATTTTTGCCATGCACCAAACACACCAACCTTCTTCAGTGTTGCCTGGTCCTGTGATCTTTACAGTTTTTACTGAGATGTGTGGAGAACTTAGTTCAACATGACTTGACATCACTCTGCATGTTCGTATTTGATTGGAGCCTGTTGTTATACGGTCAGATTGGAAATGATTCTCGGGCATCCCATGGATAAGACGAAGGTGTCAGACTTTGTGTTTTCTGCAGCAAGAACAACAACAACTAGAAAATCCTGAAGGATATGAGGTTGCCATGGCAGAATGTGTATTCTCTGCATAGTTTTTTCTTCTTCCTGTTTAGGCAGTGCAGAATTGGACTTTGTGGTCACCTGGGCTGTATGAAAACCGAATTGATTTGATTTGATTAGACCTTGAACTAAGCTTTTGTGCATCAGCATTTTTTTTTTTCTATTTTACTTATGGTGTTGGGTGTTAAGGTATTTAGTGTTGGTGACAAAGCATTTGGATGCTTAAAAAATAAAATTTAAAAAAGAAACGAAAAAAGTATGCATGTATGTAGATAGATAGATATAATATGTATATTATATATACATAATGAATGTTGGTTTAAACATCTTATTCTCAGAAGCAAAAGACATTTCAAACACACAAAGCAGCAACAAGTGGAATTTAGTGTTATGTCTTGCGTTCCAGAAGTCAAAATACGTTGGGTTTTTATTGCCATGTGTTGCAGACATGCACAAGACTTCACCCTACGTGGTGACAGGGAGTGTGGACACTACGGTCAAAGTATGGGAATGCCGCTAACCATAGCCACCGCTAGGACACGGTGCAAGGGCCACAACCTCTCCCTCTCTTTCTCACCTCTGTGCAAAGGGAGATCAGCTCTGCACCGACGGGCTGAAGCAATTAAAATGTGTGAACTGGAAGAACCCTCCCAGGGAGTTAAAAAAAAAAAGGGGGGAAAAAAAAAAGAAAAAAGAAAAGGGCTCCAGCATAGGTTGAGATGAACTGATAAGGACTCCTTCCAGCCCTCCCCACCCCCCATGCCCTCTCCCCCCCCCCCCCCCCACAGTCCCCCCACCCCCCTTCTCTGTGTGTCCCTGTGCAGGATATTTTGGTCAGAACTGTGAACAACAGCGTGGAGATGGATGGGTATGTGTAGGTAGTTTCTTCTCCTCCCTTTTTAATTCAGATCTGTCTGGTCTATAACCTGAACTATGGATGTCCTGTGTTCTCTGCGTGTATAGGTACCTTGTGTGAGGTTTTGAACCGCCGATGTTGCACCATCATAGCTTTGCCACCCAACCCCAGGCCCCTCACCCACCCCCTCCCTTTCATGTTTTCTCTGTCGTCTTTGCTGTTATGTTTTCCTGGATGGCCATAACGTCTTTTTTTCCTCTCCCCCCTCTCCCCTCCAACCCCCTCACTGTTTTGGAACAACGGAATATTTATCAGTATGTCTACACTACGTTAGTTGTAGAGTTTTATTTTGTTAATGTATAGATGTGTTTACATTATTGATATTGACTGATTGTGGATACATGCTTTCACTCAATTATGTCTTGCCTTGTGGAGTTACTGAAATGAAACAATACGCTCAGAAACGTTCATACATATGGCACATGCTGTCTTTGAGGAGACTATTTTATGATTGATGAACGTGTTGGACAGATGCTTCAGGATGTAGGGTTGTTGTTTTTTTCTTCTTTTTTTTTTTTTTTTAACTCTGTTCTGATGGCTTTGTCCACTTACAGATAAAAGAAAAACACAAACCTAGACAGTATCAGCTGCATAGGTCAACTGAAAGTGGAAGCTGGTTTATATCTTCTGCATATATGTATAAGATGACCACAAAACAATTGTTGACGGAAGTCATACACCTGTATCGTTCAAAGGAATCATAACCTGGTGCAGTTCTTTTCATGCAAGCTGTGCTGTAGTTAGGTAGATAACCACAAACACTTGTGTTCCGTTGATAATGACTATTTGCCGGCAGAGAGTGTACAAAGCTGTATGTGGGTGTGGAAGAAATGTACAGTCCTATACATGACAAACAGGATAACAGATTTTCATCATCTCGTGTGTACTTGGTATGTATTATTATGTTTATGGATTCACTGTGTACCCCTCACCGTACATCACTGTACTTTTGAAAGATGAAAGGATTAATATTGAAGTTGACTGGGAGACTTCAAAACCAGTTCTTCCCGCTCCCCCACCCCCACCTGCACCACTCCCTGGTCGTCTTAATTCAATCGTTCCCTGTACACTTGTCATAATGGAACAGCCTGTATTTGTTTGGTCCTAGATGAAGTAGAATTTAAGAAGCGTGTCGAGTAGAATCAGTCCATGTTCGTTGTGACATAGCCAGCGCAGTTTTTGTGATTCGTGGCATCCGTTAGTATCCCATGCCTTTCAGCGTGCATGCGTCAATGTAGCGTTTTGCATCCTGTGTGGAGTTTGGACCTATCCATCAGAGCAGCACACAGCCACACCTGTTGGGGCACCTTGACATCATACAGGGATCGCTTTATGTTGGACCCGCAATCAAAAAGGCTGTTCAGCCTTGTCTGCTTTCTTTCCCCGCCGCTTCTTTCTTTCAGATGGGTTGGGGTGGTGTGGGGGGTGGGTCTGTTTTTATTTTCCATTTCTGAGGCTTTGGGGTTTGTTTGCTGCAGAATGTATGTTTACATTTCTGATGGGCTTAGAATGCTATGCTGTATATACTCATGTGTGATATTCTCGTTTAATGGAAATGTGTTTTTTGTTTGTTTGTTTGTGTCTTTGTTTTTTTTAAGTCGTATCACCAAAGATATGGGGGCATCTTGTACTGCTATGATCAAACACAATCATGTCATTTTTGTGTTTCTGCTTGTTGTACATGCAGGAGAGAGCAAATTAACATGCTTGCTCATGGATTTAACAGACACATGCTTGCACATGCATTCAGAAATGCTTGCCTGCATACAACATGTACACAAACACACATGCACATTGAACGAATCCCATCACCCCCCCCCCCCCTACACACACACACATCACGTCACACACACACACACTTAACACATACTAACACACACTCCAGCCAGTTTGTTAAGTTGTGCCAACGTCTGCCACCTTTTGGAGGTTTGTTGTTAATCAATGTGTGTAACAAGGACAATGTAGGATGTTTAGAACATTACTAATACCAGCAGTTCCCCTGTTCCTGCTTCCCAAGCCCCCACCTCCCCTCACCCCCTCTGTCCCCTCCCCTCCTGGCCGCTGGCCCCCCCCCCCCCCCCAAAAAAAAAAAACTTCATCCCTTAGATCTGCTAACTGACTTGCTGTCTTGCCTGAGAAGATCCATCACCAGCAGCAGGTATTGGTAAAAGGGAGAGTGTGTGTAGTGCAGCACTACAGTAGATCGAGCCTGCCTGCTTCCTCCCATGGGACTGAACGATTTACACTGGCACGTCACCATCATCGGCGTCTCTTTTGCGACGTGGTGCGCGTCTTTATTTATTTGGATGTGTGTGTTGTGTGTGTGTGTTTTCCTCTGCTCATGAGTGGGTCACCCCAGTGATAATAGACTTTTTTTTCTTTTTTTTTTTCTTTTTCTCTACATGGATGCTACTTTTGTTTGGTTGACTGTTGGGGTTTCCTATCGTGTGTGTGTGTGTGTGTTGGGAGGTGGGAGGGGTAAAACGTTAAGATTTTTGGGGTATTATGTGAGGTTGGGGTTATCAGGTTTGTTTGTTGGTTGCTTGTGTGTGGTGTTGTTTTTTTTTCCCCACTTACTGCTCCTCAAACCACATGCCTCCATTGTATGGAGAATTGTTACTCTGTATCCTCTTCCTTCACCCCCTCTCTCATTTTGTCTCTTCCCTCTCTTTATTTCTCTATTTTTCATCTTTTTTTGTCTTTCTCTCTCTCTCTCTCTCTCTCTCTCTCTCTCTTACCCCCTGCCCCTCCCCCACACTCCTACTCACACATATCTGTTCTTGATTGCTTCAGTTTTGTTTAGTATATGATTTAGTTTTATGTTTGTGTTTGTTTTTTGTTTTCTTTATTTTAATATTTGTTTGTGCATGAGGTTATGTTTGTGTGTATGGTATTCTTTTGATGTGTGTTTGGGGCATGCGAAGGAGCAGGAGGGGTAGGGATTGTAGGGGAGAGGGGAGGGGCATCGGGGAGAAAGATGTTCACTGTTGTTGTTAGTTAATGAGAACGAAGCCATCCATAAATGTGTGAAGAAACGTTTGTTTGAACAGTTCGTCCTGTTCAGTTGACATGTTTTTGTTACGGACATAGTTGTTGTTTTTGTGTGCGTGTGTGTCTTTTGAAGTGGTGTGCTTTTTTTTTCTTTCTTTTTTTTTTTTTTCTTTTAATGAACATTATGAGTTAAGGTTGCTAAGTTTTGTTGTATGTTGTGTACATAGAAAGAGGTTGGTTTTTTGTTTGTTTGTCTTTTTTTTTGTCTTTTTTTTTGACAGCTCAACCCTCCATTATCTTCCCAACTTCTTGTCCCAGCTTCCTAAAACCTGTGTTTACTTCGATTGTTTGACATTTTCCTTGTTGAAAGGCGCTGTCAGTACATGTGCATTTCAATAAGTAAACAGATAAAAAGAAGAATGTTGTCACACACTGCTTCTCCTCTGTATGCATCCTGACTCCCTTGTCTTTCATGAAACCGCAGTTGGATACCATTTTGAAGATTTAAAAAAAACAAATGATTCTCTGACCTCCTATTTCCTGAACTTCTTCTGTCCTGTTCATTTTTTAAGCAAGGGGTTTTTTGGGGGGAAGGGATGGGTTAAGATTTCAAAATTTAGAGAAAAAGCTTTGAGGAAAAACTAACTTTTTTTTTGTTTGTTTTTTTCAAGTTCATCTTTGTTAAATTTCACAAGAGACCAGATCTAACAGGAAGTCGAAAGCTTATGAGCAGAATAAATTCTGAAAGGTACATGATTCTTTTTGTTGTTGTTGTTTTTGTCTCTCTTGTTGCTTTTCCCTTTCTTTCTCCTTTCCTCTTCTTCTTTTTCTCAGTCTGTCTTGTACTCTGTGTCAGCCATGTTCGTTCCTCCCCCCACCCCCACCCCCACCCCCCCATTTGTTAGTCTTGGTTCATCTCTAGGTATTTCTATAGCAACTTTTGATTTGAATGAAATGACGGCTGTAGAGGCTGCAGGTGATCTTTTTGACATGATATCAGGCTTCTTCCAGGTGGATGCAGATGAGTCAGACCGATAAGATATGTATTTCGGTCCACTGAAAAATGTTGTTTATGCAGTGCAGATTGAGATCCAAAGATTTGTGCAACGCTGTGTTAAGATTGTCTGTGTCTGAAGAACTGTACATGTTTTATCCTATCCCTGTTTTTCTTTGTCTTTGCATTTTTTATTATTATTATTATTATTATTTTAAATGCATTCAGTTTTGACTGGTTGGTATGAGATGGGGGAAAATGATGTGGAAAATGAAACCATTCCTTTACAATTTGTGAAATTACTCTTTCATCTTTTTCCTTTTTTTCTTTCTTGTCTCGTGTAACAACACTGCATGCATGGTGGATTGTCTGACACTAACTGGTTTAGTGTTGATGAGAGAGAATACAGAAAGGACAAGTCGAGTGGTGTATCTGTCCAGTCTTTCGGTGTCTCCTTGACCCTTCTTATCTGCCCCTGCTACCCTGAATTGGTTACGTCTGTTAACTGCCCTTTCTTTGGGGGGAGGTGGGGTGGGGCGGGGGTTAAGGGACTTATTTATCCAGTTCTTCTATTTGTCTGTTTTATTTTTCATCTCTCTCCCCCCCCTCTCTGCCTCTGTCTCCTTGTCAACAGCATTGTGACTAATTTTGTGAGAGCAAGAGAGCCAGCATCACTCACACTGACTCACCATCATCATCATCACCATCATCATCACTACGGCATCGTTATTCATCTCTTTGTTTTCCGTCTTTTGTAGTTTGTACTTAGGGCGCATCGTGTGTGGCTGGATCTCTTGAAGCTTTATGTCGTGGTGTGCGTGTCTTGGAGCAGGCTACAAAACTGTGTTGACTTGGTTCAGAAATGAACGACGGGTGATATCCATGGTGTCTTTTGTCCCGCACTGTGACTGTTCACTGGAACTAAAACAATATGAAAAAAAAAAAAGGTTTAAAACGTACAGTATTTGAACTATTGTCTTGTGTCATGATTGTAGACAGAATCACTTTCAGAATAAAAAGCATTATTTTGGGGGTGGGGGGTGTGTTTCTTTTTACCTCCAGACTGATTGGCCCCTACATCACAGCACAGCACAATTCTTGGTTGTTGCCGTTGGGAGAGATAATGTGGAAATTTTGAAGGTATTTGATTGTTTTGTATAGTTCTCAGGACAGTGTATTAAGTAACGATAGTAATATTCTCTTATTCTGACAGTAAAGCTGTTTTGATTTAAAAGAGAAAAAAAAAAAAACGTGGAGAATTATCGTTTTGAATTAGTTCATGTAGCTAGCTGCTAAAGCCTTGCTTGGATAGGGAAGATGGACTACGTGTTTTTCTTTGTCTTTAGTTTAAAAAAAAAAATTTTTTTTGGTCTTTACAATTTTTTAAATAATTTTTTACAATATTAAAGTAAGTTTAAATCTTCTTGCAAAGAAACAGAAATAAGGAAATAATGGTGATGAAACTTGCTAAGTGCAGTGCTGAACGTTTGCACTGTGGCAGCACTGGTATTGTTGGGAAAGAGAGTCTGACAACATCCAAGTTAACAGCGCAACTCTTAACGGCCATGTTTTTTGCATTGTTATACATTACGTTGTTTTCTTCAAATAGGCTGTTAACGTGTGTGGGTTTTTTTTTGTTTGTTTTGTTTTTTCTTGTATTACAGTTGATTTTTGATGATTGTAAATAGCACCCAGATTGGAGCTGTCGCACTGTTTCTCTGTGAGCCGCGTCTTGCATGACAGTGATATTATTTACACACACACACACACGCCACACACCAATTTGTGAGCTTTGTTGCAACTTTTACGTCACTCCCCTCCCCCTCACCACCCTCGCACCCCTATTCTCTTTCCTCCTCCCCCACTTCAACTCCAAACTTATCCATCCCCCTCCCCAAACTTTTTTTTTTTTTTTAAACTTCCACTTTCCTACAGTTGTCAGTTTGAACCTGCGCAATGTGCTTTTGGTTCTGATGTTGAAGTGCTCATGCTGAATTTTGTGTGTGTGTCTGCTTTCCCCCCCCCCACCCCACTTGTTGACCGCCATTTTGTCACGCTTTTCCAACATATGAAATCTGTCCACCCCCACAGTCCCTTCCTAACAACCCCCCCCCCCCGTCCCCCCCAAGAACTGACACCGTTAAACTGTATTATCTGTATCCAGTCTTACTTAAACTAGAGTAAGACGTCCATATTTCCATAAACCAGTGGCAGGGTTCTATTTGATTTATTGATTGATTTATTGCTTGATTTATAAACCTCAAGGATAAACCCAGACAGAGAGAGAACCCAGATTGCATGGTCTCATTCTTCTTCACGGTCCATATGACCTCAGAACAAGATGATGATTCTTAATGAGAGTACTTCCTGTCCTCCAGACATGTCCTCTGTGGTGCGGCCAGTCATTGTCATAATGGAACAGTTCAGGAACATTTTGTGTGTTGGATGTTTGCAGTGGAGGTTAGGTCGTTTGAATTTGTTCCTTTGAGAGGATTGCATCGAGGTCTGTAAGATGCAGCATGAATTGATGGTGAAGCAGCATAATGACACCAGTTGATAACCACAGAAAGAAGACTGCAGAAACCCTGGATTTATCCTATGACTGCAACAGTGGGAGGTTGTTTTTTTTTTAGTTCTGCTCACATTGAAGTCACAGTGTTTGGAAGTTGCTAACTGTACCTGTCTCAATATTTTGCTTTAGTCTGTCACCATGCATATGGCTTGTCCATGTTGCTTTCTAGACCCAACACATTTGTTTTTATCACTTATTGGAGTAAGGGAGAGAAATTCAGCTTTCGAAGTATTTTCCAGTTTTTCGTGATTTTTCTCTCTCGGAAAGCCCCAGGAGTTGGCCTCAGTTCATCCTCGCTCCACTGAGCTGGTTAGGTTTTTCTGTGTCAGCGATTCAGCTGATTTTTAAAGCCATGCAGGTCTTTGCGCTTCAAAGACAACTGTGCCTTTGAAGACTGAGCAAGCCGGCAGTGAATCTGGAATGCGTGTTCGATTTGACTGTTGAAAAAAAACAACAAAAAACAAATGTGTGTTGGTTTGCATTCAAATCACACACCCACCTCTGCCCCCAATTTGGAGCACAGATATATATATATATATATATATATATTCTCATCCCCTGTAACTGGGGAGATGTTCTGAGGAGTGTGCTGATGACGTCTGTGGAAAACAGGTGTCTCTGACTTCAGTTGTTTCCGAAAGGTCAGTGTTGACTTCTTCAGTTTTTTGTTTTTTTTAAAGTCATGCTGTACAATGTGTGGCTGTTACGGGAGAAAACACCACTTAATGTGGACACTGTCCAGTATCTTCTTTGCAGCTCCCCCCCCCCCCCCCCATGCCCCCTCATCCTACACCCCCAAACTCCCCCAACCCCTCTCCCACCACCACCACTACCATCCCATGAAACATGTATACAGAGAGTGTTCCTCCTGGTTTTGTTGTATATGCCATGTACAGGCTGACGACTGAGTTCACCAGTCCTCTGCAGCTGTAGAAGATGATGATTGATGTTCTGCTATTTACTCCCTTGTATTATTATTCTGTCTGTCTTGTCTGTCCCACTCATGATTTATCAGGTTTTATTCCATGTCTGTTGCCTGCATCGCTCATAGTAAAAAAAAAAAAAAAAAATTTTGGTGAATAAATCATCAGTTATGTTGTCAGATGGTGTGCTGTGTGTGTGTGTGTGTGTGTGCGGCTTTGTGCATTTTTTCCCAGGGATAAACTTAGTGGGTGTTGGGGGCAGGTGGTGAGATGCAGTGTGATTAAAAACTATACGGGTTTCAAATATATACACATATGCACCGAGCACTATATTTTTTCATGCACATGAGCAAACACCCTTGTACACGTAATATACGCACACCAGCGACTTGGAAAATATTGTGAGGCATGCACATGGGCACAAGTGTGTACACTGGTAGTCACATACAGTGACAGACAATGAGCAATCTTCATTTTTAAGTCCTTTGAATGGTATGCAGCACAATCCAAAATGGCCTCTTAACTCTTGAAGTAGGGAAGGGAAAAAAAGATTTAGAAGAAAAGGTCACTGGTATTGAAGACTTTTTGTTTTTTACTGTCTTCAACCCATGGATGATATTAATGCTCTTGAATACATTTGTTTGCTTAGATACAAGACTGCATATATATGTAGTATCACAAGCAATGAAGCATGCATGGTTGGGTGTGCTTCTGAAGTGTGACATACCTGATCTGTCTCTTTCTGTTGCTCTCGCTCCACCCGTGTGTGTGTGTGTTGTGTGTGTGTGAGCATGTGTGAGTGGATACGCCAACTCGTATAATGTCTAATAAGAGTTTGAGCACTGCTGATATTTTTGTTGAATCAAATGATGGACAAAAAGATATGTCAGTGTCTCACTGGATCCACACCATTCTCTTTCCGTCTGAAAGTGGGGACAGACAGAATTGCATTAAATGATTAGATCCACACAAAAAAAGCTAGTGTTGACATCGCCATCCAAACTGCTTGTCAACAAGGCTGTATGTGGCAGGCCACTCAGCATTTCTCTGGCATTCAACGACCACAACAGCGCTTGGGGATCAAGCTGGGATCAAATTGTGATTTTAAAAATATTCAACTCCTGATGAAACCTTCGAGAAAGAAAAGGAACACTTTGGAAACGAATGATGAGCACCTCAAGGCAACTCTCAGCTCCTCCCAGGTGGGCAGCTGTGTTTGAAAAGCACTTAGTTTCAGTTTCAGAGCTTAGTTCTTGGGTCTCTGACCGAGGAAAGGCTGTGTACTACGAATCTCCATTATCAGTCAGTCAATTACCACTGTGCAGGTAGAAGCTTTATAATCTAATTACTCCTGTGATGAGACGCCTTGAAGCCCCATAGATGTGCTTTGTTATGTATCTGGTTTTGCACTTCCTCTTCAGTACGATAATTTATCGTATCTGATGTCATTTTGACGAGCTGTGTTGTGAGATCTAATTATTATTGATGACACCTTTGATGCAGTGCCTTTCACAAACATAACATGCAATGGTGAATGAATTGTGGTGTGTAACCAGAGCCACTGTCACAATGAGCTTTACAGACAGGTGCAGTGGTCAAATGGTCAGAGCACAAGATTATCGCCCAAGTTTGATCCACAGTTTTGGCACACCTGGTGGATCAACGGTGGAAAGTTTTCCGATCTCCCAGGTGAACATATAAGCATGCCTGCTCGTGTCGGAACCCCCTTCGTGTGTATACAACATGCACGTTATTAAATGTCCTGCAATCCGTGTCAGGTTTCGGTGAGTTATGGAAACACGAAAATACCCAGCATGCACAAATGGTGACAGATTCACCAGTAAGATGATGTTGGTCATATAATGAAAAGAAGTAGAAGAGTGTAGAGGTTAGAGCACAGGGTTAGGGCTTGCTTACTTATTGCCCCTTATGGCCTCGGGTATGTAGGGCAGCAGCAAAGAATCACCAGTCTTGTCTGTTTCGGGCCACGAACTTATTTGTAAATAGAATTATGACCATGGTTTTGGGCCAGTCACAGAATGGTACCTCAAGAGTGCTTCAGTGTGTTCGAGTTCTTCTGGCACTGTAATGCGCCAGGTGTTCTTTGATCTTCCTATCTTGTAGTCTACCTTCTGGCGTCCAGTGAAGGGCTGTCCAGGTGATGTGACCTTGCGGTGTTTGAATGACGTGTCCAACCAATTTCACAGCCTTGTCATGATGATGGTCTCCACGTTCTCTGGATTGCACTGGGCAAGAAGTGTTGCCTGGAGATGGTACTGGGTCAGAAAATTCTCAGGATTCTTTGGAGTTGTTTTTTTTCTGTGAGGCTTTTGAAGTCAGATCTAAGCCCCATGTTCGACCCTTCAAACTGACACGGACTGGCACCCCGCACACCCCCTCCTTTCCCTCCAGCAGGTTAGGAGGGTCAGGTGGTGCTTATTTCCTGTCCGTTCAGTTCAGTTTCTCAAGGAGGTGTCACTGCGTTCCGACAAATCCATATACGCTACACCACATCTGCAAAGCAGATGGCTGCCAGGCAATACAATCCAATGCACTCAGTCAGGTCTTGAGGAAAAGTGAATAAACAAAGAAATAAAAACAAAATAAAAGATAAGATGAATAATAATAATGGTATTAGGTAAAAAGAGAAACAAACCAATATGCTAAAAATGCCTGTTTCCGATGACAAAAAACACTGTTTGCTGTGTGTAAAAGAAACCACAGTTTCAGTTTCACTTTCTCAAGGAGGCGTCACTGCGTTCGGACAAATCCATACACGCTACACCACATCTGTTGAGCAGATGCCTAACCAGCAGCATAACCCAACGCGCTTAGTCAGGCCTGAGTGCATGCTTACATATTTGTGTACCTATGAAAGTGGATTTCATTTTACGTAATTTCGCCAGAGGACAACACTCTCGTTGCCATGGGTTCTTTTTCAGTGCGCCAAGTGCATGCTGCACACGGGACCTCGGTTTGTCGTCTCATCCGAAAGACTAGACGCTCAGTTTGATTTTCCAGTCAAACTTGGGAGAAAGGGCGAGAGCGGGATTCGAACCCACACCCTCACGGACTCTCTGTATTGGCAGCTGAGCGTCTTAACCATTCTGCCACCTTCCTCCACAGCAACGAATGAGTAGGTTACTGGGTACCATAACTCAAACACGATAAGAAGGAAAAAGAAAGAAATCAGTCACCCTCCTAACATTCTGAATCGATCCCCATTAACCACCCCTCATCCCCCCAAAAAAAACAACAACAAACAAACCCACAATGACACACACACACACACTCTTGCACACACACACATACGCACACACAAAAGCATGCTAGTGCACGCACACACATACAAACAAGCAAAAGCACGCTCGCATACACACACATGCACACAAATACTTTTTCTCTGTCCCCTTTCTTCACACACACACACAAAAAGCATACAGACTGATTTGAATCCACAACAGCTACCCACACTTTCCACACCATAAAACTTTTAAGCATTCATAAACTGAAACAGGGCATTGATTGCACCATTTTCTCGTTAGCACAAAACCCAAAATACATGATGGAGTGCACAGTAAAAAAAAAAAAAAAGGGTTGATTGTCACACAGCCATTGGAAAAACGGATTTTCCTCTGGACAATTTGTTTTTACAAAGAGCATTGGTGGTCAGAAGATGCGATTTTCCTGAATTGGATCCCAAACAGCGAGAAAACATTCAACCCAACATGCATGACTGAAATGAAAGTTTACACTTACAGCCTTAGAATTAACTTGCTGAACTTCCAGTCTGGTTCGATCTCTTAGCGTGTGTGTGTGTGTGAGGGTAAGTGTGCTTTAGTACAGAAAAAAGGTCTCTTCAGCATACTGGGGGCAGAAAATGTGATACGATCCCCCCACTCATTGGCCTTTGTGTGTGTTTTTAATAAAACTGTGTGTTAGTTTTTGTGTGTTTTCAATACAACTGTGTGTATATTAGTGTTTGTATGTGTGTGTGTACTAGTGGTTGTGTGTGTGTGTGTGTGTGTGTGTATGTTTGGTGTGTGTATTCGAGAAAGACAGATAATTATAACAACAGTAATGGATACTTAACTTTTGTTGAGCGCCTTCCTCCGTTAAAAGGAGCTCAAAGCGCTTTACAATAAACGTAACATTTCCAGAAGGCAGGTTTTCATCCGTTAGTAATGAAATATATTTTGGAGAGGAGTTTGGGTTGGGTGGGCAAAGTTGGTGTTGGCTGGTTTGGCTTTATGTATTGTTGTAGGACTTGAAAACTATCAGCCTCAAAACTGAAGTAGATGGAGGCAAACTGATTACAGTAGAACACATTCTTGAGTACTAACAGCATTGAATTTAAAGAAGTATAATAATATGGACAGCAGTGTTTAAAGAACAAGAGAGGCCAAGGCCTTCATGACTCACATTTCATCCTGCACAGCAATTGTGAAATAGAAAACAAAAAGCAACTGCAAAGCATACTTTTATTTTTTGTCCCTTGCACACGTTACATTTTTCCATATAAAAGTACACATCACAAAGATTTTTTTTTCTCTCCACATACACAAAATAAAAAAACAAATAACCGACACATTATATTTCTCCATATAAAAGTACACATTGCAAAGATCCCCCCCCCCCCCCCCACACACAAAATAAACAACACATAACCACCAATAACAATAATAATACTGATGGGTACTTATATAGCACACTTTTTTTTCTCTCCACATACACAAAATAAAAAAACAAATAACCGGCACATTATATTTCTCCATATAAAAGTACACATTGCAAAGATTCCCCCCCCCCCCCCCCCCCACAAAATAAACAACACATAACCACCAATAACAATAATAATACTGATGGATACTTATATAGCACACTATCCAGAAATCTGCTCTAGGTGCTTTACAAAAAACGCTTTTGTTAACAGAAAACATCGTATCTATGTAACATACACACACCAAAATGTGACTACACACACACACGCACACACACACACGCTGCATACATACATTTTAACATACATGTGTATCTAACAGCTACCCTAACACATACGCACACATAGGCAGGCACAAACTTACATAAACACATGCACACGCACACACAATACACATTCATATACATGAATAACCAAAGGAAAGAACACAATGAACATTTCACAAGTTCACCTAACACCATACTACACCTTTACTCATCCCATCCACTACTGTTACCAGTACAGTAACAAAGGAAATTTTCTTCATAAAATTACGTTTAACTAATATACTTACCGTGACCCACTAGTGCAGACTCCGGCAGGGGTCTGACATTCCTGTCCTGTGCAAACTACTACCCGCCTATGCAGAGAAAACGGAAGTAGCTACGGCCCATAACCTCCCTAAGTAGGTTACCTCCCCTTTGCATCCCTGACTAGCACCCTCTTTTTCCGGCAGCCGTCTTGACTCCTGTTCCTGTGCTCTTCATATCGCTAAGTTTTCATAGTGCCTCTCAGCATTCAAGGCACTTTACAATAACTGCAAAAAGTAATGTAAAAAAAACGCCCAATAATATGATATGGTGTATTGTGCAAAAACGTACAACAACAAATTTATACATGGAAATTTATGCAATGGAAACATTATGGCATAATAATATCAACAATGATCATACCACCACCACCTCAACTACTACTACTACTGATAAAATAAAAGGTTCCATATCAAAGTTCTTCAACACCCCCACAAAAAACAGTGCATATTTTTGGCCATATAGTCATTGCACCAGGTTGGAAGGTGTTTTTTTGGGGGGGGTTTGTTGTTGTTTTTTTTAATAGCAATTTCAACAAAATAAAACAAATAAAAAAGCAACTGTGTTTACTGCTGGGGAAAAAAAAAGTCTTTAAAAAATGTTTCTTTAAAAATCAAACAGAAGCATATACATCCATTCCCATTCCATGCCTTCTGACAAATTCATGGTGACAGGGATTTTTCTAACCCTTAAAACGTTGTGGCCACGCCCAGGGGAAGTTTGACCAAAGGGCACGTCTCAACACAGGGAAAACAAAATCTAAAAACCTATTTTAGAATTAAAAAATACATTCCTTACATCATTTAAAAGATCACCAAAATGTCATGATGGGAATCCATACGAAAACGATACGGAAATACACTTCCCTCACACTCTAACATCATCTTTCTCTTCACGCTTCCCTCTCACTCTAACATCAAGTCTTTCTCTTCACACTTCCCTCTCACTCTAACATCAAGTCTTTCTCTTCAAGATTCCCCCTCACTCTAACATCAAGTCTTTCTCTTCACGCTTCCCTCTCACTCTAACATCAAGTCTTTCTCTTCACACTTCCCTCTCACTCTAACATCAAGTCTTTCTCTTCACGCTTCCCTCTCACTCTAACATCAAGTCTTTCTCTTCACGCTTCCCTCTAACATCAAGTCTTTCTCTTCACGCTTCCCTCTAACATCAAGTCTTTCTCTTCACGCTTCCCTCTCACTCTAACATCAAGTCTTTCTCTTCACGCTTCCCTCTCACTCTAACATCAAGTCTTTCTCTTCACGCTTCACTCTAACATCAAGTCTTTCTCTTCACACTTCCCTCTAACATCAAGTCTTTCTCTTCACACTTCCCTCTTACTCTAACAAGTCTTTCTCTTCACACTTCCCTCTTACTCTAACAAGTCTTTCTCTTCACACTTCCCTCTAACTCTAACAAGTCTTTCTCTTCACACTTCCCTCTCACCCTTTCTCCCTCAGTCCTTAACTCTCTCCATGCGAACGGCGAAAGACGACATTAACAGCGTTTCATCCCAATTACCATCATCAAAATATTGCAAGCGGAACGCTCTTATACTGAAGAGGTGAATGTTGACAAAGAATACCACAGTTCTGACGACGGAAGCTAAAGGTTGGGTCATTCAGACACCCACTGGACATCCGAGGGGTCTGTGTAGAGAAGAGAGGACTGGCTGTACTGAGTGAGTTAACTCCTCTCTCTATCTCTGTTTCTCTTTTCATACATGTCAGCTGCTCAACAAGTGATTGAGAAAAAAACAAACAAACAAAAAAAACACACACAAAAAAAGAAGAAGAAAAGTTCAATGTATGATGTTTTAACCATTTTCAAGACTAATAATGTACTACTTTTTTTTTCTTTTTTTTTTTTTTTGCGCCGGGGTTTGTAAATTTGCTTGGGGTCCAGCCATCCAAGGTGAGGTTTTGAGGCAGGGAGTGTTGTGCTGTACTCCTGCTGGAGTCCCTTGAGGAAGACATACTGGTCTTTTCCCCCCCCCCCGTCACTCAGTCAGCTGGCCTCGGAGTGCTATGGCAGTTACAAGGAATCTCTGTCAGCTGTAAAGAAACACACCAACACAGATCTGTCACTTCCACCTTCTATCCAAAAGGTACACACCACGACAGTATTAGTTCAACTTGCTTCCCTTTCTATCTGAAATGACAAGAAGGTTATCGGCCGTAGCTACTTTCGTTTTCTCCGCATAGGCGGGTAGTAGTTTGCACAGGACAGGAATCAGACCCCTGCCGGAGTCTGCACTAGTGGGTCACGATTAAGTATGTGTAATTAAAAGGGTTTTCTAATGGAGCAAGATAAGTCAATTGTCAGGGGCTGCTAATTAAAAAAAAAACTTTGGATTTCTGGATATTCCAATGCTGCGATCAATATTCTCACGACATGTCATCAACATAAGAATGCCTTTAAAACACTTCCTGTTTGACTTTCAGGAAAGATATATCAAATCTTTTTGTCATTATCATTGTTCCCTGAACATAGGCCAGCCTACCACAGAGGGCCACATCAGGGCTGAACACATCCTCTGATACCTTTTGAAACTTTCTCGTACTGTATCTTGAATACAAGAACCTATGGTGAACGTTCTTTCTTCTTTGCTGCTCCTCACATCTGGAACAACCTTCCTCATCATACCTGTGATTCTATTTCTGCTTTTCGCTCATCACTAAAAACTCATCTTTTTAAAACCTACCTATAAGCACTCTCAGCTTCCTTGTTCTCCAACACCACCCATGTCAGCTCACTTTGGATGAATGTAAAGTGGGAAATGGAGAGAGTGTGTGTGTGTGTGGGGAGGGAGGGGTTTTGAAAAAAGAGTGGTCATGAATGATTTATGTTACTTGTAATAGTTTTCGTTCATGTAAAGCACCCTGAGCTCTTAGAGAGAAAGGGTGCTATATAAATGTACATTACTGTTATTTTTGTCATCATTTCTGTAGCACCTGAAGAGAAAGAGACCTGGGAAGGGAAATATGGCACAAGTAAAACTATATTCATACTCAATTAACCTAAGACATGGCTCTGACATAACCACTTTTTTTTTTCGTTTTTTTTTTTTTTTTTTTTTTGCCAGAGGACTGAAAAACAAAACAAAACAAGACATGGAATACAAGCATAATTACACAGAATACTAAAGTAACATATATATATAAACATAGTATACAGTTTGGTTTCTTTCCGAACTCGAAGTGGGAGGTTGCTGAAGGAGTAATAAAAAATTCTCTCAGCTGTACTTGACCCAAGTCAGGGAAGACATTGTTTTTTGTTTTATCAAACATGAACAATACTGGCAAAAAAGTTTGCATTAAGGGGCCTAATCATCCCACATAAAGAACTGCCCTCTATATTCTCCTCCTTCACTTGTTAAAGAGTTGTTTACCCTGACACTGACTGCAGACACCCACTTCATCAGTGTTCATATCTTGTTGCCAATGCCCACAAGACTACCAACAATGTAAAGACGATTTCAGCTCTGAACGTATTCTACTGTTAATAAAGAATGACTAGTTTCATAGCAACTAATGATAATTGTAAATTTCATGAAAACATTATACTTTTACTGCTTTAACAATAACATTGACTAATATGAACTGAACACTATCATGTAATGAACGATAATTGTAAATTTCATGAAAACATTATACTTTTACTGCTTTAGCAATAACATTGACTAATAGGAACTGAACACTATCACGTAATGCTACTAATGTTTTCATCAAAATGATGGCCTAGAGGTAACGCGTCCGCCTAGGAAGCGAGAGAATCTGAGCGTGCTGGTTCGAATCACGGCTCAGCCACCGATATTTCCTCTCTCTCCACTAGACCTTGAGTGGTGGTCTGGACGCTAGTCATTCGGATGAGACGATAAACCGAGGTCCTGTGTGCAGCATGCACTTAGTGCACGTAAAAGAACCCACGGCAACGAAGGGGTTGTTCCTGGCAAAATTCTGTAGAAAAAATCCACTTCAATAGGAAAAACAAAAACAAAAAAAACACAAAAAAACTGCATGCAGGAAAAAGTAAAAAAATTTTTTTTTTAATTTAAAAAAAGGGTGGCACTGTAGTATAGCAACACGTTCTCCCTGGGGAGAGCATCCCGAATTTCACACAGAAATCTGTTGTGATAAAAAGAAATACAAATACAAATAATATTAATCATTCAGACACTGAGTCAGCCACTTTCCCTCATTGTTATGTCTCATATATCTATAGGTAAACACTATACATGTGCACGCTGAACTGCAGTGGAATATGTCAACAGTATTTTTGACTCACTTGTGTAAACAAAGTGAGTCTATGTTTTAACCCGGTGTTCGGCTGTCTGTGTGTGTGTGTGTGTGTGTCTGTGTGTCCGTGGTAAACTTTAACATTGACATTTTCTCTGCAACTACTTTGTCAGTTGACACCAAATTTGGCATAAAAATAGGAAAAATTCAGTTCTTTCCAGTCATCTTGTTTAAAACAATATTGTGCTTCTGGGATGGGCACAAAAAAATAAAGAATGAAGCCTAATTATATGCGAACTGCATTTACTGTTATATTTATATTTTTTGTATTCTCTAAACTTGGCACTTTGATCTGATATTCTGACCCAACAGCTAGAGCAGTCATTATTATCATTTTTGGTTCAAACAGGAACTTCTTTTGCTAAGCATGGAAGTTTTATTTATTTTGCAAACGTTTTGGTGCAGATAGTAAAAAAGGGAAATTACTCTGTAATGCTAGTGGAGTTAATTTGCTTTAAACTGATCTTTCTCATCTTAAACATTACATTTTGAAACAAGAGAGGCAAGGCCTTCAAGACTCACTTGTGATGCACTTTTTAAAAAAAAATGCAAGCTTTTAATTTCTTGAGTATAATTTCAAAATGTAATGTTTAAGATGAGAAAGATCAATTTAAAGCAAACTAAGTTCCCCAGCAGAGTAATTTCCCTTGTTTTACTGCCTACACCAAAACGTTTGCAATAAATAAAACTTCCATGCTTAGCAAAAGAAGTTCCTGTTTGAACAAAAAATGATAATAATGACAGATCTTTTGTTGGGTCGAATATCAGATCAAAGTGCCAAGTTTAGAGAATACAAAAAACATAAATATAACAGTAAATGCATTATACTCAATATATAAAAAGCTTGGATTTTTTTGAAAAGGGTATCACAAGTGAGTCTTGAAGGCCTTGCCTTTCTTGTTCCACAGATGAAATGACTCAAAAGAGTTAAAGTTCTAGGATTAATGAAAGCAGCACCTGCTCTATTATTTACAACACAGCAGTTGGTTGGTAGGCCGTAAATACCTTTAGATGATTAGAATATTTGTCCTGCAAATAAATTTGAGTATGTGATTGGAAAAAAAAAAAAAAAAAAATTAAATTTAAAAAATAAAAAGGGAAGTAATTTTCAACTTGTTCAATACCTTCACCCTGTTGCTGAATGCACTGAGAGATAGATTGTGTATCTTCATCCAACATCTGGTCACAGAGACTTCTGGCAGAGGTTGTGGTGTCCCATCTTCGTCTTCACCTTTTTCATTTCTGGTGAACAAATCAAAACATAAAAAAGGAATTTTTTTTTTTTTAAACAATCATAGTTATGAGTATTCTTTCAAATCTCAGTTTGAATAATAACAACAACAAAAAAAAAAAAAACAATAAAGAAAAAAAAATAACCCCCTGCCCCTCTCCACCCCAGGATTTGAGGAAACAGATCAGGAGAGAGAAAGAGGGGGAGAGAGAGAAACATTTCTATCAATGTGTTTCAGCACATGCATCACTATCGTGGGATTTATTCCATTCAAACCCAGTTACCGGTACATGAAAGATATATATATATATATATATATATATACACTCTTGCAAATCTATCTGCTTTTTTTTTTTTTTTTTTTTTTTTTGCTTTTTTTTTATGCACTCTTGCAAGTACAGTACTTGCAGAAGAGTACAGCAAAATGAAACTGCTGTGACTGACACTTCAACTCCAGTGACTTACATTGAATTACAATTAAATGAGCTTGTACAGGAGCAATGGCCGAGTGGTCATTGGACTTTCAATCTCTGGGTTCCGGATTTGAATCACGATACTGTTTTGATGGTGACATCATGTCAATAAGAGTTGAGACAAGCTGGGTTTTTTTTAATTCATCTATTATTGTTATTTTTATCTTCCATGTCAACAAGTGTACAGCACAGCCCCAGAAATGGAGTATGGCTGCCCAAAGAGCATGGTTAAAAATATCTGAAAAGTCATTCATCATATCCCACGCATGGCTCAAACGTTCTAATTAAACTTGTCTTTATTTGAAACGAAACGAAATGAAAAGTTTATTCAATAAGGCCATGGCCCCATTTGAAGGGCAATTAAATATTTTGTACCAGCAGATTTGCATAAGGATATAATCTTACTACAAATATGCTCATACAAAGCTCTGTTCTGTTTAACGAATCAAAAAACTACATCTATTATAATGACTTAGTTAATATGGCGAGATTGGAAAAAAACCATTATCATTTGTAGAAGACAGAAGTAATACTACCCGAAAATTACTTGGTCTGTTATAGCATCTTTACTACCCATCCAGAAAGAAGAAAGTACAATCCAACCGCATCAGTTAATCCAAAATATAGCAGCTTGCTGTCACGAGCATGTTAAAAAAAACAAAAAAAAACAACTTTGTTTGAAAGTTTGGACTGTGCAGCACGTTTCCAACTGATCATTGTAAAACTATCAGTTACAGTGTGGTACTTTAAGACAGTGTGGGTAGTTCAGCATTTCACTGTCATGTTGGGTGCAACAGCCGAGTGGTTAAAGCCTTGAACTTTCAATCTGAGGGTCCTGTGTTCGAATCTTGGTAATGGCGCCTAGGTGGCAAACGGTGGAGATTTTCCTGATCTCCCAGGTCAACATATATATGCAGACCTGCTTGTGCCTGAACCCCCTTTGTGTGTATACGCACTCAGATGATCAAATACGCATGTTAAAGATCCTGTGATCTATGTCAGCATTCAGTGGTTTATGGAAACAAGAATATACCCAGCATGCACATCGGTCATGCACGTAAAGAAAACGGTCACGCATGTAAAGAAAACCGTCATGCACGTAAAATGTTACAAGTCTGCCTGAGTGTGTATGTGTGCATGCCAGAAATTTGACTGAATGACACAGGAAACGAATGAGCGCCCAATGGCAGCCGTCAGTCATCTCTACCCAGGTAGACAGCCTGTTGTGCAAATGACCTTGTAAAGTGCTTAGAGCTTGGTCTCCAAGCAAGGATAGGCGATATAAGTATCAATATCACCATCATCATCATGTTTTTAACTTATTTCAAACTTATATCTATATATATCAAACTTTTCAACTTATTTCCATCTTGAAGACTTTCTAGCTTGGACACTAAGACACCCAATGACACTGACTCAAAATCAAATACACTGGAGGCTCCAACCCATAATGTTAAAAACAGTCAACAACAGATGGAAAGGAAAACATTCATACCAATCAAAGTGACTTCTCTAGACATGACCAAGCAAACACCACACACACACAGTACACACAAAACCCCAACAAACCAAAAACAACAACAGTAGACAGAAAGAATAAACCTACCTGACGCAGATGAGCACGGTCTGTGGTTCGGGAGACATACCAAGTCCGTTCTCCCTCCTAGGGCTGTTATTCAACATCCACTGCGACCAAGGCTGACTCCTCGAAATCAACGACAAAAACCACTCAACGTCCGACAGAGCATTCAGACCGATACTGAGTGTGAGATTTATCAAGGCAGGCGATGCCAGCCAAGCCTCCATAACTGTGTCAAGATCTTGCTGGCAACTGATGAGTTGGCCATTGCCATTCTGAAAGAAGGTAATAAATCTACGGTAGTCTTCTTCAGTGGTGAAGAAGTGACGTAAATCCATTAAGTCCTGTATTCTTTGAACACGACGCAGCCAACTCATCAGCACCCCACAATCCACAGACAGCGTGTGGAGCCTGGAAACACAGCACAGTGATCATTGGAAAAAAAAAAGGCAACAAAACAATCACATACACACAATCAAATTCTCAGCACTAGAACTTGTAAGTATCAGCACAAAGTGTTATCACTGACACCAGAGAGACCCATGGGCCACCAGTTCCTAGCTTTCTATAGACTGCAACCCTGTTTTTTCACAGACCTGCTGATCAGGCTAACAAATGTGAAGACCCGGCAGTTTTATTTTTCTGTATTCAGCAGATACTGTGAAGTGTATATCATGGATCTGCCCACATGCTCTGACACGTCCTTCAAAATGAATATGAACTGAAACCAACCCCATACCTTGACTCCATTATCCATGGGACATTCATGATTCAGCAAGAGTATGTTATGTCTCTATAGCCATGCGGTTTGCTATGATCTTGACCACAAAAAAAGAAAAAAGAAAAAAAGATTTATGTTCCACTTTGGGGGTTTAATGCACACCATAACCACTCTGGACAAGTCCAATTCTCTTGACTCCTTTGTAAAAAAAAAATCATGAACAGCGGATCAGACACCTTCTCCCAATCATGTCGTCTGCTGGTGACTAGTGCAGACCACTGCTCACTGTAAAACCTGAGTCTGTTCAAACCTCTTTATCTTCGGCATCAAATCCATAAAACGGCTCGCTCTCATGGTCCGAATCTGTGAAAACACCCAAGACAGACAAACCACACAATGTCTCTCTTCAACTAGTTCAAATCACTGCTGAAATTGCCGTTTACTGCTTCAATGAGAAGCAAGAAGTGAAGAAGCGATTTTGATGGGTACATCAACGCTTAGTTACAGTTGCAGAACTTCATATACAGAGGGGGGAAATGAGCAAGTTTAAGACAAGTGTACATAATACAATTCACAGAACTTTTTCAACCAGTATGGATTTGACTTCACAAATCACACAGGTATCACCATGTACAAGAAACATGTATTCAAGTGAAATGAGGTACAATTTTTTTTTTTTTTTTTTTTTTTTTACAATACTATAATATCTGATGCCTCAATAACTATCCCCATTTGATTTATTTATAGAACAGTACAATAATCATGTTTTGTTAGATTATTGTGCATTGATTTACTTTTATTTAGTTAGTTTCCACAACAAGTCTGTGGTGTGTTGTTTTTGGTTGTTTTTTTTTTCTTGATATCATTTTCCAATGAATACTATAAATAACATTTCCTAAGCACACCAAAAATGTTCAATGCATGGTCTTGTTTTATCAAGTCAGCATTTTCTGAGGGTTTTTTTTGCCAAAACAATAATATTTATAAACTGAATACTTCATCTGTAGTATCAATTCTATGTTCAACTTTATATTTGAGAAATTATTTATATTTTCCCTTGAAAACACTGTCCAAACCCCTCTAAATCAGTTGACAAAATTTATAATACAATAAATAATACTAAAACTGCTTCTACAGAAATTGCACATCACTGTTAACTGTTATTCCTATTTTTATACTAAAGGATTTTGTGTGTAATCAGTATACTGAGAAATGTTCTAAATGGAACTATTTCAGTCTTATTTCTTCTATTTTTTTTTTCCACTTCATTCACAGTGGTTTCTCAATTTATTACATTTTTTACAATATCCAGTTTTTTTGTTCCGACTTAACACAGGAATTAACGTTGTATGTAAACACTGGTTCAAGCAGTGGTCAAAATATATTTTAGATCCTTTCTTACAATTACATATTATCTGTGGTGCCTTTGAGTTTTCACTGCAGATTTTATTTCCAATGAAGATTAACATTGTTCATGATGAAGAAGCCTCCTATTCTAAGTACAAGCGAAAAATCCACATCACACACACATGTATAATGCGTATCAAATTAAAGACTGATGAACCCTAACTGATGCAGACCATATGATTGTTTGTGCACATTATCATATGCACTAACAGATGAGAGATTTGCACAAAGCATTTCACAAATAAAATGTAGCCAATTATTTCAATAATCTCGCGAACTGTTGATGTGATCCTTATACTTTTTATCACAGACAACACAACTTTCATACTGACCATTCAACTTTCACTGAGCTGTGAACTAATCAAAATTATTAGCCACATCACTTGTCTGTATTACCTTGGATGTTTCTCAATCAGTGAAGCAAACATGGAGGGTGACAGCCAGCGGGACCCATTTCCACTGATGTCCAGGTGTTGCAAGCGAGGCAGGGGGTTCCTCAGCAATCCATGGAAAGGCCACTGCTTTGATCTTACTGCCAGCGGGTACTCATTTTCCGTCAGATTCTGCAGGCAAACTTTCTCCAGTTGCCGACAGCAGTCCACCAGAGTATCAACTGCGTATTCCACAGAGGTAAAGACGGAATGTGACAGGTCAACACGCACCAATCTGACCTGATACGGGAACCAAGCCACAATGTCCTGCACTGTCTTGCAGTGTTGTGCTGTCAGGTTTCTGACACACCTGTTGTTCTCCATGACTATCTTAATCATTTCAGAGGGCGTGTCACTGGGCACAGTAATGGTCAGTGCCTTGCTGAAGGCGGAGTCCATAATGTCCTGGCAGTTTCTGTTCACATCGCGCAGAACTAACTTGTCCTCAGTTGACAAATATGGCAGCAAACAGATCCAAATAGGATGGTCAGATGGCATTGACCAGAAAGCTTGCTGCAGTTTTTGTCGATTTTCAGTAATATCACTGGAAAGCTTTCGTTTTCGACTGCCAGTCTCCATTGTTATTTGTGTTTGTGGATCACGATGACTGGGTGTTTGCTGCAGTTTCTGCGGATTTTCTGTAATATCACTGGAAAGCTTTCGTTTTCGACTGCCAGTCTCCATTGTTATTTGTGTTTGTGGATCACGATGACTGGGTGTTCTGACAGGGCCCTGCTGCCATTCCTCTTCTTCCCTCCACTTGCTCTTTTGGAATCTGAAAAGAAAACATATCTTAATACACACTGAGATAAAAACTAAAGAAAACACTAAACCCATGTCATTTTGAGGAATATAAAGAGCACAAAGAATGAATGTTTTTGTGCTCTATGTATTTCTATACTGTGATTGTGAAGCACAAGACTGCCAAAGCAGTCACTGAGTCAGCCATACAAATGGACATTTACACTGTTTAAATCAAAGAGCTTGGAGAAATGGAAGAACAAACAACTGAAACATCATTACTCTTAAATATCTACTGGGCATTAATTGTTAACATGGATGCTTTCTCTAAGATGTCATTCTTCAGACAAGACCTATTTATAATCAACAGCGCAATTAAAATGCCGGGGAGATCTATTCTTATCTGAATATCCAACCCAGGTTTATACTTCACAGCTTCACAACTTAACAAAACAAAAAAAAAAAAAAAAAAAAATTAAGTCCACTGACACAGTGACAGTCATATCTATATCAATGTATGACTTTAGTTTAGCTTGTCATTTAAGCAGCAACACTCCATTCTTGGAGTTGTACAAGCTGGAAGTGTTATGGTTGACTGGTTGTGCAGATGCATGATCAATAATGGACCTTTTATTGATCAATGTTGTGAGCTTGTTGCACAAGACATATATAAAGATATAATCACAATCATGACATCAATCATCACTATAGTATAATGACTATAATCAAAAATTCAAATGAAAAGAAATTTTAAAAAAATATATGTCTAAAATAAAGAAGGAAATGAATATTCAAATACAAAAAAAAAAGAGAGAGAGAAAAAAAGAAAATAACGATACTGATAATAAATAAAATAAAATAAAAAGAGAATAATGATAATAAATAAGCAAATAAATGTAAAACATATAGACACACACACACATATATATATATATGTTCTCTTCTTTTAAGTCAGGGCAGTTCCACATGGAATGTTGCAAGGTTTGATGTCCAACTTTCAAATGCTTTAAAACAATTTCTAAAAACATAAATCCACAGTGTTTCAGTTAACTTACCAATATAAGAAACATGCAGAGTTACAAACAACAGTTATCTAATATCATTATCATATTTGCACCAGGTATATAATTATTACATTAAATTAAAAATATTTAAAATGATACTATGCGATATGGACAAAAACTTTACCTCAAATAAAACATCCACAAACTGATAGTGTATTCCAAATATGGGCTGAACAATATATATATGTATATATATATATATATATATATATATATATATATATATATAAAGAAAAGAAATATCAAGTGTATAAGACTAGGAGATTTGGTGTGTAAAAACCCAGGCAGATTTAAAGCATGTTACTTTTTTTTTTTAAGAGAATGTTATTTTATACTACATGGAATTGGAAAGGGCTGTTTAATAAAAGTTTCATGCAATCAAAGCTTGTTTTTGCCCCTGCATTATCAACAGTATCACTACTGCTGCTACTAATTTGAATTATTGACTTCAATTAATGACTTACCTGTTACCAAACCACCTTCATATAAAAACATGCCCATCTGCTGACGACTGTACTGTCTATCAAACTATAAAGACAAAGGTGGACTGCAAGCTACTCCAGGACATCAACACGTTGAAAGCTTAAGAGCAAAAATGGGCCGTAGAGCTTAGCACTCAAAAGTGTAATGTTCCAGCCTGCACAAGATCCAAAAAGCCCATCAGTTTAAACTTTTAATCACATCCTGAAACTACCAGTGAAAGGACACATTCTAGAACAAGCGACCAGCTCAAAACACATGGGTGTGGACATGACATAAAATATAGGACGGAACCACCACACTGACAGTTTACAATGAAAGCCAATGCCATACTCATACTGGGTTTGTTTCAAAGAAATATGAAAGTGGTAACTAAGACTGATGCTTATGACACTCTTGTATGGCCCCATCTGGAGTATTGTTGCACTGTCTGGAACCCACACACACAAGACCAAACAAGAGCTGCAAAGTATGTTACCAACCAGTATGAGAGGACTAAAAATGTTAGTTTTTATACCAGAACCTGAAATAGGAGTCAATGAAGTCCATGTGCACCAAATCAATGAAGTCCAAGTGCACCAAACTTCAGCTTCTACAGATACAAAATTACCAACATCATTGATATATAAATTATATACCACCTGACATTTTCCTGGCCCACGGTCAATCCAGACCACATTCAATCATTCTCATAAGCTTCAAAAAGCAATCTATATTCAGCTACAACAAGTAATGTAATATATCTAAATATAGCTTCTTTCCAAGAACTATTCCAGTCTGGAACTTGTATGATGCACGCGCTCGTAGTGCTTTGTGTATGTAATACTAGTAGTGGTGGTAGTAGTGGTACAGGGGACTGGCATTTGACTGCCTAGGCCCCATGGCCTTTTTTCATGTCCCCTTCAATGTCCGTCTCCTTTTATTTGTGGGATACACATACGTTTTCATTTACTGTAATTCATTCATCAAAGTCAGTAAATTTGTCTTTTAAATTGATATTCATGTCAAGGAGACTTTTAAGACAACGAAACCCAAAATAAACATGAGGAGATTTTTAAGACTAACCTCATAGATAAACATGAGTTACTGACAAAAACGAAATACGATTTTGATGGATAAAATGACTGAGCGAGTCAATGACCCAGGGATCAGGTTTGACATCGGTCATTGACGCATGATTTTGAAATGACCTATTGTTTTACAAGTTGCCAGGTCACATGACTTATTGTTTTTATGACCAGTCGGTCAACCAAAGTAACCCTCTCTCTCTCTCTCTCTCTAACGATCGCGATCGCTTTGTCGTCTGCTCCTACAGGAAATGACTATAAACTGGTTTATTAAAATACGGATCCGTGACGAAACGAAATCCGAAACGAATCTTTATCGCTGCCTTTCGCGAGCTTCGGCGAGAAGAATTGGCGTTCCCACTTTTGCATTAACCGGGTGATGTTTGACCTACTGATTTTCAAAATGACCTATTGATTTTATGTTATTCCGGTCATATGACCTATTGTCTATTGAACCCAACCTGATCTCTGATGACCTGACCAAAAATAAATATGAGTAAATCTGAAGGGGCATAAAAAGCCAAAAATGGCGAAGCTGTAAGCTTATAGAACAACGCCACAAACCCGGATCCTGATCTAAGGGAAACTACTCTGGTTGATCCCAGCTTGGCGGGATACATATGGCTTTCAAAAAATCACTTTGTCAGGGCTCCATTTGTCCCTTTACATGACACCACAGAACTCCCTGCCCGCAAAAACGGCAGCTGCAGGTCCCCCACCTTGGCATCCTTCAAGGGGGAGCTGAACAAATTATTGATGCAGATTGACATCCCTGCAGAACTGTAAGTCCACGTGCCAGTGAGCGCCAAATCCCGGGCGCCATTTCGGCAGCCGGAGGTGTGAAAACTGGTTTAACTTTTTTTTTTCTTTTTTTTTTTTTTTTTACCTCCCAACCTCTATCTCTACTTTTCATACATTATTTATTCTCAAATTATTTAGTTTGTACCCACGGCACCGCGCACACCTCGTCAAAAATATCATCATATGTCGGACGACAACAAGCAAGAGGTCAAGGTGAACTGTGAAATTTGAAATTGAAGAGAAAAAAAAAAAAGAACAATCAAGATTTTCAGTCTGTAAAGAGATCTTGCACTCACCTTGTAGAAGGGAATAAGAAGTTAAATTTACAGCACAGAATCAGAAAAATGCGAGGAAGCTGCAGGTTACCACGCGTGTGCGAAGATCCACAGAGACATGGCACGTCGGCACGAAGGAGGAATCGAAATGAATCCGGAAGTGGGGAAAACACCTGGGAGGAAGCTTTTTTTTTTTTTTTTTTTTCCCCCACAAGGCCTGACTAAGCGCGTTGGGTTACGCTGCTGGTCAGGCATCTGCTTGGCAGATGTGGTGTAGCGTATATGAATTTGTCCGAACGCAGTGACGCCTCCTTGAGCCACTGAAACTGAAACTGAAACTATACTGATTTAGTTTTACTGAAACTGTGTCCCATTGTTGTCTTATTTATTTATTCATTATTATTATTATTACTACCTTTTTATATTGTAATTATTTATTTATCTATCTACTTATTTATGCACGCTTATCTATTATTCACTTTTTTTTTCTCCCAAGGCCTGACGAAGCGCGTTGGGTTACGCTGCTGGTCAGGCATCTGCTTGGCAGATGTGGTGTAGCGTATATGGATTTGTCCGAACGCAGTGACGCCTCCTTGAGCTACTGAAACTGAAACTGAAACTGTCCCAAAGGTCCCGAAACCACATCTATCTCATAACCACATGTAGGCCTATCTCACACCGAGAGAGAGAGACGGACGGAGAGAGGGGGGGGGGGGGGGGGGGAGAGAATCGCCTAACAGAGAACTTTTTACTTTGGTTGATAATGGATCAGCAGTCTTCTTTTTGTTTTTTTCACTGAGTTTGTTTTCGGTCATAGTGTATGCGTGGCAGTGTGTGACTGATACGCGTCTGCGTCAGTGCCGCCGGTGCTTGCCGCGGCGTTGGTGCGGTGTCAGTCAGCGCGCGCATTAAAAGCCATCGTCACATGGCACTGAAATCATAATGGTAACAGCAGTGAAAGAAACACAACTGGTAATAATGTGAGATGAGGTGTGTCAGTCACAGGCTGGAAAAACTGTGCCGGGCATTGAAACCTTACATGCAGTGATCTTCTACACATACTATACACTGAAACAAAAAGAGTGATCTATGTCATTAAAAAATAGATAAATAATAATGATACTAAAAAAATATTAAAAAAAGAAGAAAAATGACAGAATGACAGAAAAAAAGAAAAAGCCCTTTCGAGCAAACATGTCCTTAAAACAATTTTTTTTAAAAACACATTAACAAGTAATTTTCCATAGAAACTGACAACATTCTTGTCAATATCAACAGACAAGATTTTGTTTAACTTGATATGTTTTTTCGAGATGTTTGGATAACTGATGCGAATAGTACTGATACTATGGGTCTATATATAGATTGCAGGGTCAGACGGATCACCAAATTTAAAGACAGGGAACACTTTACTGAGCATTTTCAAAAGCTTGTGGACAGGGGGATTTTTCAATACAGAGGTTATGCCGGGATGTGTATAGTGTGTTCAGAGATAAAAGGTGCTGAAATCTGAATATTACACTATCTCTGCCATCCAAACCTCGAGGTCTGGACTGTTTTAATGAACATAATTCCTTGAACACGTCATGTACACTAATATATGTTAGAAAAGGGTTTGATAGTATATTTTTGGTATCACAAGAACATTTTAGTAAACGCAAGTCATTGGACTGTGTGTTATCAACATTGACAGGTCTTTCGACGACAGAAGTAAAATGTTTCTTTGGGTTTTCAGCTCATAGTTCATTTCCAGGTGGAGTGAAAGTTGACTTTTTCCTCGACAGTTGGTTGACGGTTTTCAAGGTGGATTTTGTATCTTTTTGAAATATCATCAAGTCACTCAGTGAACTATTTCTTTGGGGCAGCCCGTTTTATTGCAGTTACTTTGTTTGTCTTTTTCTTGAATTTCTCATCTTTTCCTGTAGTTTCCACAGTGACAGATCACGATATTTCATTTTTAATTTTATATCTTCATTTAACCATGGAGGTTCTTCCTCGTGTTTAGACGTTTGGTCCTTAAGGGGGGGCATGTTATTTGTCAACGACAGAATTAAAGTAAGTTCCTACATCAAGTTGCAAGTGCACTTTCAGTCAGGGTCGGTGCACTGGTAAACATCAGAAAAAATTAACCATACGTGAGTATGCCAGACAGAAATCCTTTTGTATCAAACTTTTTGTAGCTGCGGAGAGAGAGAGACAGAGAGAGAGAGAGAGAGAATGACACCGTTTTTATTTGTTAGGCCTCCCGGCGGCCCCGCATAACAAACTTGGATCAAGTGGGCCAAGAAAATATAAATCATGCTATTAGTGTAAACAAAGATACATCCACACCCACACGCGCACTTACCCCCGCCCCCCAAAGCTGAGAGAGAGAGAGAGAGAGGGGAGAGAACGAAGGAATGGAGTCTCACCATGCTGAGCCACCCGCACTTTCCACACCATAACGCTTTTACTGAAGCATTTATAAACTGAAACGACAGGGCATCCATCTTCGTTGTTTGCAACATTCTCTCATTGGCACGAAACCCAAAATGCGTAATATGATGGAGTACAGAAAAAAAAGAAGAAGAATTAGGTCGAGAGTCAGGAGATTAAAAAAATAAAATAAAAAAATAAAAAAAGTTCGCATAGCCGGTGGAGTAACGGACACGTACCCAAGGCGTTACAATTTACGTTTATACATGGCATTATTTTGATGTCGTAAGATGTTTTCGGCCATCCACTGAAGACAGCGAGAAATCATTCGACCCAACACGTTGTATGATTGAAATGAAAGTTTACTGCCGTAACAAACAGCGTTAGAAAAGTTAACTATCTGAACTTCCATTCAGTCAGGTTCGACCCCCACCCCCCACACCCCTCTCTCTCTCTAACCTCGTGAGTGCGTGTGTGTGTGTGTGTCAGTGTGTGTGTGTGTGTGTGTGTGTGTGTGTGTGTGTGTGTGTGTGTGTGTGTGTGTGTGTGTAGAGGTGGGGATCCCTGAGTGCGCGTGTAGGCGGGTGTGGATGTGTCCTTTACACAAGTAGCACGACTCGTTTTTTTTTTCTTGCACCACTCCTTTGTTATGAACCAGAGGCCTAACAAATGAAATTTTCTCTCTGTCTTTCTCTTTCTCTCTCTCTCCCTCCCCCTCTCTCTCTCCCTCTTTCTCTCTCTCTCCGTCTCTTTCTCTCTCTCTCCCTCCCCCTCTCTCTCTCCCTCTTTCCCTCTCTCTCCCTCTTTCTCTCTCTCTCTCTCTCAGTCTCTTTCTCTCTCTGTCTCTCTCTCCATATCTCTTTCTCTCTCTCTCTCCCCCCTCTCTCTCTCCCTTGCTTTCTCTCTCTCCCTCTCTCCCCCCCTCTCTCTCTCTGTCTCCCCCCTCTCTCTTCCCTCTCTCTCTCCCCCTCTCTCTCTCCCTTGCTTTCTCTCTCTCTCCCTCTCTCTCAGTCCCCCCTCTCTCTCTGTCTCCCCCCTCTCTCTCCCTCCCTCAGTGTCTCTTTCTCTCCCTCTCTTTCACTCTCTCCATCCCTCTCTCTCTCTCTGCCCCTCCCTCCCTCCCCCTCTCTCTCTCTCCCTCTCTCCCCCCTCTCTCTCTCTCCCTCCCTCTCTCCCTCCCCCCCTCTCTCTCTGTATACCCCAGCCTGGAGAAAATGTACACCAGCGAAACTTTGCTAAATCATGACCACAAATTTTAAAACCGGACAAGAATATGATGGCGGTTGTTTATACAGTATCCGTTTAGTTCAGTCTTGATGTTGATTGCAGCCATGCCTTTCGCTTTACTTTGACGTGCCCAAGACTGAAGGGTCCACCACCAACATTTATCCTCTTTTGACTTCGCTCCATGATTATCTTTATCATAGTTTCAGTTCAGCTTTCAACACCATAGTGACTTACCACAGAACCCCGTGAGAGCTATCATCACACACTCCTTGGACTCGAGCCGTCATCAACGGCATCAGTCCGCTTCTATTATTATCGCTGCTAGCGACTGGGTTGAAAGTGCTTTGATTTGTCTCTGGGCACAAGATTTAGCGCTTGTATAAATACTATTATTTATCATTATTATTCTTATAAGCTGGAATTGTTTGATTGATAAATCAACAGATCACCCCCGGCGTTTACGTGACGGAAAGCTCGCACGGATATGGCAGATTAGTCATTGTGTCAAATTCAACACTGAGTGAAGTTTAACGATGCGACCTATTCGGGCTGTCACTCACTCAGTTTTTCGGGGCTTTGGCTTTGATGTGAGATCGGGATGAACTCGATCGGCTCTGGGATCCGCGACAACACACACACGCACACACACACACACACACACACACACAACACGCGCGCGCACGGGCTGAGGCGGATACACACGCGGAGATTTGTGTTTGTTTGGCCTTATCTCGTCTTTTCTCATTTCTTTATCACTCAGTGACGGATCGAGGGCCCCAAACTGTGTGGGAGAATCTAAAACAATCTTGGCCTTTGACCAGTCCGGGTAAACTTGCACTGAGTGCGTGTCGTAGAATCCGCGCCAACAAGGATATTTATTGTCGAGTGTTCAGGCATGGAATCATGATTCATCAAACCTTTCAGCTATGTGTGAATAAACAAGGAAGGGACACGACTCTTGATAAACCTCCGGAAAGTTTGAGTGTTTTTCAAGCATTTTTGTGCAAGTTTTCTTTATGACAATAGCAGGGAAATCGTGTTTCATTACTTGTAAAATGTAAAACTGGTTCAAGATGTGTACATGTCCTTCGTCGATCTTGACTATGGCAGAACAAAACGATTGTTGTAGACATTGACAGGGGAGGCAATTTGCGTGATTTCCGTCAAAATGTCCCATGTGTGGACACAGCTGGAAATACTGTAGAAGTTTGTTCCCTTTGTTAGCAGTGTGTGCATACATTGGAACGTAAACGCCGCTTTGGATGCTTGGGCAGTTGCTCGAGCGTAGGAATCAGTGAGTAAATCCCGGGCTCGGGAAGGTCAGTTATCTCCCTTCTTCCGTCCCCCGTTTTGACCCTGTTGAGTCTGAATGGCCCCCCAGCCCATAGCAATACAATACAACACACAAACTTAATTGTGTATACTTTGGAACAGAGATGTCCTTTTTGACAGCAGCAAGTGTGCAACATAAAAAAGAAAACGACAAACAAATAAAACGAATGAAAAATAAAAAAAGATAATTTAAATGGCACCAAATGGAAATAGCTATAATTATACAAATATACAGATTATTGAAATTCTCACGCCCCTCCATTTCATGCGCGCCATTAGAAATGCGGTGTCCGTGGTCTTCATCCATCTCTTCAGTCAGTCTAAGAGCCTTCTGTTACAAGTAATATTTTTTTTTTAACTGCACGCAGGAAAAAGAAAAAAGAAAGAAAAAAAAAGGGTGGGGTCAGTGTAGCGACGCGCTCTCCCTGGGAAGAGCAGCCCGAATTTCACACAGAGAAATCTGTTGTGATAAAGTATCAGTATCAGTAGCTCAAGGAGCAAGAAATACAAAAGCAAAATACAAACGTATCAGTGACATCATTAGCGGTCAAACACTGGTCAGTGTCGTCACGGTCGCCTATTTTGTCGTTCACTTCGCAGGGGCTCCAGTTTCAGTTTCACAACAAGGTGTCCGGCACTGCGTTCGGACAAATCCATATACGCTACACCACATCTGCAAGGCAGCTTAACCCAAATGCGCTTCGTCAGTCTTCAAGTTGAGTGCATGCATATCATAATGATTATATTTTATGTTCCAATCAGAGCGGATTTCTTCAAAATGAATTTCGATGAGAGTATACAACTTCTGTTTGCCACGGGTTCTTTTCGAGTGGGCCAAGTGCGTGCTGCACTGATGACTTTTTCCACTGAGACAAACTTGAAGAGAGGATGAGACCAGTTCACTGACATTTGTGCGGAGTCTTGTCTTGTGGCGAAAATTCTACATAAAGAGGCTGCATGTATGTGAATATCAACGAGAGAGAGCGAGAGAGAGGGGGGGGGGAGAGGGGAGAGAGACAGAGAGCACAGATTCTGTCCCCCCCAACCCTCCCTCCCCCCCGAACAGAAAGAGAGATCTGTCCTGTCAAATACGATATGAGAGAAAGGAGAGGAGGAGAAGACAACTGTGCTTGTGAAGCAAAGCACAGACCTTTCATCAGTCACTGTCACTGTTACTGAACTAATGAAGCTCTCCCTGTCCCTGTCTCTCTGTTTCTCCTCCGTTTCTCTCTTTCTCCCTCTCACTCTCTCTCTCTGTTTTTCTCTGTCTCTCACTCTCCCTCCACCCCTCTCTCTGTATCTCTGTCTCTCTCTCTCACTCTCTCTCTCTGTTTCTACCCCCTTTCTCTCTCACTCTCTTTCTTTCTGTCTGTCTCTCTCTCTGTCTATCTCTCTCTCTTTTTTTTCTCTCTCTCTCTCTCTTTCTGTCTCTCTCCCCCCCCTCTCTCTATTTCTACCCCCTTTCTCTCCCACTCTCTTTCTTTTTGTCTGTCTGTCTATCTCTCTCACTCTCCCTCCACGTACCCCTCTCTCTGTGTCTCTGTCTCTGTCTCTCTCTCTCTCGTCGCGCGCACGCATTCTCTTGGATCACCCTGACTCATCCTGCTTCTTGTTTGAGAGAGAGAGAGAGACAGAGAGAGAGAGAGAGAGAGAGAGAGAGAGAAGAAAGAAGAAGAAGAAAAAAAGCCCCATAAACAAACGGTATCGTTGTACGTGCCTGACAATTACATGGTGAAGCGTTTTTTGGAAGAATCCATCTGTCTCTGTCTGTCTAGTTGCACCCCCCCTCCCACCCCTCTCCCGACCGCCCGCCCCCCCCCCTCACCCTACCCCATTATTACACTGTCCTATTCTTCTTCTTTTTTTTTCTTCTTTTTTTTTTGCTGCCCTGTCATCTTCACCGTTTCAGTGGCATCACTCCCACGCCGCTCATTCCGAGTCCCCCGGGCCGTACATGGCCACACCCCCGGGTTCGTCTGTCACACTCCCAGCGTCGGCAGTCCGCAGGGAATCATCGATGTTAGGTCGCCAGAAGGCCACACACCTGAGGAGACCCTGCACTGCTGCTGATCGAGTCACTTCGGTGGTATTCAGTGGTGCCTGTTCTGATCTAACGTACTTAGGACACCACCTACTAAGCCCTTTACTAACGACAGTAATGGCTTTGTCGCGG
>NC_134904.1:16699032-16751532 GCF_041734735.1 Babylonia areolata | reverse complement strand
CCATTAAGTCCTGTATTCTTTGAACACGACGCAGCCAACTCATCAGCACCCCACAATCCACAGACAGTGTGTGGAGCCTGGAAACACAGCACAGTGATCATTGGAAAAAAAAGAAAAAGGCAACAAAACAATCACATACACACAATCAAATTCTCAGCACTAGAACTTGTAAGTATCAGCACAAAGTGTTATCACTGACACCAGAGAGACCCATGGGCCACCAGTTCCTAGCTTTCTATAGACTGCAACCCTGTTTTTTCACAGACCTGCTGATCAGGCTAACAAATGTGAAGACTCGGCAGTTTTATTTTTCTGTATTCAGCAGATACTGTGAAGTGTATATCATGGATCTACCCACATGCTCTGACACGTCCTTCAAAATGAATATGAACTGAAACCAACCCCATACCTTGACTCCATTATCCATGGGACATTCATGATTCAGCAAGAGTATGTTATGTCTCTATAGCCATGCGGTTTGCTATGATCTTGACCACAAAAAAAGAAAAAAGAAAAAAAGATTTATGTTCCACTTTGGGGGTTTAATGCACACCATAACCACTCTGGACAAGTCCAATTCTCTTGACTCCTTTGTAAAAAAAAAAAAATCATGAACAGCGGATCAGACACCTTCTCCCAATCATGTCGTCTGCTGGTGACTAGTGCAGACCACTGCTCACTGTAAAACCTGAGTCTGTTCAAACCTCTTTATCTTCGGCATCAAATCCATAAAACGGCTCGCTCTCATGGTCCGAATCTGTGAAAACACCCAAGACAGACAAACCACACAATGTCTCTCTTCAACTAGTTCAAATCACTGCTGAAATTGCCGTTTACTGCTTCAATGAGAAGCAAGAAGTGGAGAAGCGATTTTGATGGGTACATCAACGCTTAGTTACAGTTGCAGAACTTCATATACAGAGGGGGGAAATGAGCAAGTTTAAGACAAGTGTACATAATACAATTCACAGAACTTTTTCAACCAGTATGGATTTGACTTCACAAATCACACAGGTATCACCATGTACAAGAAACATGTATTCAAGTGAAATGAGGTACAATTTTTTTTTTTATTTTTTTTTTTTTTACAATACTATAATATCTGATGCCTCAATAACTATCCCCATTTGATTTATTTATAGAACAGTACAATAATCATGTTTTGTTAGATTATTGTGCATTGATTTACTTTTATTTAGTTAGTTTCCACAACAAGTCTGTGGTGTGTTGTTTTTGGTTGTTTTTTTTTCTTGATATCATTTTCCAATGAATACTATAAATAACATTTCCTAAGCCCACCAAAAATGTTCAATGCATGGTCTTGTTTTATCAAGTCAGCTTTTTCTGAGTTTTTTTTTGCCAAAAAATAATATTTATAAACTGAATATTTCATCTGTAGTATCAATTCTATGTTCAACTTTATATTTGAGAAATTATTTATATTTTCCCTTGAAAACACTGTCCAAACCCCTCTAAATCAGTTGACAAAATTTATAATACAATAAATAATACTAAAACTGCTTCTACAGAAATTGCACATCACTGTTAACTGTTATTCCTATTTTTATACTAAAGGATTTTGTGTGTAATCAGTATACTGAGAAATGTTCTAAATGGAACTATTTCAGTCTTATTTCTTTATTTTTTTTCCACTTCATTCATAGTGGTTTCTCAATTTATTACATTTTTTACAATATCCAGTTTTTTTGTTCCGACTTAACACAGGAATTAACGTTGTATGTAAACACTGGTTCAAGCAGTGGTCAAAATATATTTTAGATCCTTTCTTACAATTACATATTATCTGTGGTGCCTTTGAGTTTTCACTGCAGATTTTATTTCCAATGAAGATTAACATTGTTCATGATTAAGAAGCCTCCTATTCTAAGTAAAAGCGAAAAATCCACATCACACACACATGTATAATGCATATCAAATTAAAGACTGATGAACCCTAACTGATGCAGACCATATGATTGTTTGTGCACATTATCATATGCACTAACAGATGAGAGATTTGCACAAAGCATTTCACAAATAAAATGTAGCCAATTATTTCAATAATCTCGCGAACTGTTGATGTGATCCACATACTTTTTATCACAGACAACACAACTTTCATACTGACCATTCAACTTTCACTGAGCTGTGAACTAATCAAAATTATTAGCCACATCACTTGTCTGTATTACCTTGGATGTTTCTCAATCAGTGAAGCAAACATGGAGGGTGACAGCCAGCGGGACCCATTTCCACTGATGTCCAGGTGTTGCAAGCGAGGCAGGGGGGGTTCCTCAGCAATCCATGGAAAGGCCACTGCTTTGATCTTGCTGCCAGCGGGTACTCATTTTCCGTCAGATTCTGCAGGCAAACTTTCTCCAGTTGCCGACAGCAGTCCACCAGAGTATCAACTGCGTATTCCACAGAGGTAAAGACGGAATGTGACAGGTCAACACGCACTAATCTGACCTGATACGGGAACCAAGCCACAATGTCCTGCACTGTCTTGCAGTGTTGTGCTGTCAGGTTTCTGACACACCTGTTGTTCTCCATGACTATCTTAATCATTTCAGCGGGCGTGTCACTGGGCACAGTAATGGTCAGTGCCTTGCTGAAGGCGGAGTCCATAATGTCCTGGCAGTTTCTGTTCACATCGCGCAGAACTAACTTGTCCTCAGTTGACAAATATGGCAGCAAACAGATCCAAATAGGATGGTCAGATGGCATTGACCAGAAAGCTTGCTGCAGTTTTTGTTGATTTTCACTGGAAAGCTTTCGTTTTTGACTGCCGGTCTCCATTGCTATTTGTGTTTGTGGATCACGATGACTGGGTGTTTGCTGCAGTTTCTGCGGATTTTCTGTAATATCACTGGAAAGCTTTCGTTTTCGACTGCCAGTCTCCATTGTTATTTGTGTTTGTGGATCACGATGACTGGGTGTTTGCTGCAGTTTCTGCAGATTTTCTGTAATATCACTGGAAAGCTTTCGTTTTCGACTGCCAGTCTCCATTGTTATTTGTGTTTGTGGATCACGATGACTGGGTGTTCTGACAGGGCCCTGCTGCCATTCCTCTTCTTCCCTCCACTTGCTCTTTTGGAATCTGAAAAGAAAACATATCTTAATACACACTGAGATAAAAACTAAAGAAAACACTAAACCCATGTCATTTTGAGGAATATAAAGAGCACAAAGAATGAATGTTTTTGTGCTCTATGTATTTCTATACTGTGATTGTGAAGCACAAGACTGCCAAAGCAGTCACTGAGTCAGCCATACAAATGGACATTTACACTGTTTAAATCAAAGAGCTTGGAGAAATGGAAGAACGAACAACTGAAACATCGTTACTCTTAAATATCTACTGGGCATTAATTGTTAACATGGATGCTTTCTCTAAGATGTCATTCTTCAGACAAGACCTATTTATAATCAACAGCGCAATTAAAATGCCGGGGAGATCTATTCTTATCTGAATATCCAACCCAGGTTTATACTTCACAGCTTCACAACTTAACAAATAAAAAAATAAAGTCCACTGACACAGTGACAGTCATATCTATATCTATATCAATGTATGACTTTAGTTTAGCTTGTCATTTAAGCAGCAACACTCCATTCTTGGAGTTGTACAAGCTGGAAGTGTTATGGATGACTGGTTGTGCAGATGCATGATCAATAATGGACCTTTTATTGATCAATGTTGTGAGCTTGTTGCACAAGACATATATAAAGATATAATCACAATCATGACATCAATCATCACTATAGTATGACTATAATAAAAAATTCAAATGAAAAGAAATTAAAAAAAAATATATGTCTAAAATAAAGAAGGAAATGAATATTCAAATACAAAAAAAAGAGAGAGAAAAAAAAGAAAATAACGATACTGATAATAAATAAAATAAAATAAAAAGACAATAATGATAATAAATAAGCAAATAAATGTAAAACATATAGACACACACACACATATAACACACATATATATATATCTGTTCTCTTCTTTTAAGTCAGGGCAGTTCCACATGGAATGTTGCAAGGTTTGATGTCCAACTTTCAAATGCTTTAAAACAATTTCTAAAAACATAATCCACAGTGTTTCAGTTACCAATATAAGAAACATGCAGAGTTACAAACAACAGTTATCTAATATCATTATCATATTTGCACCAGGTATATAATTATTACATTAAATTAAAAATATTTAAAATGATACTATGCGATATGGACAAAAACTTTACCTCAAATAAAACATCCACAAACTGATAGTGTATTCCAAATATGGGCTGAACAATATATATATATATATATGTATATATATGTATATATATATATATATATATATATATATATATATAAAGAAAGAAAAGAAATATCAAGTGTATAAGACTAGGAGATTTGGTGTGTAAAAACCCAGGCAGATTTAAAGCATGTTACTTTTTTTTTTTTAAGAGAATGTTATTTTATACTACATGGAATTGGAAAGGGCTGTTTAATAAAAGTTTCATGCAATCAAAGCTTGTTTTTGCCCCTGCCTTATCAACAGTATCATTACTGCTGCTACTAATTTGAAGCATTGACTTCAATTAATGACTTACCTGTTACCAAACCAACTTCATATAAAAACATGCCCATTTGCTGACGACTGTACTGTCTATCAAACTATAAAGACAAAGGTGGACTGCAAGCTACTCCAGGACATCAACACTTTGAAAGCTTAAGAGCAAAAATGGGCCGTAGAGCTTAGCACTCAAAAGTGTAATGTTCCAGCCTGCATAAGATCCAAAAAGCCCATCAGTTTAAACTTTTAATCACATCCTGAAACTACCAGTGAAAGGACACATTCTAGAACAAGCGACCAGCTCAAAACACATGGGTGTGGACATGACATAAAATATAGGACGGAACCACCACACTGACAGTTTACAATGAAAGCCAATGCCATACTCATACTGGGTTTGTTTCAAAGAAATATGAAAGTGGTAACTAAGACTGATGCTTATGACACTCTTGTATGGCCCCATCTGGAGTATTGTTGCACTGTCTGGAACCCACACACACAAGACCAAACAAGAGCTGCAAAGTATGTTACCAACCAGTATGAGAGGACTAAAAATGTTAGTTTTTATTCCAGAACCTGAAATAGGAGTCAATGAAGTCCATGTGCACCAAATCAATGAAGTCCAAGTGCACCAAACTTCAGCTTCTACAGATACAAAATTACCAACATCATTGATATATAAATTATATACCACCTGACATTTTCCTGGCCCATGGTCAATCTAGACCACATTCAATCATTCTCATAAGCTTCAAAAAGCAATCTATATTCAGCTACAACAAGTAATGTAATATATCTAAATATAGCTACTTTCCAAGAACTATTCCAGTCTGGAACTTGTATGATGCACGCGCTCGTAGTGCTCTGTGTATGTAATACTAGTAGTGGTGGTAGTAGTAGTACAGGGGACTGGCATTTGACTGCCTAGGCCCCATGGCCTTTTTTCATGTCCCCTTCAATGTCCGTCTCCTTTTATTTGTGGGATACACATACGTTTTCATTTACTGTAATTCATTCATCAAAGTCAGTAAATTTGTCTTTTAAATTGATATTCATGTCAAGGAGACTTTTAAGACAACGAAACCCAAAATAAACATGAGGAGATTTTTAAGACTAACCTCATAGATAAACATGAGTTACTGACAAAAACGAAATACGATTTTGATGGATAAAATGACTGAGCGAGTCAATGACCCAGGGATCAGGTTTGACATCGGTCATCGGCGCATGATTTTGAAATGACCTATTGTTTTACAAGTTGCCAGGTCACATGACTTATTGTTTTTATGACCAGTCGGTCAACCAAAGTAACCCTCTCTCTCTCTCTCTCTCTCTCTCTAACGATCGCGATCGCTTTGTCGTCTGCTCCTACAGGAAATGACTATAAACTGGTTTATTAAAATACGGATCCGTGACGAAACGAAATCCGATACGAATCTTTATCGCTGCCTTTCGCGAGCTTCGGCGAGAAGAATTGGCGTTCCCACTTTTGCATTAACCGGGTGATGTTTGACCTACTGATTTTCAAAATGACCTATTGATTTTATGTTATTCCGGTCATATGACCTATTGTCTATTGAACCCAACCTGATCTCTGATGACCTGACCAAAAATAAATATGAGTAAATCTGAAGGGGCATAAAAAGCCAAAAATGGCGAAGCTGTAAGCTTATAGAACAACGCCACAAACCCGGATCCTGATCTAAGGGAAACTACTCTGGTTGATCCCAGCTTGGCGGGATACATATGGCTTTCAAAAGATCACTTTGTCAGGGCTCCATTTGTCCCTTTACATGACACCACAGAACTCCCTGCCCGCAAAAACGGCAGCTGCAGGTCCCCCACCTTGGCATCCTTCAAGGGGGAGCTGAACAAATTATTGATGCAGATTGACATCCCTGCAGAACTGTAAGTCCACGTGCCAGTGAGCGCCAAATCCCGGGCGCCATTTCGGCAGCCGGAGGTGTGAAAACTGGTTTAACTTTTTTTTTCTTTTTTTTTTTTTTTACCTCCCAACCTCTATCTCTACTTTTCATACATTATTTATTCTCAAATTATTTAGTTTGTACCCACGGCACCGCGCACACCTCGTCAAAAATATCATATGTCGGACGACAACAAGCAAGAGGTCAAGGTGAACTGTGAAATTTGAAATTGAAGAGAAAAAAAAAAAAAAGAACAATCAAGATTTTCAGTCTGTAAAGAGATCTTGCACTCACCTTGTAGAAGGGAATAAGAAGTTAAATTTACAGCACAGAATCAGAAAAATGCGAGGAAGCTGCAGATTACCACGCGTGTGCGAAGATCCACAGAGACATGGCACGTCGGCACGAAGGAGGAATCGAAATGAATCCGGAAGTGGGGAAAACACCTGGGAGGAAGCTTTTTTTTTTTTTTTTTTTTTTCCCCCCGCCCCCCCACAAGGCCTGACTAAGCGCGTTGGGTTACGCTGCTGGTCAGGCATCTGCTTGGCAGATGTGGTGTAGCGTATATGGATTTGTCCGAACGCAGTGACGCCTCCTTGAGCCACTGAAACTATACTGATTTAGTTTTACTGAAACTGTGTCCCATTGTTGTCTTATTTATTTATTCATTATTATTATTATTACTACCTTTTTATATTGTAATTATTTATTTATCTATCTTCTTATTTATGCACGCTTATCTATTATTCACTTTTTTTTCCCTCAAGGCCTGACGAAGCGCGTGCTGGTCAGGCATCTGCTTGGTGTAGCGTATATGGATTTGTCCGAACGCAGTGACGCCTCCTTGAGCTACTGAAACTGTCCCAAAGGTCCCGAAACCACATCTATCTCATAACCACATGTATCTCACACCGAGAGAGAGACGGACGGAGAGAGGGGTGGGGGGGTCACCTAACAGAGAACTTTTTACTTTGGTTGATAATGGATTAGCAGTCTTCTTTTTGTTTTTTCACGGAGTTTGTTTTCGGTCATAGTGTATGCGTGTCAGTGTGTGACTGATACGTGTCTGCGTCAGTGCCGCCGGTGCTTGCCGCGGCGTTGGTGCGGTGTCAGTCAGTGCGTGCACTCGGGCAAGCGCGCGCATTAAAAGCATCGTCACATGGCAAAATCATAATGGTAACAGCAGTGAAAGAAACACAACTGGTAATAATGTGCGATGAGGTGTGTCAGTCACAGGCTGGAAAAACTGTGCCGGGCATTGAAACCATACATGCAGTGATCTTCTACACATACTATACACTGAAACAAAAAGAGTAATCTATATCATTAAAAAAATAGATAAATAATAATGATACTAAAATAAAAAATAAAAAAAAATTAAAAGAAGTAAAATGACAATGACAGAAAAAAAAGAAAAAGCCCTTTCGAGCAAACATGTCCTTAAAACAATTTTTTTTTAACACATTAACAAGTAATTTTCCATAGCCTAACAGGACATTTGCCACCCGGACAATAACCACCCGGACTTCTGCCACCGGATTTTTACCACCCGGACATTTGCCAACATAGGACATCTGCCACCCTAGGACATTTGCCACCCGGATTTTTACCACCCGGACTTTTACCAACATAGGACATTTGCCACCCTAGGACATCTGCCACCCGGATTTTTACCACCCGGACTTTTACCAACATAGGACATTTGCCACCCTAGGACATCTGCCACCCGGATTTTTACCACCCGGACTTTTACCAACATAGGACATTTGCCACCCTAGGACATCTGCCACCCGGGCCTTTCCACTAGGTTTTGCCGATGAAAAAAATCCGACACCTGTACATTTGCCAGCGTTAATCAATCGCCTACAAAGGCTAACTGATATTTCGCCGAGTCATCATCAGCAAACTTTCAAGACCTGGATGGGCGACCTAATTAAATCTTCATTTGGACAGTGTTGGTCAGAATCTGTCTTAAACTCGGTTGAAAAATTCACAACAGTTAGATGAATAAATTTTTCAAACATGGATTTATTGTAAAACTGAACATCAGTAACAATTTGAATCAAGACATTACGGTAGCCGGCATCATACTGTAATGAAACAGACCTGGTAAAACTGGCAGTTTTCATAAAGATCATGATGCTTCTGTAAGAGAGCAAGAAAAGCCAAAGCCTATTAGTGAAATAAAAAAGACCGCTAAGTGAGTGGGCCAACCACCAAAATATTGTCTGTTTCATATAAAAGGACCATTTTGTCAACTCATTCTGTAATGGATTGAGGGGGTGAACACTTTCGATCCCTTACAGAAGGATCCAGAGTATAATTCAATTGCTCAGCCAAAGACACAAGTATCATTGTCTACCAAACAAAACAGCTTTTTTCATAAGACAAGTCATTTGTCAAAGTACTCTTTTTTTTTTTTAATTCTTACATGAGGGCTTTTTAAAAAGGGCACGGCATAATTGTAATTACCGGTACTTGAATACAACAGATGGTTCACACCTGGAATCAACAATTCGGGCTACAGTGACTAATTACATAACCTGGAATCAACACAGAAAAAATACTGTAAATAATTATTTACGACCTAACCCATCGCACACCTGTGACTGAAATCAAAGCGACGGTGACCTGGCACCAATTCGGGCTACAGTGACTAATTACATAACCTGGAATCAACACAGAAAAAAAAAGCCCATCGCACACCTGTGACTGAAATCAAAGCGACGGTGACCTGGCACCAATTTGGGCTGCAGTGACTAATTACCTAATAAATTTCTTATTAGAACTGTTATTTCAAAATCAGGTAGCAGTGGCATTGTCACAATGGCGTACTTGCCACTTTGGTTTCTTGTGCACCACGCTTCCAGTAGACAAATAGTAGAAGTCATATCTGACATAAAATGCTTTGCCAAACACAAAGGCACCAGTAACACCTTGAGAGTAAAATATTGACAATAGTGACATATTATCATATAGTGGTTCTCCACTTCCTAAATTACAACATGAACTACAGTACTGTAAAGTTGGTCCTACCAAGTTGGTCCTACCCGGATCGCAGCCCGTGCGACCACAGTCGGCTGGGAACGGGATTGGTCATTGACTATGGAAGTTTCAGAGGCACGCCTACATCCGTGTGAACGTAGATGTGCAGGCGTGCCTCTGAAACTTCTAATCGTCCCAGCCAATTGTGGTCGCAGGGGCCACGATCCCGTAAGAGACTTTACTGTAATTGAGCAAAATTAAACACAGTTTCCATTAATTGGGCAAGTCAGGCTGTGCTGGTGGAGAGAGTGTTCTTAAGAATACTAACACAGACTCACTAACACAACAATGTAGGCATCATCTCAGTCAGTTCCAATGAATCAGATACAACAGGCCCTAGCCTCTCAGTTCTTTCATGGCAAGATCAATAGTTAAAATTGTGTGCTATTCCTCTAAGGAATGCGATGATATCTCGGTTGGGGTAGTCTTCCACAATGTTCCTTATGCGCTGCTGGACGTCTCGGTAAACAGCCCTCTGCTGACGAGGATTCTGACCAGCCTGATCTTGGACCATCTCCACATGCGTCAAGGATTCTTCCCTTTTGATTACATCAAGGAATTTCCAGAAATTTGGATGATAAACCCCGATATCAGCTTGTAGTCGACGATGCCACCCCTCGACGTTGTTATTTGTTCTTGGCAGGTTTTGGAGTGTGCGTTCATGCATGTTCCACATTTCAATTGCAAACAGTGGATTCCTTCGACCGTTGCCATTGTTCCTTTCTTCTCCAATGTACGTGGCTTCAAAGTATTGGAGAATAGGTGCAGCATTGGCAGGCAGGTAAACTTGGAGCTCCTCGAAAGATTGGATAACATCATCAGGAGGCACAAATGCTAAGGCAGGAATCATTCTAAGTTGAAGAGCGAATTCAGCGTCTGCCTGGTAGGCATTTGCTAGCCCATGAGCCTGAATCTGAAATGCAAGGTTAACATGAGAGGCGCCCTTTTTGTCATGGGGTGGGGGGGGGGGGGGGGCATATGGGACCGCATTTTAACACCTTTTCGGCTATTCAATGCTATTTCACATATCCCGCGATTATACATGGTTAACCATGCTGTAACCAAACCAATCTAACACAATTCCCAAGGCAATAGACATACAGAATATCATCACAATACTGATCAGTAGGTTTCTAGGTTGCTACTTCAAATTTTCTTTGGGTGAATACATGGTCACCCATCGGGTTTCCCGAAGGTCTCCCAGGCACCAAGGCTGACAGCAGAGTATGCTGGGCCAAGGATTAGATTGATAAATCAATATTACTCTTGATAGAAAAAATTAAGAAATCATTTTGACATAGTTAGATCACGGTTACCATGGTTTTACGGTTATCGTGGTTAACCATGGTTACTGTTGTAACATTATTTGACTGGATAATTTAGAAATATTTCTAATAATTTTCAATAGCCCTCACTGAGAGCGTTTTTTTTAATTTCACACTTCACTGAATTGAAGAAAGTGCTAAGCCATGGCCACTTCAATTTTTCAAATAGTATACATGTAATCCAAAAACTGAAGCATCGACAATCACTTGATTTACTTTTTCAATGTCTGTTTCAGACTGTACTCTACACATTTTTATTCATCTGAATGAAAAAAAAATGACCATTTCTAAGACTCGACCATTGGCCTACATACCTGACGATACACGTTTTGGGTGAGATGGAAGAAGCAGCCCTTTACTTCTATACCGGGGAAGACGTTGGCGAGTGCATTCAGTGCCGCTCTCTCAAAGTCTATCAGTGCTTCCTCTGGATGGAGTCCGTTTCCAGCAAGAGCCGAAACTTCTCGAAGGACATGTTCATATGTATCCTGCCTTTTGTTGGTCAACAACACAAAGACGCAGGGGAAAACTCGTCCATTTGCAGAAAGACTATGTAGCGTGTAGAGCTGGAAAAACTGATCGGGGACAGTCTTAAATGTGCCATCTGCAAACCAAAACTGCGACGCCAATAAGCACTGCTGGCCATCATCGCTCATGAAGATGAGGATCCTCTCTGCGTTTCCTTCACCATTGTCATACCTCAAGAAGAGACCACCTCTGGTGGTAACCTGGTATGCTGGGGGAATTACTATGGCGGCAGCATTCTGGGGTACTGGCAGTCGATTCCCAGCATGTTGTCTATTGCGACGGATATTTCGACGAACGTTCTCAACAGCAACCATTCTCCCACTCGCTGCGTCTGACATATTACGCACACCTTCTGTTATGATTTGCTGTGGCGTTTCCTCCGTATCTTTTGCTCTTTGTGTCATGTTTGCCCGAGTGGCTAACATTTCTGTTCTTGCTGCATCTGCAGCGTGAGTGTGCTCATTGATTTGATCGAGTAATCTGTTGCCCCGCAGATGCAGTTTCGCTTTGCAGTTTGTTCTCCTCCTTAGTTCACATTCCCATGATTCTTTCCCATCTGACAAATCTTTGAGCTTTACATAGCAGAATCCTTCATAAAGAAGTTTTCTGCCGCCTCTGGTTGTTGCGATGAACTCCATAGTTGTGGAAATGCATTCAGCAACTAAAACAATGATGCTCTATAGTACCCGGATTCTTGGAATCACTGTGTGGTCAGGTCTATGTTTCCAAGAATCTGAGCATCATTTCTGGGAATCAGTTCAAGGCATGTGAAGGGCAGGGGACTGCTGTTTCATCGAACCCAGATTTTTCGAATCACTGACATGGAAATGTGTCAGAGAACCAGAGCATCATTTCTTGGAATCAGCGCGACAGAAAAGGCGTGATGTGGGGTGGGGGGTGGGGGGGGGGGATGCAGCTTCAAACAAAACATCACATGTTTTGGTGGATGTTTTTGGTAGGATACCCAAAGGAGATGTTTGTTGCTTTATTGATGGCAGTGGAACTACTCTGTTTCCCGATATTCTGAGGTTGGCTTTTTAAAATTTTATATGATACTGAATAAAACACACAAAAAGAGACATTAAAACTTTGAAACTTTCGAAGATCCATTTCATGCATCTAAATATCTCTCTATCTTTATCTCTCCTTCCTTCCAGACCCCCTCCCCTCCCTTTTCTCCCCCGCATGTACACACACAAGGGCATGCGCATACATTCGTGCACACAGACAATTTCGGTTTTGTAGAGAAGAATGAAAAAAAAGAAAGGAAGAAAGAGAAAGAAAGAAAGAAAGAAAGAAAGACAGAGAAATAAATAAAGAAAAAAAGAAAGAAAGAAAGACAGAGAAAGAAAGAAAGAAAGACAGAGAAAGAAAGAAAGACAGAGAAAGAAAGAAAGAAAGAAAGACAGAGAAAGAAAGAAAGACAGAGAAAGAAAGAAAGAAAGAAAGAAAGAAAGACAGAGAAAGAAAGAAAGACAGAGAAAGAAAGAAAGAAAAAAAGACAGAGAAAGATGGGGGGGGGGGATGCAGCTTCAAACAAAACATCACTGTCATGAAAATGTTTGCAATAATTCATTTCAAATTTTCATGGGAAATGTTCAAAGAGGGCAAATGTCATAGATTTGCCAAAATCTACATGGCAAAAATCTGGGTGGTAAACATCCAGAAGGCAACTGTCCGGGTGGTGGCAAATGTCCTGGGGTGGCACATGTCCTATGTTGGCAAAAGTCCGGGTGGTAAACATCCGGGTGGCAAATGTCCTGGGGTGGCACATGTCCTATGTTGGCAAAAGTCCGGGTGGTAAACATCCGGGTGGCAAATGTCCTAGGGTGGTAAAAATCCGGTGGCAGAAGTCCGGGTGGCAAATGTCCGGGTGGCAAATGTCCTAAAATCTTTCCATAGAAACTGACAACATTCTTGTCAATATCAACAGACAAGATTTTGTTTAACTTGATATGTTTTTCGAGATGTTTGGATAATTGATGCGAATAGTACTGATACTATGGGTCTATATATAGATTGCAGGGTCAGACGGATCACCAACTTTAAAGACAGGGAACACTTTACTGAGCATTTTCAAAAGCTTGTGGACAGGGGGATTTTTCAATACAGAGGTTATGCCGGGATGTGTATAGTGTGTTCAGAGATAAAAGGTGCTGAAATCTGAATATTACACTATCTCTGCCATCCAAACCTCGAGGTCTGGACTGTTTTAATGAACATAATTCCTTGAACACGTCATGTACACTAATATATGTTAGAAAAGGGTTTGATAGTATATTTTTGGTATCACAAGAACATTTTAGTAACCGCAAGTCATTGGACTGTGTGTTATCAACATTGACAGGTCTTTCGACGACAGTAGTAAAATGTTTCTTTGGGTTTTCAGCTCATAGTTCATTTCCAGGTGGAGTGAAAGTTGACTTTTTCCTCGACAGCTGGTTGACGGCTTTCACTGAGGTGGATTTTGTATCTTTTTGAAATATCATCAAGTCACTCAGTGAACTATTTCTTTGGGGCAGCCCGTTTTATTGCAGTTACTTTGTTTGTCTTTTTCTTGAATTTCTCATCTTTTCCTGTAGTTTCCACAGTGACAGATCACGATATTTCATTTTTAATTTTATATCTTCATTTAACCATGGAGGTTCTTCCTAGTGTTTAGACGTTTGGTCCTTAAGGGGGGGCATGTTATTTGTCAACGACAGAATTAAAGTAAGTTCCTACATCAAGTTGCAAGTGCACTTTCAGTCAGGGTCGGTGCACTGGTAAACATCAGAAAAATTAACCATACGTGAGTATGCCAGACAGAAATCCTTTTGTATCAAACTTTGTGTACCTGCGGAGAGAGAGAGAGAGAGAGAGAGAGAGAGAGAATGACACCATTTTTTATTTGTTAGGCCTCCCGGCGGCCCCGCATAACAAACTTGGATCAAGTGGGCCAAGAAAATATAAATCATGCTATTAGTGTAAACAAAGATACATCCACACCCACACGCGCACTTACCCCCGCCCCCCAAAGCTGAGAGAGAGAGAGAGAGAGGGGAGAGAACGAAGGAATGGAGCTAACCATGCTGAGCCACCCGCACTTTCCACACCATAACGCTTTTACTGAAGCATTTATAAACTGAAACGACAGGGCAGCCATCTTCGTTGTTTGCAACATTCTCTCATTGGCACGAAACCCAAAATGCGTAATATGATGGAGTACAGAAAAAAAAGAAGAAGAATTAGGTCGATAGTCAGGAGATTTAAAAAAAAAAAAAAAAAAAAAGTTCGCATAGCCGGTGGAGTAACGGACACGTACCCAAGGCGTTACAATTTACGTTTATACATGGCATTATTTTGATGTCGTAAGATGTTTTCGGCCATCCACTGAAGACAGCGAGAAATCATTCGACCCAACACGTTGTATGATTGAAATGAAAGTTTACTGCCGTAACAAACAGCGTTAGAAAAGTTAACTATCTGAACCTCCATTCAGTCACGTTCGACCCCCCCCCCCCCCACACCCCTCCCCCCCCTCTCTCTCTCTAAGCTCGTGAGTGCGTGTGTGTGTGTGTGTGTGTGTGTGTGTGTGTGTGTGTGTGTGTCAGTGTGTGTGTGTCAGTGTGTGTGTGTCAGTGTGTGTGTGTGTCAGTGTGTGTGTGTGTGTGTAGAGGTGGGGATCCCTGAGTGCGCGTGTAGGCGGGTGTGGATGTGTCCTTTACACAAGTAGCACGACTCGTTTTTTTTCTTCTTGCACCACTCCTTTGTTATGAACCAGAGGCCTCACAAATGAAATTTCTCTCTGTCTTTCTCTTTCTCTCTCTCTCCCTTCCCCTCTCTCTCTCTCCCTCTTTCTCTCTCTCTCTCAGTCTCTTTCTCTCTCTGTCTCTCTCTCCATATCTCTTTCTCTCTCTCTCTCCCCCCTCTCTCCCTCCCTTGCTTTCTCTCTCTCCCTCTCTCTCCCCCTCTCTCTCTCTGTCTCCCCCCTCTCTCTTCCCTCTCTCTCTCCCTCTCTCTCTCTCCCTTGCTTTCTCTCTCTCTGTCTCTCTCCCTCTCTCTCAGTCCCCCCTCTCTCTCTGTCTCCCCCCCTCTCTCTCCCTCCCTCAGTGTCTCTCTCTCTCTCCCTCTCTTTCACTCTCTCCATCCCTCTCTCTCTCTCCCTCCCTCCCCCCTCTCTCTCTCTCTCCCTCCCCCCCTCTCTCTCTCCCCCTCCCTCTCTCCCTCCCTCCCCCCTCTCTCTCTATGTATACCCCAGCCTGGAGAAAATGTACACCAGCGAAACTTTGCTAAATCATGACCACAAATTTTAAAACCGGACAAGAATATGATGCGGTTGTTTATACAGTATCCGTTTAGTTCAGTCTTGATGTTGATTGCAGCCATGCCTTTCGCTTTACTTTGACGTGCCCAAGACTGAGGGGTCCACCACCAACATTTATCCTCTTTTGACTTCGCTCCATGATTATCTTTATCATAGTTTCAGTTCAGCTTTCAACACCATAGTGACTTACCACAGAACCCCGTGAGAGCTATCATCACACACTCCTTGGACTCGAGCCGTCATCAACGGCATCAGTCCGCTTCTATTATTATCGCTGCTAGCGACTGGGTTGAAAGTGCTTTGATTTGTCTCTGGGCACAAGATTTAGCGCTTGTATAAATACTATTATTTATCATTATTATTCTTATAAGCCGGAATTGTTTGATTGATAAATCAACAGATCACCCACGGCGTTTACGTGACGGAAAGCTCGCACGGATTTGGCAGATTAGTCATTGTGTCAAATTCAACACTGAGTGAAGTTTAACGATGCGACCTATTCGGGCTGTCACTCACTCGAACTTAAAGTCAAGTTTTTCGGGGCTTTGGCTTTGATGTGAGATCGGGATGAACTCGATCGGCTTTAAAATGTGGGTGTGGTCTGGGATCCGCGACAACACACACACACACACACACGCGCGCGCGCGCACACGGGCTGAGGCGGATACACACGCGGAGATTTGTGTTTGTTTGGCCTTATCTCGTCTTTTCTCATTTCTTTATCACTCAGTGACGGATCGAGGGCCCAAAACTGTGTGGGAGAATCTAAAACAATCTTGGCCTTTGACCAGTCCGGGTAAACTTGCACTGAGTGCGTGTCGTAGAATCTGCGCCAACAAGGATATTTGTTGTCGAGTGTTCAGGCATGGAATCCTGATTCATCAAACCTTTCAGCTATGTGTGAATAAACAAGGAAGGGACACGACTCTTGATAAACCTCCGGAAAGTTTGAGTGTTTTTTTTTCAAGCATTTTTGTGCAAGTTTTCTTTATGACAATAGCAGGGAAATCGCGCTTCATTACTTGTAAAATGTAAAACTGGTTCAAGATGTGTACATGTTCTTCGTCGATCTTGACTATGGCAGAACAAAACGATTGTTGTAGACATTGACAGGGGAGGCAATTTGCGTGATTTCCGTCAAAATGTCCCATGTGTGGACACAGCTGGAAATACTGTAGAAGTTTGTTCCCTTTGTTAGCAGTGTGTGCATACATTGGAACGTAAACGCCGCTTTGGATGCTTGGGCAGTTGCTCGAGCGTAGGAATCAGTGAGTAAATCCCGGGCTCGGGAAGGCCAGTTATCTCCCTTCTTCCGTCCCCTGTTTTGACCCTGTTGAGTCTGAATGGCCCCCCAGCCCATAGCAATACAATACAACACACAAACTTAATTGTGTATACTTGGGAACAGAGATGTCCTTTTTGACAGCAGCAAGTGTGCAACATAAAAAAGAAAACGACAAACAAATAAAACGAATGAAAAATTAAAAAAAGATAATTTAAATGGCACCAAATGGAAATAGCTATAATTATACAAATATACAGATTATTGAAATTCTCACGCCCCTCCATTTCATGCGCGCCATTAGAAATGCGGTGTCCGTGGTCTTCATCCATCTCTTCAGTCAGTCTAAGAGCCTTCTGTTACAAGTAATTTTTTTTTTTAACTGCACGCAGGAAAAAAAAAGAGAAAAAAAAAGGGTGGGGTGGCGGGGGTGGGGGTGGGGGGTGGGGCGTGGGGGGGTGGTGGCGCTGTCAGTGTAGCGACGCGCTCTCCCTGGGAAGAGCAGCCCGAATTTCACACAGAGAAATCTGTTGTGATAAAGTATCAGTATCAGTAGCTCAAGGAGCAAGAAATACAAAAGCAAAATATAAACGTATCAGTGACATCATTAGCGGTCAAACACTGGTCAGTGTCGTCACGGTCGCCTATTTTGTCGTTCAGTTCGCAGGGCCGGGTTCCGGTTTCAGTTTCACAACAAGGTGTCCGGCATTGCGTTCGGACAAATCCATATACGCTACACCACATCTGCAAGGCAGCTTAACCCAAATGCGCTTCGTCAGTCTTCAAGTTGAGTGCATGCATATCATAATGATTATATTTTATGTTCCAATCAGAGCGGATTTCTTCAAAATGAATTTCGATGAGAGTATACAACTTCTGTTTGCCACGGGTTCTTTTTGAGTGGGCCAAGTGCGTGCTGCACTGATGACTTTTTCCACTGAGACAAACTTGGAAGAGAGGATGAGACCAGTTCACTGACATTAGTGCGGAGTCTTGTCTTGTGGCGAAAATTCTCCATGAAGAGGCTACATGTATGTGAATATCAACGAGAGAGAGCGAGAGAGAGGGGTGGGGGTGGGGGGGGGGGGAGAGAGACAGAGAGCACAGATTCAGTCCCGCCCCCGCCCCCCACCCCCCACCCCCCGAACAGAAAGAGAGATCTGTCCTGTCAAATACGATATGAGAGAAAGGGGAGGAGGAGAAGACAACTGTGCTTGTGAAGCAAAGCACAGACCTTTCATCAGTCACTGTCACTGTTATTGAAATAATGAAGCTCTCCCTGTCTCTGTCTCTCTCTGTTTCTCCCCCGTTTCTCTCTTTCTCCCTCTGTCTGTCTCTCGCTCTCCCTCCACCCTCTCTCTCTCTTTCTGTCTCTCTCTCCCCCCCTCTCTCTATTTCTACCCCCTTTCTCTCTCTCTCTCCCTCTCTCTCTCTCTCTCTCTCTCTCTCGTCGCGCGCACGCATTCTCTTGGATCACCCTGACTCATCCTGCTTCTTGTTTGAGAGAGAGAGAGACAGAGAGAGAGAGAGACAGAGAGAGAGAGAGAGAGAGAGAAGAAAGAAGAAGAAAAAAAAAAGCCCCATAAACAAACGGTATCGTTGTACGTGCCTGACAATTACATGGTGAAGTGTTTTTTGGAAGAATCCATCTGTCTCTGTCTGTCTAGTTGCACCCCCCTCCCACCCCTCTCCCGACCGCCCGCCTCCCCCCTCACCCTACCCCATTATGACACTGTCCTATTCTTCTTTTTTTTTTTTTTTTTTTTTGCTGCCCTGTCATCTTCACCGTTTCAGTGGCATCACTCCCACGCCGCTCATTCCGAGTCCCCCGGGCCGTACATGGCCACACCCCCGGGTTCGTCTGTCACACTCCCAGCGTCGGCAGTCCGCAGGGAATCATCGATGTTAGGTCGCCAGAAGGCCACACACCTGAGGAGACCCTGCACTGCTGCTGATCGAGTCACTTCGGTGGTATTCAGTGGTGCCTGTTCTGATCTAACGTCATCGATGTTAGGTCGCCAGAAGGCCACACACCTGAGGAGACCCTGCACTGCTGCTGATCGAGTCACTTCGGTGGTATTCAGTGGTGCCTGTTCTGATCTAACGTACTTAGGACACCACCTACTAAGCCCTTTACTAACGACAGTAATGGCTTTGTCGCGGAGCCAGACTGAGCGAGCGTCCCTCCCAGTGTGGAGACCGCCACCACGTCCCTCAAACAAATGACCCCAATGAATCTGCCGACACTGAAGACATTGACAGGACTCACCCCAAGCACGGTAGTGAAGGGTGTACGAGTCGAAACAGGTCACCATGAGAGTAGGGCATGAAAGGTCACAAACTTTGGGACTGTTTTGTTTGTATTGATGATGATGATGATGATGGAGGAGGAGGAGACACAGTCCTATGTTTGCTTTGTCTCTCTTCCCGAGGTCTTTTCCGGCCTCCCTGCTTACTCATGGCTTTATTGTATCGCACTTCAGTTTCATCACGTCCGTGTATGCTTATCATCATCATTCCGAATGTCCAGCAGTGCTCAGCTGTTAAGTGTTAAGAATCAGTGTTGCTGTTAAGGTTGTAGGTCTACAGAAGCAAAAGTAGTCGTGGGTTTTTTTTTTCTTTGAAGAAAGAAATATAAAATGTATAAGTCCAGAAAGTGTCTAATATATAATGTGTGTGTGTGTGTGTGTGTGTGTGTGTGTGTGTGTGTGTGTGTGTGTGTGTGTGTGTGTGTGTGTGTGTGTGTATACATGCGACAGAGTTGTATCACTTTTGTTGTTATCGTCACAACAGATTTCTCTCTGTGAAATTCAGGTTCCTCTTCCCGCGTCGCCACAGTGCAGTGCCACCCATATAATTTATCTATCTATCTGTCTATATATCTGTTTGTCTATCTATCTATCTATCCGTCTATCTATCTACAAAAGAGAGAGAGAAAAAATGTCTGTCTGCAAGTGCATTTGTTTTACAATGAAAGTGCATTTTCCTACAGAATTTGACCAGGAACAACCCTCTTGTTGCCGTGCACGGTTCTTTAACTCTCTCCATACGAACGGCGAAACAGACGACGTTAACAGCGTTTCATCCCAATTACCATCATCAAAATATTACAAGCGGAACGCTCTTATACTGAAGAGGTGAATGTTGACAAAGAATAACACAGTTCTGACGACGGAAGCTAAAGGTTGGGTCATTCACTGGACACCCACTGGACATCCGAGGGGTCTGTGCAGAGGAGAAGAGAGGACTGGCCGTACTGAGTGAGTTAACGTGCGCTAAGTGCATGCCACGCACGAAACTTGCGTTTATCACCCGAATGACTTGCGGTCCAGGCCACCACTCAAAAGTCTAGCGGAAGGTGGAGGACATAATTGGCGAGAGTGGGATTGGATCAGTGCAGTCAGATTATCTCCCTTCTTCCTAGCATCGGTTTCGGTTTCTCAAGGAGGCGTCACAGCGTTCTGGCGGACAAATCCATATACGCTGCACCACCTAGCAGATGCCTAATCAGCAGCAATATCCAGCGTGCTTAATCAGGCATTGAGTACATGCGTATAATTATTTATTTATTTATTTGTGGAACCTATCAACGTGGATTTCTTCTACGGAATTTTCTCCAGTGGACAGCCTTCTTGTTGCCGTTTTTGAATAGAATAGAATAGAATAGATTAGATTAGATTAGAATAGAATATGTCTTTATTACCAAGTGTACCGGGGTCACAAAGAATATTGGGGGAATAGTACATGACAAGGTTCGAAAATAAATCGAAAATCATTCACAAACACAGATACAGTAGAAATTAAGATACACACACAAGTGCATAGCAATACAAAAACTTGTGCAAACTCACACATGCACGCACTGCACACACACACACACACACACACACACACACACACACACGTCTGAACAGAAGCTGCATATTGCATGTGGATGGGGCTGATGACTAGATCTTCAGGTAGATGGTTGTTGATTGTACAATTCTATTAATCATACTGGATTTTTTTTTGATGTTGTTGCTGTTTTTTTTGTTTTTTGTTTTTGTTTTTTTGTTTTTTCCAATGCGCCAAATGCGTGCTACACTCGTGAACTTGGTTTATCATCTCATTCGATTCACGGCTCAGCCGCCGCTATTTTCTCCCCCTCCACTAGACCTTGAGTGGTGGTCTGGACGCTAGTCATTCGGATGAGACGATAAACCGAGGTCCCATGTGCAGCATGCACTTAGCGCACATAAAAGAACCCACGACAACAAAAGGGTTGTTCCTGGCAAAATTCTGTAGAAAAACCCACTTCCATAGAAAAAAAACAAAACAAATAAAACTGCACGCAGGAAAAAAATACAAAAAAAAAAGAAGAAAAAAAAAAAAGAAAAAAGGTGGCGCTGTAGTGTAGCGACGCGCTCTCCCTGGGGAGAGCAGCCCGAATTTCACACAGAGAAATCTGTTGTGATAAAAAGACATACAAATACAAAGGAGAAAGGGCGAGAGCGGGAAAATCGAACCCAGACCTTCACGGACACTGTGTTGGCAGATGATGAGCGTCTTAACCATTCTGCCACCTTCATTCATTCCTTCTATCCTTTCTCTCTTCTTCTTAGGCGGTCGCATCACCACTAGCCCAGCACTCTGCATGATTGTAATGTATATCGGGTGTCCCCCCAAAAGTGAACCGCTTCTTGACAAGTGTTTTCTCAGTGATAGAGAAACCGAACTCATTGAAAATTTTTGCACAGTACCCTTAGGGTATCATCCACAAGTCTGAAAAATATCTAAAAGTTCGGACGTAAATTATGCGAGTATTGTTAAACTCAAAACAGCATGTCAAAAAATCCAATATCAGAGCTGTGCAATGTGACCTTCATCATGTTCATGCCAGCTGCCAGGTGTTGGCATCTGTCACTCAGTGTCAGTCTAAAAATAGCCTGTGTGGGTGTCAAGTCTATTGATTTAAAAAATTTTTTTTATTGTCGTCTGTATCCAAAATCAGTTCTGTCCAAAGTTTCAGTTTGGGAGGATCAACCATGCCTTTGAGTGAAAGTGATAAGGTTACCATTGAAAACTGTTTCAAGTAGAAAGTGAGTTTTCCTCTGATATTGGATATGTTGTTTTGAATTTGACAATATTCGCATAATTTGCTCCCGAACCTTTAGATATTTTGCAGACTTATGGACAACACCCTCAGGTTACTGTGTGGATAATTTCAATGAAATCGGTTTCTCTATCAGTGAAAAACACCAGCAAGGCCGATACTTCACACTAAAAAACCAAGCTGATAAGGTCAGTATCAGTGGCTCAGGGAGGCGTCACTGTGTTCGGACAGGTCCATGTGAGCTACACCACACCTGCCAAGCAGATGCCTGACCAGCAGCGTAACCCAACACACTTAGACCTAAAAAAATAAAAATAAAAGAAAATAAAAATAGTAGATGAATACATAAAAAAAAAAACTTCAACTATGTATAAGGCACAAAAACTTGATGAAGTCAACTATAAGAGCACACACAAAAAATAAAAAAAAAAAAAAAAAAAAAATTTAGTTCTTGGTTGTTAAGGTCACCATGTAGGAATCAGAGATGAGGAGAGGGTGTTGCTGGGCCCTCTCCCCGCGGACTGTGTTCATCAAGATCACCACCGCTCTCATCACGTCACTGAAGGCACGAGGCCCACAGGTAAGAATATATCCTACATGATGACGCTAGTTCAGCCGGAAAAATCCTTTCTTCTGTCTCGTCTTACACGATAAAAACAGGTTGATGATTTCCGCATATAAATGAAATGATGATAATATACCCTACCAATGGATAGCAATACAGAAGCTCATTGAAATCACAACAAACTTTTATCCGAAATATTTTCTATAATTAACTTAGACAAATCTGAGTTTGGAAAAAATTTAAAATAAATTGTATAAACAAAATTGTTACTTCTAGCAAGAACGATAACTTTTTAGTTTGTTCCACATAGAAACTTTTTTTTCCATTAATATTATTATTATTAATTTATTTATTTATTCGTTTTTAAATTATATTATTATTTCTTTCTTTCTTTCTTTATTTTTATTTTTATTTATTCTTTTTTTCTCTCAAGGCCTGACAAAGTGCGTTGGGTTACGCTGCTGGTCAGGCATCTGCTTGGCAGATGTTGTGTAGCGTATATGGATTTGTCCGAACGCAGTGACGCCTCCTTGAGCTACGGAAACTGAAACTGAAACAGAAAATACTTGTTAAAAAGCGGTTCACTTTTTTTGGAACACCCGATACATAGTGCATCATCGACATCTGCTTGTTTGATTGTGTGTGTGTGTGTGTGTGTGTGTGTGTGTGTGTGCTTTATTGATTTTGTGTAATATGTGTGTGTGTGCTTGTTTGATTGTGTGTGCGTGTGCGTGCGTGCGTGCGTGTGTGTGTGTGTGTGTGTGTGTGTATGTTTGATCGTATGTGTAATATGTGCGTGTGTGTGTGTATGTGTGTGTTTGCGCGCGCGCGCGCGTGTGTGTGTGTGTGTGTGTGTGTGATTGATTTTGTGTAATATGTGTGTGTGTGTGTGTCTGCTTGTTTGATTGTGTGTGTGTGTGTGTCAGTGTGTGTGTGTGTACTATGTGCGTGTGTGTCCTTGTTTGAGTGTGTGTGTGTGTGTGTGTGTGTGTGTGTGAGAGAGAGAGAGAGAGAGAGAGAGAGAGAGAGAGAGAGAGAGAGAGAGAGAGAGAGAGAGATCTGTCTTCTGACACATGACGGAAGTGACAGTCATGGCGAGAAAGTGGGGGTTGGGGGAGGGGTGGGGGGGGGGGGGGAGAAAACGGAATCTTTCTCAGAAAGTGACACGGTTATGCCCGGAGGAGGGTTGACAGGCAGGTTCATTAATTCATGGTTTGTGAGTGTGATGTCAGCGTGTCCCTGCTCTGTTCAGTTCCAGGCCATCCATCAGATTTGCCCGGAAAATCACTGCGCTGGGCAGTCTGTTTCACCTCCGTGTGTGTGTGTGTGTGTGTGTGTGTGTGTGTGTGTGTGTGTGTGTTGCGGACTACTGTTTCGCTTTTTTTTTCTTTCTTCTCAGCATTTATCAACAGTATCATTGAGCCTAATTGAATCATGTCCCACTTGAACACGCTAACATAAACCATCTTCGTTGTTGTTTATAAGATATGTACATATGTAACAACTTAGCAGTACAGGAACGCAGGTAATAACTAAACAATTTGACTCTCCCGTTATTTCAAAGTAAGTTTGGAACTATTAATAAAACTGAAGCAAAATGTAAAAGTAACTATAGAAATCTTTCAAAGACTACAATTAGAGGCCATTTGAATTCTCTTCGAAGGAGAGGGAGCCAAACTGTATGCTTGACTGTTAAAGTAACTATAGAAATCTTTCAAAGACTACAATTAGAGGCCATTTGAATTCTCTTCGAAGGAAAGGGAGCCAAACTGAATGCTTGACATGACTGGAGTTTCGTCCCCTGTGGACTTCCCACCTTTCCCAGCACCAGCAGTGACCTGTAATCCCCTGTCACAAGTGATCGTCAACTTGAGAGACACCAATCAAAGTTTAGTAGTGTTCATAATCATAGCGGGGTGACTATAAATTTAATCTCATGTTGGTATTGATATTAGCATTATTTTACTATATTACGTATTTTATTTGTTTATTTGTTTTATTCTAATATTTCATTACTTACTGTTTATGAATGTTATTTGATACAATTGATGATGTGGTTCATCAGCCGTCATGTTAACTCTTTCACCGCCAGTCCTTGTCGGATAAACACAGAAAAGACAGTGGCCAAGAATAGCTGGGGATTCCCCCTGCGATGTATAGAAAATACGGCCTATCCTACCACCGAACATTAAGAGCAGTAGGTTCATGGATAACAGACCAATGAATGATCACCTTTCAGTGACATAGGTCCTCTACCACGCCTGTGCATAAATGCGGGCTTGGAGGTGAAAAGGTTAAAATTGAAGTGCATGCAACGTTGTGAGCACAGTATAAGCTTTAAGCTTTGTTGATGATACTCTTTCGTCTTTGTTTGCATTGTAATCATGTGTATTGTTTAACAATTACAGATTATTCAAACTATCGCGGGAAAGTCACAGTCCAATGACTTCGCAAAAGCAGCCCATGAAGGAAGAAGTAATTAAGTAAGGAACAGAAGGAAAACAATGATAAGATGTATCACTCACTCACTCACTCATTCCTTTGACCGCTGGGGTCGTTGGGGGGATATGAGGAAGATGTCATAGTTCGCCACGCCGTTCTGTTGGCAGCTGTCGTGAGGAGATCTGGCATCGTCATTTTGGTCCATTCCTTGACGTTGTCGGACCAGCTCTTTCTCTGCCGTCCCCGTCTGCGCCCTCCCTCTACAGTCCCTTGCAGGATGGTTTTGGAGAGGGTATATTGTGTCGTATGACGTGACCAAACCATGCCATCTTCCGTCGTTTGACAGTCGCCAGCAGTGGTTCTTGGGGCCCAACAAGGTTGCTGACCAGGTTCCGCATATAGTCATTGGTCTTGTGTTACACAATTATTACACAATAAGAAATAACGGTAACTAACAGGTTACCTTGAAAATAAATAATCTTTGCACCTGATGCTCGGTGATCGGAAAAGGTTGCAAGGGACATAAAAAGTGTGTAAAGCACGAGTGCTCAGCTCAGCTCAGTGGTCAGCTCAGTAGTCAGCTCAGCTGTTATAACCCAAGCACTGTCAGATGGACAGGCACTGACACAGAGTGAGTGTTGTGTGCAGTAGCCTTTGCTTCAGTGGATCTCCAAGAGATGCTGTCCACCACTGGTTTACCTAATTATATTTGTACAACCTAGTAGTGGAGGAGATCAAGTGTAGGTATATATATATATATATATATATATATATATATATCTGTGTGTGTGTGTGTGTGTGTTGGTGTGTGTGTGTGCATGTGCGTGTGTGCGCGCGCGTGTGCGTGTGTGTGTACATATATGTAAATATATAACAACATTTGTTTATCTACACACACACACACACACACACATATATATATATGTATGTATGTATGTATGTATATGTATATAAGACACAAGATTGTAAATGAAAACAAGGCGACTAATAACTGAACAATAACCCTTCCGTTGTTTCAAAATAACTTTGCAAAAAATGTATAAAAGGAAGGAAAATAACAACAGCAGCAACAACAACAACAACACAAAATACATAACCACCAACGAAATCATCCCTTCTCAAAGATACCTCCCCAGAAAAAAAAAAAAAATCTTCACAGAGGGGCAGACATACGGGTTTTTTGTTTGTTTGTTTGTTTTTGTCACCGTACAGGTGGTGTGTGAACAGAAGCTTTTGTGAAGTGGAACAGAAGCTGTTCTCAAGTGCTCTTTACTCTCCCTCTGCCCCTGTACTGCCCCCTCGCTCTCTCCGCTCTACTTCATCCACGGCTTTCCCCCGTGTTGTGGGGGTTAACTCACTGCTCTTAAAATACATGGATAGCGCATGCCTTCTTTGAGCCCCTTTGCTAAACGAAGCCAGCGGAAGCGTTCAATCAGCCATTTTGCTACTCATGTCAGTATAGCGCGAAACGGCTACTTCATATATGTTGCCGAGTGCTCAGCTGGCTTCACGGCAAGTTTTCACTTGCTCGCGGCGTTAGTTAAGCTGACATTCCTGTGTGTGTCTCCACTGCAAGTTTGTGCCACGTGTCACTGCACTGTTTCCCTGTAATAACTTTGGTAAATAAACCAGTGGCAGATTTCAATCAAGACACGACATTTGACATGTCGTAGGGGCAAGCATAACACGATTTTATCGAAGATACACGGTTACAGTTCAGAAACTACCACCAGTTAGCAGACGACTTGTCAACGGACTGACGGCCGGATACGAGAAACAATATGGCGTCCAGTTGGCTTCAGCTTTCCTGGCCAAAGAGCTATCCATGTATTTTTAGAATAGGGGGGTTAACTGGGCAGACTAAATGCTGTGGCGATACTTCAGCTGTTTGTCCTGTGGCTTAGTGGAGGTTAGTGCCTGTTTCTCCCTCCCCTCCCCCTGTCTGTCCGTCTGTCTGTCTGTCTGTCTGCACCATGTTGGTGTTAGAGATTCGGACATTCGTCATTCTGGAATGACTTGACACGAAACGCCTATTTTCGTGTGTGTGTGTGTGTGTGTGTGTGTGTGTGTGTGTGTGTGTGTGTGTGTGTGTGTGTGTGTGTGTGTGTGTGTGTGTGTGTGTGTGATATGAATAAATAACTAAAAGAATATATATGTATAATATATGTATGAATAAATAAAAAAAAGATAGAAAAGGATAAAAAAAAAAAAAGCAAAAAGACAAAACCCATGTATATATATCGATGATTCCTAAAGGCCCACTAGCCCCCAAGGCTGCAGCACTAAGTGCCAGTGCAATTTTGCCTCCTAGTTTGAGAGACATGGTCCTAATATATATGTGTGTAAATAATATATATTTGTGTATGTGTGTGTATGTGATATATATATATATATATATATATATATATATATATATATATATATATATATATATATATATATATATATATGTGAGTGTGTGTGTGTGTGTGTGTGTGTGTGTGTGTGCGCGCGCGCACGCGCTTGTGTGTGTGTGTGCAGAGAGGGGAGATGGGGGAATAAGGTATGAGGAGGGTGGTGAACAGCTTCCTGAAACAGTCGTTATCATGACCTATGTAAAAAGCAGATATATCCTGACACACAAGCGTACGCGTCCACACACACACACACACACACACGCGCGCGCGCGCGCGGTTGCGCATTCATACGGGGGTTCACATTTGCATCTACTTATTCATCCTACTATTCATCTGTGTGTCTGTGTGTCCGTGGTAAACTTTAACATTGACATTTTCTCTGCAACTACTTTGTCAGTTGACACCAAATTTGGCATACAAATAGGAAAAATTCAGTTCTTTCCAGTCATCTTGTTTAAAACAATATTGCGCTTCTGGGATGGGCACAAAAAAATAAAGAATGAAGCCTAATTATATGCAAACTGCATTTACTGTTATATTTATATTTTTTTGTATTCTCTAAACTTGGCACTTTGATCTGATATTCTGACCCAACAGCTAGAGCAGTCATTATTATCATTTTTGGTTCAAACAGGAACTTCTTTTGCTAAGCATGGAAGTTTTATTTATTTTGCAAACGTTTTGGTGCAGCTAGTAAAAAAGGGAAATTACTCTGTAATGCTAGTGGAGTTAATTTGCTTTAAAATGATCTTTCTCATCTTAAACATTACATTTTGAAACAAGAGAGGCAAGGCCTTCAAGACTCACTTGTGATGCACTTTTTAAAAAAAATGCAAGCTTTTTATTTCTTGAGTATAATTTCAAAATGTAATGTTTAAGATGAGAAAGATCAGTTTAAAGCAAACTAAGTTCCCCAGCAGAGTAATTTCCCTTGTTTTACTGCCTACACCAAAACGTCTGCAATAAATAAAACTTCCATGCTTAGCAAAAGAAGTTCCTGTTTGAACAAAAAATGATAATAATGACAGATCTTTTGTTGGGTCGAATATCAGATCAAAGTGCCAAGTTTAGAGAATACAAAAAAATATAAATATAACAGTAAATGCATTATACTCAATACATAAAAAGCTTGGATTTTTTTGAAAAGGGTATCACAAGTGAGTCTTGAAGGCCTTGCCTTTCTTGTTCCACAGATGAAATGACTCAAAAGAGTTAAAGTTCTAGGATTAATGAAAGCAGCACCTGCTCTATTATTTACAACACAGCAGTTGGTTGGTAGGCTGTAAATACCTTCAGATGATTAGAATATTTGTCCTGCAAATAAATTTGAGTATGTGATGGAAAAAAAAATGAGCACAGTCTTCGTTTGGGAGACATACCAAGTCCGTTCTCTCTCCTAGGGCTGTTATTCAACATCCACTGCGACCAAGGCTGACTCCTGGAAATCAATGACAAAAACCACTCAACGTCTGACAGAGCATTCAGACCGATACTGAGTGTGAGATTTTATCAAGGCAGGCGATGCCAGCCAAGCCTGAATAACTGTGTCAAGATCTTGCTGGCAACTGATGAGTTGGCCATTGCCATTCTGAAAGAAGGTAATAAACCTACGGTAGTCTTCTTCAGTTGTGAAGAAGTGACGTAAATCCATTAAGTCGTGTATTCTTTGAACACGACGCAGCCAACTCATCAGCACCCCACAATCCACAGACAGCGTGTGGAGCCTGGAAACACAGCACAGTGATCATTGGAAAAAAAAAGAGAAAAAGGCAACAAAACAATCACATACACACAATCAAATTCTCAGCACTAGAACTTGTAAGTATCAGCACAAAGTGTTATCACTGACACCAGAGAGACCCATGGGCCACCAGTTCCTAGCTTTCTATAGACTGCAACCCTGTTTTTTCACAGACCTGCTGATCAGGCTAACAAATGTGAAGACCCGGCAGTTTTATTTTTCTGTATTCAGCAGATACTGTGAAGTGTATATCATGGATCTACCCACATGCTCAGACACGTCCTTCAAAATGAATATGAACTGAAACCAACCCCATACCTTGACTCCATTATCCATGGGACATTCATGATTCAGCAAGAGTATGTTATGTCTCTATAGCCATGCGGTTTGCTATGATCTTGACCACAAAAAAAGAAAAAAGAAAAAAAGATTTATGTTCCACTTTGGGGGTTTAATGCACACCATAACCACTCTGGACAAGTCCAATTCTCTTGACTCCTTTGTAAAAAAAAAAATCATGAACAGCGGATCAGACACCTTCTCCCAATCATGTCGTCTGCTGGTGACTAGTGCAGCAGACCACTGCTCACTGTAAAACCTGAGTCTGTTCAAACCTCTTATCTTCGGCATCAAATCCATAAAACGGCTCGCTCTCATGGTCCGAATCTGTGAAAACACCCAAGACAGACAAACCACACAATGTCTCTCTTCAACTAGTTCAAATCACTGCTGAAATTGCCGTTTACTGCTTCAATGAGAAGCAAGAAGTGGAGAAGCGATTTTGATGGGTACATCAACGCTTAGTTACAGTTGCAGAACTTCATATACAGAGGGGGGAAATGAGCAAGTTTAAGACAAGTGTACATAATACAATTCACAGAACTTTTTCAACCAGTATGGATTTGACTTCACAAATCACACAGGTATCACCATGTACAAGAAACACGTATTCAAGTGAAATGAGGTACAATTTTTTATTTATTTTATTTTTTTTTTACAATACTATAATATCTGATGCCTCAATAACTATCCCCATTTGATTTATTTATAGAACAGTACAATAATCATGTTTTGTTAGATTATTGTGCATTGATTTACTTTTATTTAGTTAGTTTCCACAACAAGTCTGTGGTGTGTTGTTTTTGGTGGTTGTTTTTTTCTTGATACCATTTTCCAATGAATACTATAAATAACATTTCCTAAGCCCACCAAAAATGTTCAATGCATGGTCTTGTTTTATCAAGTCAGCATTTTCTGAGGGTTTTTTTGCCAAAACAATAATATTTATAAACTGAATATTTCATCTGTAGTATCAATTCTATGTTCAACTTTATATTTGAGAAATTATTTATATTTTCCCTTGAAAACACTGTCCAAACCCCTCTAAATCAGTTGACAAAATTTATAATACAATAAATAATACTAAAACTGCTTCTACAGAAATTGCACATCACTGTTAACTGTTATTCCTATTTTTATACTAAAGGATTTTGTGTGTAATCAGTATACTGAGAAATGTTCTAAATGGAACTATTTCAGTCTTATTTCTTTATTTTTTTTCCACTTCATTCATAGTGGTTTCTCAATTTATTACATTTTTTACAATATCCAGTTTTTTTGTTCCGACTTAACACAGGAATTAACGTTGTATGTAAACACTGGTTCAAGCAGTGGTCAAAATATATTTTAGATCCTTTCTTACAATTACATATTATCTGTGGTGCCTTTGAGTTTTCACAGCAGATTTTATTTCCAATGAAGATTAATATTGTTCATGATTAAGAAGCCTCCTATTCTAAGTAAAAGCGAAAAATCCACATCACACACACAGGTATAATGCATATCAAATTAAAGACTGATGAACCCTAACTGATGCAGACCATATGATTGTTTGTGCACATTATCATATGCACTAACAGATGAGAGATTTGCACAAAGCATTTCACAAATAAAATGTAGCCAATTATTTCAATAATCTCGCGAACTGTTGATGTGATCCACATACTTTTTATCACAGACAACGCAACTTTCATACTGACCATTCAACTTTCACTGAGCTGTGAACTAATCAAAATTATTAGCCCCATCACTTGTCTGTATTACCTTGGATGTTTCTCAATCAGTGAAGCAAACATGGAGGGTGACAGCCAGCGGGACCCATTTCCACTGATGTCCAGGTGTTGCAAGCGAGGCAGGGGGTTCCTCAGCAATCCATGGAAAGGCCACTGCTTTGATCTTACTGCCAGCGGGTACTCATTTTCCGTCAGATTCTGCAGGCAAACTTTCTCCAGTTGCCGACAGCAGTCCACCAGAGTATCAACTGCGTATTCCACAGAGGTAAAGACGGAATGTGACAGGTCAACACGCACCAATCTGACCTGATACGGGAACCAAGCCACAATGTCCTGCACTGTCTTGCAGTGTTGTGCTGTCAGGTTTCTGACACACCTGTTGTTCTCCATGACTATCTTAATCATTTCAGAGGGCGTGTCACTGGGCACAGTAATGGTCAGTGCCTTGCTGAAGGCGGAGTCCATAATGTCCTGGCAGTTTCTGTTCACATCGCGCAGAACTAACTTGTCCTCAGTTGACAAATATGGCAGCAAACAGATCCAAATAGGATGGTCAGATGGCATTGACCAGAAAGCTTGCTGCAGTTTTTGTCGATTTTCAGTAATATCACTGGAAAGCTTTCGTTTTTGACTGCCGGTCTCCACTGCTATTTGTGTTTGTGGATCACGATGACTGGGTGTTTGCTGCAGTTTCTGCGGATTTTCTGTAATATCACTGGAAAGCTTTCGTTTTCGACTGCCAGTCTCCATTGTTATTTGTGTTTGTGGATCACGATGACTGGGTGTTTGCTGCAGTTTCTGCGGATTTTCTGTAATATCACTGGAAAGCTTTCGTTTTCGACTGCCAGTCTCCATTGTTATTTGTGTTTGTGGATCACGATGACTGGGTGTTCTGACAGGGCCCTGCTGCCATTCCTCTTCTTCCCTCCACTTGCTCTTTTGGAATCTGAAAAGAAAACATATCTTAATACACACTGAGATAAAAACTAAAGAAAACACTAAACCCATGTCATTTTGAGGAATATAAAGAGCACAAAGAATGAATGTTTTTGTGCTCTATGTATTTCTATACTGTGATTGTGAAGCACAAGACTGCCAAAGCAGTCACTGAGTCAGCCATACAAATGGACATTTACACTGTTTAAATCAAAGAGCTTGGAGAAATGGAAGAACAAACAACTGAAACATCATTACTCTTAAATATCTACTGGGCATTAATTGTTAACATGGATGCTTTCTCTAAGATGTCATTCTTCAGACAAGACCTATTTATAATCAACAGCGCAATTAAAATGGCGGGGAGATCTATTCTTATCTGAATATCCAACCCAGGTTTATACTTCACAGCTTCACAACTTAACAAAACAAAACAAAAATAAAAAAAATAAAGTCCACTGACACAGTGACAGTCATATCTATATCTATATCAATGTATGACTTTAGTTTAGCTTGTCATTTAAGCAGCAACACTCCATTCTTGGAGTTGTACAAGCTGGAAGTGTTATGGTTGACTGGTTGTGCAGATGCATGATCAATAATGGACCTTTTATTGATCAATGTTGTGAGCTTGTTGCACAAGACATATATAAAGATATAATCACAATCATGACATCAATCATCACTATAGTATAATGACTATAATCAAAAATTCAAATGAAAAGAAATTAAAAAAAAATATATGTCTAAAATAAAGAAGGAAATGAATATTCAAATACAAAAAAAAAGAGAGAGAGAAAAAAAGAAAATAACGATACTGATAATAAATAAAATAAAATAAAAAGACAATAATGATAATAAATAAGCAAATAAATGTAAAACATATAGACACACACACACATATAACACACATATATATATATGTTCTCTTCTTTTAAGTCAGGGCAGTTCCACATGGAATGTTGCAAGGTTTGATGTCCAACTTTCAAATGCTTTAAAACAATTTCTAAAAACATAAATCCACAGTGTTTCAGTTAACTTACCAATATAAGAAACATGCAGAGTTACAAACAACAGTTATCTAATATGATTATCATATTTGCACCAGGTATATAATTATTACATTAAATTAAAAATATTTAAAATGATACTATGCGATATGGACAAAAACTTTACCTCAAATAAAACATCCACAAACTGATAGTGTATTTCAAATATGGGCTGAACAATATATATATATATATAAAGAAAGAAAAGAAATATCAAGTGTATAAGACTAGGAGATTTGGTGTGTGAAAACCCAGGCAGATTTAAAGCATGTTACTTTTTTTTTAAGAGAATGTTATTTTATACTACATGGAATTGGAAAGGGCTGTTTAACAAAAGTTTCATGCAATCAAAGCTTGTTTTTGCCCCTGCCTTATCAACAGTATCATTACTGCTGCTACTACTTTGAAGTATTGACTTAAATTAATGACTTACCTGTTACCAAACCAACTTCATATAAAAACATGCCCATTTGCTGACGACTGTACTGTCTATCAAACTATAAAGACAAAGGTGGACTGCAAGCTACTCCAGGACATCAACACTTTGAAAGCTTAAGAGCAAAAATGGGCCGTAGAGCTTAACACTCAAAAGTGTAATGTTCCAGCCTGCACAAGATCCAAAAAGCCCATCAGTTTAAACTTTTAATCACATCCTGAAACTACCAGTGAAAGGACACATTCTAGAACAAGCGACCAGCTCAAAACACATGGGTGTGGACATGACATAAAATATAGGACGGAACCACCACACTGACAGTTTACAATGAAAGCCAATGCCATACTCATACTGGGTTTGTTTCAAAGAAATATGAAAATGGTAACTAAGACTGATGCTTATGACACTCTTGTATGGCCCCATCTGGAGTACTGTTGCACTGTCTGGAACCCACACACACAAGACCAAACAAGAGCTGCAAAGTATGTTACCAACCAGTATGAGAGGACTAAAAATGTTAGTTTTTATACCAGAACCTGAAATAGGAGTCAATGAAGTCCATGTGCACCAAATCAATGAAGTCCAAGTGCACCAAACTTCAGCTTCTACAGATACAAAATTACCAATATCATTGATATATAAATTATATACCACCTGACATTTTCCTGGCCCATGGTCAATCCAGACCACATTCAATCATTCTCATAAGCTTCAAAAAGCAATCTATATTCAGCTACAACAAATAATGTAATATATCTAAATATAGCTTCTTTCCAAGAACTATTCCAGTCTGGAACTTGTATGATGCACGCGCTCGTAGTGCTTTGTGTATGTAATACTAGTAGTGGTGGTAGTAGTAGTACAGGGGACTGGAATTTGACTGCCTAGGCCCCATGGCCTTTTTTCATGTCCCCTTCAATGTCCGTCTCCTTTTATTTGTGGGATACACATACGTTTTCATTTACTGTAATTCATTCATCAAAGCCAGTAAATTTGTCTTTTAAATCGATATTCATGTCAAGGAGATTTTTAAGACAACGAAACCCAAAATAAACATGAGGAGATTTTTAAGACTAACCTCATAGATAAACATGAGTTACTGACAAAAACGAAATACGATTTTGATGGATAAAATGACTGAGCGAGTCAATGACCCAGGGATCAGGTTTGACATCGGTCATCGGTCATTGACGCATGATTTTGAAATGACCTATTGTTTTACAAGTTGCCAGGTCACATGACTTATTGTTTTTATGACCAGTCGGTCAACCAAAGTAACCCTCTCTCTCTCTCTCTAACGATCGCGATCGCTTTGTCGTCTGCTCCTACAGGAAATGACTATAAACTGGTTTATTAAAATACGGATCCGTGACGAAACGAAATCCGAAACGAATCTTTATCGCTGCCTTTCGCGAGCTTCGGCGAGAAGAATTGGCGTTCCCACTTTTGCATTAACCGGGTGATATTTGACCTACTGATTTTCAAAATGACCTATTGATTTTATGTTATTCCGGTCATATGACCTATTGTCTATTGAACCCAACCTGATCTCTGATGACCTGACCAAAAATAAATATGAGTAAATCTGAAGGGGCATAAAAAGCCAAAAATGGCGAAGCTGTAAGCTTATAGAACAACGCCACAAACCCGGATCCTGATCTAAGGGAAACTACTCCGGTTGATCCCAGCTTGGCGGGATACATATGGCTTTCAAAAAATCACTTTGTCAGGGCTCCATTTGTCCCTTTACATGACACCACAGAACTCCCTGCCCGCAAAAACGGCAGCTGCAGGTCCCCCACCTTGGCATCCTTCAAGGGGGAGCTGAACAAATTATTGATGTAGATTGACATCCCTGCAGAACTGTAAGTCCACGTGCCAGTGAGCGCCAAATCCCGGGCGCCATTTCGGCAGCCGGAGGTGTGAAAACTGGTTTAACTTTTTTTCTTTTCTTTTCTTTTTTTTTTTTTTTTTTTTTTTTTTACCTCCCAACCTCTATCTCTACTTTTCATACATTATTTATTCTCAAATTATTTAGTTTGTACCCACGGCATCGCGCACACCTCGTCAAAAATATCATCATATGTCGGACGACAACAAGCAAGAGGTCAAGGTGAACTGTGAAATTTGAAATTGAAGAGAAAAAAAAAAAGAACAATCAAGATTTTCAGTCTGTAAAGAGATCTTGCACTCAACTTGTAGAAGGGAATAAGAAGTTAAATTTACAGCACAGAATCAGAAAAATGCGAGGAAGCTGCAGATTACCACGCGTGTGCGAAGATTCACAGAGACATGGCACGTCGGCACGAAGGAGGTATCGAAATGAATCCGGAAGTGGGGAAAACACCTGGGAGGAAGCTTTTTTTTTTTTTTTTTTTTTTTTTCCCACAAGGCCTGACTAAGCGCGTTGGGTTACGCTGCTGGTCAGGCATCTGCTTGGCAGATGTGGTGTAGCGTATATGGATTTGTCCGAACGCAGTGACGCCTCCTTGAGCCACTGAAACTGAAACTGAAACTATACTGATTTAGTTTTACTGAAACTGTCTCCCATTGTTGTCTTATTTATTTATTCATTATTATTATTATTACTACCTTTTTATATTGTAATTATTTATTTATCTATCTACTTATTTATGCACGCTTATCTATTATTCACTTTTTTTTCCCCTCAATGCCTGACGAAGCGCGTTGGGTTACGCTGCTGGTCAGGCATCTGCTTGGCAGATGTGGTGTAGCGTATATGGATTTGTCCGAACGCAGTGACGCCTCCTTGAGCTACTGAAACTGAAACTGAAACTGTCCCAAAGGTCCCGAAACCACATCTATCTCATAACCACATGTATCTCACACCGAGAGAGAGACGGACGGAGAGAGGGGTGGGGGGGTCACCTAACAGAGAACTTTTTACTTTGGTTGATAATGGATTAGCAGTCTTCTTTTGGTTTTTTCACGGAGTTTGTTTTCGGTCATAGTGTATGCGTGTCAGTGTGTGACTGATACGCGTCTGCGTCAGTGCCGCCCGCGGTGCTTGCCGCGGCGTTGGTGCGGTGTCAGTCAGTGCGTGCACTCGGGCAAGCGCGCGCATTAAAAGCCATCGTCACATGGCACTGAAATCATAATGGTAACAGCAGTGAAAGAAACACAACTGGTAATAATGTGAGATGAGGTGTGTCAGTCACAGGCTGGAAAAACTGTGCCGGGCATTGAAACCTTACATGCAGTGATCTTCTACACATACTATACACTGAAACAAAAAGAGTGATCTATATCATTAAAAAAATAGATAAATAATAATGATACTAAAAAAAAAAAAAAAATAAAAAAAGAAGAAAAATGACAGAATGACAGAAAAAAAGAAAAAGCCCTTTCGAGCAAACATGTCCTTAAAACAAAATTTTTTTTAACACATTAACAAGTAATTTTCCATAGAAACTGACAACATTCTTGTCAATATCAACAGACAAGATTTTGTTTAACTTGATATGTTTTTCGAGATGTTTGGATAACTGATGCGAATAGTACTGATACTATGGGTCTATATATAGATTGCAGGGTCAGACGGACCACCAAATTTAAAGACAGGGAACACTTTACTGAGCATTTTCAAAAGCTTGTGAACAGGGGGATTTTTCAATACAGAGGTTATGCCGGGATGTGTATAGTGTGTTCAGAGATAAAAGGTGCTGAAGTCTGAATATTACACTATCTCTGCCATCCAAACCTCGAGGTCTGGACTGTTTTAATGAACATAATTCCTTGAACACGTCATGTACACTAATATATGTTAGAAAAGGGTTTGATAGTATATTTTTGGTATCACAAGAACATTTTAGTAACCGCAAGTCATTGGACTGTGTGTTATCAACATTGACAGGTCTTTCGACGACAGTAGTAAAATGTTTCTTTGGGTTTTCAGCTCATAGTTCATTTCCAGGTGGAGTGAAAGTTGACTTTTTCCTCGACAGCTGGTTGACGGCTTTCACTGAGGTGGATTTTGTATCTTTTTGAAATATCATCAAGTCACTCAGTGAACTATTTCTTTGGGGCAGCCCGTTTTATTGCAGTTACTTTGTTTGTCTTTTTCTTGAATTTCTCATCTTTTCCTGTAGTTTCCACAGTGACAGATCACGATATTTCATTTTTAATTTTATATCTTCATTTAACCATGGAGGTTTTTCCTAGTGTTTAGACGTTTGGTCCTTAAGGGGGGGCATGTTATTTGTCAACGACAGAATTAAAGTAAGTTCCTACATCAAGTTGCAAGTGCACTTTCAGTCAGGGTCGGTGCACTGGTAAACATCAGAAAAATTAACCATACGTGAGTAAGCCAGACAGAAATCCTTTTGTATCAAACTTTTTGTAGCTGCGGGGAGAGAGAGATTCCAGATTCCAGATTCCAGATGGTTTAATGTTCATAAGTCATCAGGCTCCTAACATAGTCAACAATAACAGACAGTATTCTAGTACATTACAATTTTGCTTGGACTCTGATTACACAAACCTACAATTTACTTAGCTGACAAGTGGATAAGTCACACACACACACACACACACACACACACACACACACACACACTCACTCACTCACTCACTCACACACACACACACACACACACCGCGCGCACGCGCGTGCGATGCATCCTTCATTTGAATTGAGTTGTGGCCTGCGGCTCACACCTGTACTGCATTGTATGGATATTCGTCTAGAACAGGGACAGCAAATAATCATTTGATTAGCTCCATCAATATGTCACGCTTTTTCTCAGCGTAAAATACAAAATGGGCTAGATTATGCATTGACATTACATCAGGGCATTGCATTAAATCACTGAATTGCTCTTCATTAATAGTGTTTGATCCAAAATAATGATACCGTAATTCTTTGTAGCATGGACAAATACAAATAAAATGTACTTCATTTTCTATTTGATCTTTGCAAAAACTACATAAAACCCTTTGTGTATTGTCTTGAACAAATCGAAAAGCGTTTGCGTTGAGAGGAAGAACACCCATTCTGAGTTTTGCGATCATATCTCTAAAACGTTTTATTCTAATATTATCTATGTAAGGTTCGGGGAAAAAATTTGACTTGAAAGTTGAATACAGCGAAAATCTCTCGCTGGTGTTAATTGCTGTTGTCCAGTCGTCAATAAAGTTTGCAACGAGTCGATCTCTCAATAGCGAGAGGAAAGATCGTTCATTCCCAACACCTTTGTTCAGCCAAACAAAAGCAAAACCACATTTCTGGAGTATGTCTCTGAGTTTCGATGCCCAACACAATTTTCCGTTTTCCTCCATATTAACTTGCATTAGATAAGCTTGTTTGGGCAGTCTGCTAATATTCATATGTAATAATTTTAACCAGTACTTTACTGCTCTCATGCATGAATTTACGTGTAACGGATATCTCCCCAGCTCTCCATATACACATTTATTTGGTGTCTTTGCTGAAACATTTAAGAATCTTTTGCATGCATGGGTGTGCACCTTTTCAATTGAGTCTATTTCCTCTAGACCCCACATTTCTGACCCATATAATAAAATCGGCTGAACCTGGGCATCAAAAATTTTGAAGAAGCACTGCCTCGTCATCTCATTGAGATTTCGGAGGACACGGGCACAGTCATGTACAGCTTTCTTTCCTTTCGTTACGAGGGATCGCACTCCCTGCACATTACTCAACATTGTCGTGAACGTGTATCCCAGGTAAGTGTAACTGTTAACCACTTCTAGATCAGCACCATCCAAGAACCATTTCTCATTTTTCCCTAGGTAACCCCCCTTTCTGAATACCATAACTTTGGATTTTTCTGCGTTTATTTTCAAAAACCTTTCTTTACATAATGCACTAAGATGGTTTAACTGGTTCTGCAGACCCCAGGGTGTCCTTGATAAAAGAGCTAAATCATCTGCGAACAATAAAAGGAACAGTTCGATCAGACCTGGCTGAAGTTGTATTCCATGTTTTCCTACCTCTTCTAGAGCTACGGCTATTTCGTTTATGAATAAGGAGAAGAGTGTAGGACTCAAAATGCACCCCTGCTTAACACCTAAAGGACAACCAAAAAGATCAGTCATTTCCTCATTCACACGAATACATGATGAAACTGAAGAATACATAGCTCTTAAAGCATTAAAAAATGGGCCAGATAATCCTGCTCTCAATAAAGTTGCAAACAAGGAAGCATGATGGACTGAATCGAAAGCCTTTCTCAGATCTATAAAAGCTACATACAATTTTTCGCCTTTTCTACTAAAACATTTCTCTACAATAGATGATAAGGTATAGATATGATCAATCGTTGAATATGATTTTCTGAAGCCTGCCTGCTCTTCAACTACTTTTCCATTGTCATCCATCCATTTAGTAAGTCTTCTTTTAAGTATACTCGTATAAATCTTACTGACCACACTTAACAAGGAAATTCCTCTGTAATTATCAGGTAAATCTGGATTGCCTTTCTTAAAAATGGGTATGATTATCGAGTAACTCCACTGTTCTGGGAACTCACCATTGCTGAAAATCTGATTGAAAAGACGACACAAGAAAGGGACTGATTTTGTTGCTACAGTTTTAAGCATTTCGGCAGTTACCCCATCATAACCACATGCTTTTCCGTTTTTCAGCCCAGTTATGGCCTGATGTACTTCTTCCTCTGAAATTGGAATGTTTAATTCTTCAGCTATATCATGATCCACTACACTATCATACTCTGCTCCATTATTTACCCCCTCTTCTGTCCTGAACACAGATTTAAAATGCTCATACCACTGATCTAAAGTTATCTTTTCACTTGTTTTCTGTTTACCTCTACACGTATTCGATCTCACCTCTGACCAAAATAACTTAGCATCATGAATAGAGTTGTTTAGTCTTTGCGCTTTTTCTTTCTTATACGAACTTTTCTTTGCCCGTATTAGTTGTCGGTATTCCTTTCTTGCCTTTACAAAGGCCAGTCGTTTATCTTCTATAGTTATGTCCTCATCACATCGATCAGAATTTCCTATGGCTATATCCCATTGTCTCTGTGAATTACTTTGGCTTACCTTTCTACCGTATGTTTCCTTTGATTTTCTGAATGTGCTTAAAAGTTTACGTGTTTTTTGCTTCGCTTCTTTGCACTCTTTATCAAACCAAGGGGCTTCTTTTTTTACATGACCAGAATCAATCCTAACTTGCTTTTTCATACAACTGGCAGCATTAAGAAGGCAGTCAACAAATTTGGTCAAAGCTGATTCAGTATCTCTCTCAATCTCTTCGAAAGCATGGCAAAGATCCGCTTCTGACTGTGGAGAAGAAAAGTTAGCTAAGAACTCCCCTTCCTTCTCCCTTGTCCAGCAAAGCTTTTCTCTCCAGATACCTTGCCTATCTTCCCTACTACCCATACTTGCGTTAGTGTTATCACTGCCCAACATAACTGAAATTGGTAAATGGGTAGAATCAACCCTATCAATTATCTCAAAGGATAGAACCAAATCAAGCAACTCATTTGACGTAACGAAGTAGTCGATGACACTACTTCCCGTACTGCAGATATATGTACACCCATCATCAAAACCTTTATCACATATTCCATTTATAACAGAGCAATGGAACATGCTACACAAGTCAATCAGTTGTGATCCAAACAGATTCACTGTTAAGTCTTGTGAGCTTCGTGTCACATACACTTCATCTTCTTGATATAGTGGGTCAAAACCTACTTCAGCCAAACCATTCAGACTGGCTGTTCGTGCGTTCAGATCACCACAAATGAATACGTAGAAATCTTCAAATGTTTCATACAGAGTATTGATACAGTGTTCCAGAGGTTCAATTCCGTAGCCATGTTGTAACAAATTATACACACTCGAATCACTAGGTGGTACGTAGGTTCCAATGAAAAATATATCTTTGAGTGTGCCCAAGACAGTCCTGTCTAACTGTAGACAAATCAGATTATCATACTCTAATTCCACTACTTTGATCTGCTCCCTCAGTTCATTTTTATATCCCACTACTACACCGCCTGATTTTCTCCCCCTTTGAGTTAATTTTCTTGCAAAAGAAGTCACACAAATGTAGTCAGAAAATTTATCTGATTGAAAATTAAAATCTACAAAAGTTTCAGTGAGGCAGAAAATGTCAAAAGTTTTGAGGAAGTCAACAAAATCAAAAGAGTCAAGACGCTGAAGCAACCCCTCCACGTTCCATGTTCCCACCTTTAGCCTCCTGCCTTCACGGTCTGTCTGTGAGCACCGGCCACTTCCCTATTGCTGTGATGCTGACTGACTCGAACCACCCTCACTGCCCCGACTCCCCCTGGAGTGAGAGACCGATGACTTCTGCCTGTTGCGCTGCATGGAGGGGGGCTGGACTCGGAATCCCCCTCTACCTCGTGGGGCCCGGGCGTCACTGCGGTCGGTCCCTGGTCGTGACGACGGCTGTCGGTGCGGTCCTCTCTGTCCGCTACGGCTGTCCTGCCTCACCACGGTTGAGTACAGCCTGTTGTCCGCCTGGTCCTGGGTCGTGAGTTGGTCTGCTGCTGTGTTGTCCTCTGTAGAGCTCGAGTGGCCGCACCTTGTGTCGGAGATGCAAGACCCATCTTTCTTCCCTGACGATGCTGCCTTGGCTACGTCTTTGCTATCTCCCCGGGGAACGGATGGAAATCTTCCGCCTTGAAAGTGAGGCGTGTCGCTGCCAAGTTTCACGATTTCGTTTTTCTTCAGATCAAATGTGAACACGCCATCATCAGTCCGAAGCTTGTCGTGTCTGATTACTGCCCTCTTGTTGTTGTCTCTCATTTCTTTTCTCAGTGACAGCAGACCTTTCTGTTTGTTCCGGACTTTCTCTGACACGTCTTCTCTCACAAAGAGTGGAGGATCATTTCCTTTCAAACACCCTGCCCTGGACATCACAAGCTCTCGGTCCTTGAAAGATAGGAACTTGACGATGACAGATGATTTTCCAAGGGGGTGTGCTCTTTCGATCCCGATGTCTGTGGTGATTTTCATTTTGTCCCTCATGACAGAGCGCACCTTTTCTTCACACTGTTCCCACGATTCCTTTCCACCGTTCAACAGGCCACCGAAGATTAAATTGTTTCGTCTGGAATGGTTTTCCAACTTGTCGATTTTTTCTTCCAAGTTCTCAACAAGATTTTCGAGCGTATCTTGATTTTCCTGTAGATTTTCGTAGTGTACAAACATAGCATCCACGTCATCTGTTAGTATTTTCTGTTGTTCAGACAATTCATCAAAACGGTGGTTAAGATGGGTTTCTACGTCAGCTATTTTTGACGACAGTACATTCTGGTTCGTTTCAAGTCTATCTTCAATTCTTTTCACTGACTCGGTGAGAGACTGCACTGACCTGATCAGCTGTTGTACAGATGACTGTTCTGTGTCCGTGTCTATTCCCCGTGTTGACTGGCTGTGTTCTGCAGTGTTGTTGCTTGCGCTCTGTCCGCTCACTGGGCCAGGGTTGAGTTCAACGCCCGAAATCACGAGAAAGGCGAACAGAGTGGTCACAGCAAAATGGCCAGCAAAGTTGAAGATCTTGAATCCCCGAATGCGTTTTGCAAAAATCGCCGCTTTCCTCTTCAAAACTTTGATCAAACTTGGCACAAAAGTACCAATGGCCAGTCGATGGTCTTGAATGCCAACTGGCATTGTCAACAAGTGTCAGAAGTTCTGTTAATTATCAAAAATTAATCTTTTTTGTCGGAGCTCTGAAATTGTGCTACTGCCACCCATGTGAACAAAGTTCAGAGTCGGAGGGAGAGAGAGAGAGAGAGAGAGAGAGAGAATGACACCGTTTTTATTTGTTAGGCCTCCCGGCGGCCCCGCATAACAAAGGATCAAGTGGGCCAAGAAAATATAAATCATGCTATTAGTGTAAACAAAGATACATCCACACCCACACGCGCACTTACCCCCGCCCCCCAAAGCTGAGAGAGAGAGAGAGAGAGGGGAGAGAACGAAGGAATGGAGTCTAACCATGCTGAGCCACCCGCACTTTCCACACCATAACGCTTTTACTGAAGCATTTATAAACTGAAACGACAGGGCATCCATCTTCGTTGTTTGCAACATTCTCTCATTGGCACGAAACCCAAAATGCGTAATATGATGGAGTACAGAAAAAAAAAGAAGAAAAAAGAATCAGGTCGACAGTCAGGAGATTAAAAAAAATAATTAAAAAAATGTTCGCATAGCCGGTGGAGTAACGGACACGTATACAAGGCGTTACAATTTACGTTTATACATGGCATTATTTTGATGTCGTAAGATGTTTTCGGCCATCCACTGAAGACAGCGAGAAATCATTCGACCCAACACGTTGTATGATTGAAATGAAAGTTTACTGCCGTAACAAACAGCGTTAGAAAAGTTAACTATCTGAACCTCCATTCAGTCAGGTTCGACCCCCACCCCCCACACCCCTCCCCCCCTCTCTCTCTCTAAGCTCGTGAGTGCGTGTGTGTGTGTGTGTGTGTCAGTGTGTGTGTGTGTCAGTGTGTCAGTGTGTGAGTGTGTGTGTGTGTGTGTGTGTGTGTGTGTGTGTGTGTGTGTGTGTGTGTGTGTGTAGAGGTGGGGATCCCTGAGTGCGCGTGTAGGCGGGTGTGGATGTGTCCTTTACACAAGTAGCACGACTCGTTTTTTTTTTCTTGCACCACTCCTTTGTTATGAACCAGAGGCCTAACAAATGAAATTTTCTCTCTGTCTTTCTCTTTCTCTCTCTCTCCCTCCCCCCCTCTCTCTCTCCCTCCCCCTCTCCCTCCCCCTCTCTCTCTCTCCCTCTTTCTCTCTCTCTCTCCGTCTCTTTCTCTCTCTCTCCATATCTCTTTCTCTCTCTCTCTTCCCCCCTCTCTCTCTCCCTTGCTTTCTCTCTCTCCCTCTCTCTCCCCCTCTCTCTCTGTCTCCCCCCTCTCTCTTCCCTCTCTCTCTCCCTCTCTCTCTCCCTTGCTTTCTCTCTGTCTCTCTCCCTCTCTCTCCTTCCCTCAGTGTCTCTCTCTCTCCCTCTCTTTCACTCTCTCCATCCCTCTCTCTCTCTCCCTCCCTCCCCCCTCTCTCTCTCCCTCCCTCCCCCCTCTTTCTCTCCCCCTCCCTCTCTCCCTCCCTCCCCCCTCTCTCTCTATGTATACCCCAGCCTGGAGAAAATGTACACCAGCGAAACTTTGCTAAATCATGACCACAAATTTTAAAACCGGACAAGAATATGATGCGGTTGTTTATACAGTATCCGTTTAGTTCAGTCTTGATGTTGATTGCAGCCATGCCTTTCGCTTTACTTTGACGTGCCCAAGAGGGGTCCACCACCAACATTTATCCTCTTTTGACTTCGCTCCATGATTATCTTTATCATAGTTTCAGTTTAGCTTTCAACACCATAGTGACTTACCACAGAACCCCGTGAGAGCTATCACCACACACTCCTTGGACTCGAGCCGTCATCAACGGCATCAGTCCGCTTCTATTATTATCGCTGCTAGCGACTGGGTTGAAAGTGCTTTGATTTGTCTCTGGGCACAAGATTTAGCGCTTGTATAAATACTATTATTTATCATTATTATTCTTATAAGCTGGAAGTTGTTTTATTGATAAATCAACAGATCACCCCCGGCGTTTACGTGACGGAAAGCTCGCACGGATATGGCAGATTAGTCATTGTGTCAAATTCAACACTGAGTGAAGTTTAACGATGCGACCTATTCGGGCTGTCACTCACTCGAACTTAAAGTCAAGTTTTTCGGGGCTTTGGCTTTGATGTGAGATCGGTATGAACTCGATCGGCTTTAAAATGTGGGTGTGGTCTGGGATCCGCGACAACACACACACACACACACACGCGCGCGCGCGCGCACGGGCTGAGGCGGATACACACGCGGAGATTTGTGTTTGTTTGGCCTTATCTCGTCTTTTCTCATTTCTTTATCACTCAGTGACGGATCGAGGGCCCCAAACTGTGTGGGAGAATCTAAAACAATCTTGGCCTTTGACCAGTCCGGGTAAACTTGCACTGAGTGCGTGTCGTAGAATCCGCGCCAACAAGGATATTTGTTGTCGAGTGTTCAGGCATGGAATCCTGATTCATCAAACCTTTCAGCTATGTGTGAATAAACAAGGAAGGGACACGACTCTTGATAAACCTCCGGAAAGTTTGAGTGTTTTTTTTCAAGCATTTTTGTGCATGTTTTCTTTATGGCAATAGCAGGGAAATCGTGTTTCATTACTTGTAAAATGTAAAACTGGTTCAAGATGTGTACATGTTCTTCGTCGATCTTGACTATGGCAGAACAAAACGATTGTTGTAGACATTGACAGGGGAGGCAATTTGCGTGATTTCCGTCAAAATGTCCCATGTGTGGACACAGCTGGAAATACTGTAGAAGTTTGTTCCCTTTGTTAGCAGTGTATGCATACATTGGAACGTAAACGCCGCTTTGGATGCTTGGGCAGTTGCTCGAGCGTAGGAATCAGTGAGTAAATCCCGGGCTCGGGAAGGCCAGTTATCTCCCTTCTTCCGTCCCCCGTTTTGACCCTGTTGAGTCTGAATGGCCCCCCAGCCCATAGCAATACAATACAACACACAAACTTAATTGTGTATACTTGGGAACAGAGATGTCCTTTTTGACAGCAGCAAGTGTGCAACATAAAAAAGAAAACGACAAACAAATAAAACGAATGAAAAATAAAAAAAAGATAATTCAAATGGCACCAAATGGAAATAGCTATAATTATACAAATATACAGATTATTGAAATTCTCACGCCCCTCCATTTCATGCGCGCCATTAGAAATGCGGTGTCCGTGGTCTTCATCCATCTCTTCAGTCAGTCTAAGAGCCTTCTGTTACAAGTAATTTTTTTTTTTAACTGCACGCAGGAAAAAAAAAGAGAAAAAAAAAGGGTGGGGTGGCGGGGGTGGGGGTGGGGGGTGGGGCGTGGGGGGGTGGTGGCGCTGTCAGTGTAGCGACGCGCTCTCCCTGGGAAGAGCAGCCCGAATTTCACACAGAGAAATCTGTTGTGATAAAGTATCAGTATCAGTAGCTCAAGGAGCAAGAAATACAAAAGCAAAATATAAACGTATCAGTGACATCATTAGCGGTCAAACACTGGTCAGTGTCGTCACGGTCGCCTATTTTGTCGTTCAGTTCGCAGGGGTTCCGGTTTCAGTTTCACAACAAGGTGTCCTACACTGCGTTCGGACAAATCCATATACGCTACACCACATCTGCAAGACAGCTTAACCCAAATGCGCTTCGTCAGTCTTCAAGTTGAGTGCATGCATATCATAATGATTATATTTTATGTTCCAATCAGAGCGGATTTCTTCAAAATGAATTTCGATGAGAGTACACAACTTCTATTTGCCACGAGTTCTTTTCGAGTGGGCCAAGTGCGTGCTGCACTGATGACTTTTTCCACTGAGACAAACTTGAAAGAGAGAGGGTGAGACCAGTTCACTGACATTTGTGCGGAGTCTTGTCTTGTGGCGAAAATTCTACATAAAGAGGCTGCATGTATGTGAATATCAACGAGAGAGAGCGAGTGAGAGAGAGAGAGAGAGGGGGGGGGGGGGAGACAGAGAGCACAGATTCAGCCCCCGCCCCCCCGAACAGAAAGAGAGATCTGTCCTGTCAAATACGATATGAGAGAAAGGGGAGGAGGAGAAGACAACTGTGCTTGTGAAGCAAAGCACAGACCTTTCATCAGTCACTGTCACTGTTATTGAAATAATGAAGCTCTCCCTGTCTCTGTCTCTCTCTGTTTCTCCCCCGTTTCTCTCTTTCTCCCTCTGTCTGTCTCTCGCTCTCCCTCCACCCTCTCTCTCTCTTTCTGTCTCTCTCTCCCCCCCTCTCTCTATTTCTACCCCCTTTCTCTCTCTCTCTCCCTCTCTCTCTCTCTCTCTCTCTCTCTCTCTCTCTCTCTCTCTCTCTCGTCGCGCGCACGCATTCTCTTGGATCACCCTGACTCATCCTGCTTCTTGTTTGAGAGAGAGAGAGACAGAGAGAGAGAGAGAGAGAGAGAGAGAGAGAGAGAGAGAAGAAAGAAGAAGAAGAAGAAAAAAGCCCCATAAACAAACGATATCGTTGTACGTGCCTGACAATTACATGGTGAAGCGTTTTTTGGAAGAATCCATCTGTCTCTGTCTGTCTAGTTGCACCCCCCTCCCACCCCTCTCCCGACCGCCCGCCTCCCTCCACCTCACCCTACCCCATTATGACACTGTCCTATTCTTCTTTTTTTTCTTTTTTTTGTTTTTTGCTGCCCTGTCATCTTCACCGTTTCAGTGGCATCACTCCCACGCCGCTCATTCCGAGTCCCCCGGGCCGTACATGGCCACACCCCCGGGTTCGTCTGTCACACTCCCAGCGTCGGCAGTCCGCAGGGAATCATCGATGTTAGGTCGCCAGAAGGCCACACACCTGAGGAGACCCTGCACTGCTGCTGATCGAGTCACTTCGGTGGTATTCAGTGGTGCCTGTTCTGATCTAACGTCATCGATGTTAGGTCGCCAGAAGGCCACACACCTGAGGAGACCCTGCACTGCTGCTGATCGAGTCACTTCGGTGGTATTCAGTGGTGCCTGTTCTGCTGATCTAACGTACTTAGGACACCACCTACTAAGCCCTTTACTAACGACAGTAATGGCTTTGTCGCGGAGCCAGACTGAGCGAGCGTCCCTCCCAGTGTGGAGACCGCCACCACGTCCCTCAAACAAATGACCCCCATGAATCTGCCGACACTGAAGACATTGACAGGACTCACCCCAAGCACGGTAGTGGAAGGGTGTACGAGTCGAAACTGAGGTCACCATGAGAGTAGGGCATGAAAGGTCACAAACTTTGGGACTGTTTTGTTTGTATTGATGATGATGATGATGATGAAGGAGGAGGAGACACAGTCCTATGTTTGCTTTGTCTCTCTTCCCGAGGTCTTTTCCGGCCTCCCTGCTTACTCATGGCTTTATTGTATCGCACTTCAGTTTCATCACGTCCGTGTATGCTTATCATCATCATTCCGAATGTCCAGCAGTGCTCAGCTGTTAAGTGTTAAGAATCAGTGTTGCTGTTAAGGTTGTAGGTCTACAGAAGCAAAAGTAGTCGTGGGTTTTTTTTCTTTGAAGAAAGAAATATAAAATGTATAAGTTCAAAAAGTCTCTAATATATAATGTATACACACACACACACACACACACACACACACACACACACACACACACACACACACATGCGACAGATAAGTTGTATCACTTTTGTTGTTGTTGTCACAACAGATTTCTCTCTGTGAAATTCAGGTTGCTCTTCCCGCGTCGCCACAGTGCAGTGCCACCCATATAATTCATCTATCTATCTGTCTATATATCTGTTTGTCTATCTATCTATCTATCTATCCGTCTATCTATCTATCATCTACAAAAGAGAGGGGAAAAAAATGTCTGTCTGCAAGTGCATTTGTTTTACAATGAAAGTGCATTTTCCTACAGAATTTGACCAGGAACAACCCTCTTGTTGCCGTGCACGGTTCTTTAACTCTCTCCATACGAACGGCGAAACAGACGACGTTAACAGCGTTTCATCCCAATTACCATCATCAAAATATTACAAGCGGAACGCTCTTATACTGAAGAGGTGAATGTTGACAAAGAATAACACAGTTCTGACGACGGAAGCTAAAGGTTGGGTCATTCACTGGACACCCACTGGACATCCGAGGGGTCTGTGCAGAGGAGAAGAGAGGACTGGCCATACTGAGTGAGTTAACGTGCGCTAAGTGCATGCCACGCATGAAACTTGCGTTTATCACCCGAATGACTTGCGGTCCAGGCCACCACTCAAAAGTCTAGCGGAAGGTGGAGGACATAATTGGCAAGAGTGGGATTGGATCAGTGCAGTCAGATTACCTCCCTTCTTCCTAGCATCGGTTTCGGTTTCTCAAGGAGGCGTCACAGCGTTCTGGCGGACAAATCCATATACGCTGCACCACCTAGCAGATGCCTGATCAGCAGCAATACCCAGCGTGCTTAATCAGGCATTGAGTACATGCGTATAATTATTTATTTATTTATTTGTGGAACCTATCAACATGGATTTCTCCTACGGAATTTTCTCCAGTGGACAGCCTTCTTGTCGTTTTTGAATAGAATAGATTAGATTAGATTAGAATAGAATATGTCTTTATTACCAAGTGTGCCGGAGTCACAAAGAATATTGGGGGAATAGTACATGACAAGGTTCGAAAATAAATCGAAAATCATTCACAAACACAGATACAGTAGAAATTAAGATACACACAAGTGCATATCAATACAAAAACTTGTGCATACTCACACATGCACGCACTGCACACACACACACACACACACACACACACACACACACACACACACACTCTCTCTCTCTCTCTCTCTCTCTCTCTCTTTCTCTGTCTCTCTGTCACACACACACACACACACACACACACACACGCGCGCGCGCGCGCGCGTCTGAACAGAAGCCGCATATTGCATGTGGATGGGGCTGATGACTAGATCTTCAGGTTGATGGTTGTTGATTGTACAATTCTACTAATCATACTGGATTTGTTGTTGTTGTTGTTGCTGTTTGTTTGTTTGTTTTTGTTTGTTTTGTGTGTGTGTGTGTGTGTGTGTGTGTGTGTGTGTGTGTGTGTGTGTGTGTGTTTGTTTTTGTTTTTTGGTTTTTTTTCCAGTGCGCCAAATGCGTGCTACACTCGTGAACTTGGTTTATCGTCTCGTCCGAATGACTAGACGTTCAGTTTGATTTTTCTACTCAAACTGACAAGTGAAGTGATGGCCTAGAGGTAACGCATCCACATAGGAAGCGTGAGAATCTGATCGCGCTGGTTCGAATCACGGCTCAGCCGCCGCTATTTTCTCCCCCTCCACTAGACCTTGAGTGGTGGTCTGGACGCTAGTCATTCGGATGAGACGATAAACCGAGGTCCCATGTGCAGCATGCACTTAGCGCACATAAAAGAACCCACGACAACAAAAGGGTTGTTCCTGGCAACATTCTGTAGAAAAACCCACTTCCATAGAAAAAAACAAAACAAATAAAACTGCACGCAGGAAAAAAAAAAAAGAAAAAAAAAAAGAAAAGAAAGAAAAAAGGTGGCGCTGTAGTGTAGCGACGCGCTCTCCCTGGGGAGAGCAGCCCGAATTTCACACAGAGAAATCTGTTGTGATAAAAAGACATACAAATACAAAGGAGAAAGGACGAGAGCGGGAAAATCGAACCCAGACCTTCACGGACACTGTGTTGACAGATGATGAGCGTCTTAACCATTCTGCCACCTTCATTCATTCCTTCTATCCTTTCTCTCTTCTTCTTAGGCGGTCGCATCACCACTAGCCCAGCACTCTGCATGATTGTAATGTATATCGGGTGTCCCCCCAAAAGTGAACCGCTTCTTGACAAGTGTTTTCTTCGTGACAGAGAAACCGAACTCATTGAAAATTTTTGCACAGTACCCTTAGGGTATCATCCACAAGTCTGCAAAATATCTAAAAGTTCGGACGTAAATTATGCGAGTATTGTTAAACTCAAAACAGCATGTCAAAAAATCCAATATCAGAGCTGTGCAATGTGACCTTCATCATGTTCATGCCAGCTGCCAGGTGTTGGCATCTGTCACTCAGTGTCAGTCTAAAAATAGCCTGTCTGGGTGTCAAGTCTATTGATTTTTAAAAAATTTTTTTTATTGTCGTCTGTATCCAAAATCAGTTCTGTCCAAAGTTTCAGTTTGGAAGGATCAACCATGCCTTTGAGTGAAAGTGATAAGGTTACCATTGAAAACTGTTTCAAGGAGAAAGTGAGTTTTCCTCTGATATTGGATTTTTCAACATGTTGTTTTGAATTTGACAATATTCGCATAATTTGCTCCCGAACTTTTAGATATTTTGCAGACTTATGGACAACACCCTCAGGTTACTGTGTGGATAATTTCAATGAAATCGGTTTCTCTATCAGTGAGAAAATACTGGCTACCTAGGCAGACATGTTACCAGCAAGGCCGATACTCCACACTCTAAAAAAAAAACCAAGCTGATAAGGTCAGTATCAGTGGCTCAGGGAGGTGTCACTGCGTTCGGACAGGTCCATGTGTGCTACACCACACCTGCCAAGCAGATGCCTGCCCAACAGCTTAACCCAACACACTTAGTCAGACCTAAAAAAAAAGTAATAAAAGAAAATAAAAATAGTAGATAAATACATAAAAAAACAAATACAACTATGTATAAGGCACAAAAACTTGATGAAGCCAACTATAAGAGTACCACAAAAAAAAAATAAAAAAAAATATTTAGTTCTTGGTTGTTAAGGTCACCATGTAGGAATCAGAGATGAGGAGAGGGTGTTGCTGGGCCCTCTCCCCGCGGACTGTGTTCATCAAGATCACCACCGCTCTCATCACGTCACTGAAGGCACGAGGCCCACAGGTAAGAATATATCCTACATGATGACGCTAGTTCAGCCGGAAAAATCCTTTCTTCTGTCTCGTCTTACACGATAAAAACAGGTTGATGATTTCCGCATATAAATGAAATGATGATAATATACCCTACCAATGGATAGCAATACAGAAGCTCATTGAAATCACAACAAACTTTTATCCGAAGTATTTTCTATAATTAACTTAGACAAATCTGAGTTTGGAAAAAATTTAAAATAAATTGTATAAACAAAATTGTTACTTCTAGCAAGAACGATAACTTTTTAGTTTGTTCCACATAGAAACTTTTTTTCCATTAATATTATTATTATTAATTTATTTATTTATTCGTTTTTTAA
>NC_134904.1:16695479-16698932 GCF_041734735.1 Babylonia areolata | reverse complement strand
TTGTTTTTGTCACCGTACAGGTGGTGTGTGAACAGAAGCTTTTGTGAAGTGGAACAGAAGCTGTTCTCAAGTGCTCTTTACTCTCCCTCTGCCCCTGTACTGCCCCCTCGCTCTCTCCGCTCTACTTCGTCCATGGCTTTCCCCGTGTTGTGGGGGTTAACTCACTGCTCTTAAAATACATGGATAGCGCATGCCTTCTTTGAGCCCCTTTGCTAACCGAAGCCAGCGGAAGCGTTCAATCAGCCATTTTGCTACTCATGTCAGTATAGCGCGAAACGGCTACTTCATATATGTTGCCGAGCGCTCAGCTGGCTTCACGGCAAGTTTTCACTTGCTCGCGGCGTTAGTTAAGCTGACATTCCTGTGTGTGTCTCCACTGCAAGTTTGTGCCACGTGTCACTGCACTGTTTCCCTGTAATAACTTTGGTAAATAAACCATTGGCAGATTTCAATCAAGACACGACATTTGACATGTCGTAGGGGCAAGCATAACACGATTTTATCGAAGATACACGGTTACAGTTCAGAAACTACCACCAGTTAGCAGACGACTTGTCAACGGACTGACGGCCGGATACGAGAAACAATATGGCGTCCAGTTGGCTTCAGCTTTCCTGGCCAAAGAGCTATCCATGTATTTTTAGAATAGGGGGGTTAACTGGGCAGACTAAATGCTGTGGCGATACTTCAGCTGTTTGTCCTGTGGCTTAGTGGAGGTTAGTGCCTGTTTCTCCCTCCCCTCCCCCTGTCTGTCCGTCTGTCTGTCTGTCTGTCTGCACCATGTTGGTGTTAGAGATTCGGACATTCGTCATTCTGGAATGACTTGACACGAAACGCCTATTTTCGTGTGTGTGTGTGTGTGTGTGTGTGTGTGTGTGTGTGTGTGTGTGTGTGTGTGTGTGTGTGTGTGTGTGTGTGTGTGTGTGTGTGTGTGTGTGTGTGTGTGATATGAATAAATAACTAAAAGAATATATATGTATAATATATGTATGAATAAATAAAAAAAAGATAGAAAAGGATAAAAAAAAAAAAGCAAAAAGACAAAACCCATGTATATATATCGATGATTCCTAAAGGCCCACTAGCCCCCAAGGCTGCAGCACTAAGTGCCAGTGCAATTTTGCCTCCTAGTTTGAGAGACATGGTCCTAATATATATGTGTGTAAATAATATATATTTGTGTATGTGTGTGTATGTGATATATATATATATATATATATATATATATGTATATATATGTGTGTGTGTGTGTGTGTGTGTGTGTGTGCGCGCGCGCGTGTGTGTGTGTGTGTGCAGAGAGGGGAGATGGGGGAATAAGGTATGAGGAGGGTGGTGAACAGCTTCCTGAAACAGTCGTTATCATGACCTATGTAAAAAGCAGATATATCCTGACACACAAACGTACGCGTCCACACACACACACACACACACACATACACACACACGCGCGCGCGCGCGTTGCGCATTCATACGGGGGTTCACATTTGCATCTACTTATTCATCCTACTACTACTGCTGCTGCTACCTAAGCCACACTCACACTCACACTTATGCGTTATCCTTGGCACATACACACACACATGCACGCGCGCGCGCGCGCGCATGCAAACGAATACACATACTAGCGCGCACGCACACACACACATACACACACATGCACAGACACAGACACACACACACACACACACACACACACACACACACACACACACACACACACACACACACATATGCAAACGCATGCAAACGAATACACATGCTAGCGCGCACACACACACACCTACACAGAAATAGACAGAGACACACACACACACACACACACACACACACACACACACACACACATGCATGCAAACGAATTCGCATACTAGCGCGCGCGCACACACACACACACACAGACACACCTACACACACACACACACACACTCACACACAGACACACCTACACACACACACACACACACACACACACACACCTACACACACACACACACACACACACGCACACACACAAGCAAACGCGTGCAAACGAATACACATACTAGCGCGCACACACACATACCTACACAGACACAGACACACAGACACTCACACACACCCACATACACCACCCCCGCCCCCCTCACACCTACTTATATAATCCATCAGTATTGAGCAGGGCTCCACAGAGAGAGAGAGAGAGAGGAGAGAGAGGAGAGAGAGAGGAGAGAGAGAGGTGAGATGGTGTGGCAGATAAAGAAGAAAGCACAGGAACTGACCCATGGTCCCCGCTCACGTCCGGAGGTCGTGGCCGTGAGGGGGCGGGGTAGGGGGGGGGGACAGGTGAACGGGCGAGGGGAGGGAGGGGGTGTGTGTGGAGGGTGTGGGGTGTGGGGGGAGGTAGTGGGGGTGGGGATGTCAAAGGAGAGTGAAGGATTCTGTTTTTCTTTTCTTTCTTTCTTTCTTTTTTTCTTCCTTTCTTCTCTTCTTTCTTTTCTTTATTTTTTTCGTTTCTTTTTTTTTCTTTCTGTCTTCTGTTCTTTCTTTTCTTTATTTTTCCATTTCTTTTCTTTCTTTCTTTCTTTAGTTCTTCCTTTTTATTTTCTTCTTTCTTTCTTTCTTTCTTTTCTTCCTCTCTTCTTTTCTTCCTTTCTTTCTTTCTTTAACCGAGGTCCTCGTGTGCAGCATGCACTGGTTCGCACAGTAAAAAAAAACCATGGCAACAAAAGTGTTGTCCTCTGGCAAAATTCTGTGAAAAGGAATCCACTCTGATTGGTACACAATTTTTAAAAAATATTATTTATGCATGCACTCAAAGGCTGACTGATAGCGTTGGGTTATGCTGCTGGTCAGGCATCTGTCAAACAGATGTGGTGTTTGCGTATATGGATTTGTCCGAACTGAACGCAGTGACGCCTCCTTGAGAAACTGAAACTGAGACTCTTTTCTCTTGCTTGGTGGAGTGATGGCCTGGAGGTAACGCGTCCACCAAGGAAGCGAGAGAATCTGAACGTACTGGTTCGAAAGCACACCGGAAGTCGCCAGTATTTTCCTCCTCCTCCTCCACTAGACTTTGAGTGGTAGTCTGGACGCTAGTCATTCGGATGATACGATAAACCGAGGACCCGTGTACAGCATGCATTTAGCACATGTAAAAACAACAAAAACAACAACAAAAAAACACACACAAAAACAACAACCACGGCAACAAAAGGGTTGTCCCTGGCACAATTCTGTAGAAATTCCACTTTGATAGGAGAATAAGTAAAACTGCAGGCAGGAAAAAAAAAAGAAAAAAGAAAAAAGGGTGGTACTCTCAGTGTAGCGACGCGCTCTCCCTGCGGAGAGAGCAGCCCGAATTTCACACAGAGCAAATCTGTTGTGACAAAAAGAGTAATACAATACAATACAATACAACATAATACAACGCAATGCAATGCAATGCAATACAATGTAATGCAATACAACACAACA
>NC_134904.1:16687979-16690479 GCF_041734735.1 Babylonia areolata | reverse complement strand
CTGTTCATTCCCTCGACCGCTGGGGTCGTTGGGGGGACATGAGGAAGATGTCATAGTTCGCCACGCCGTTCTGTTGGCAGCTGTCGTGAGGAGATCTGGCATCGTCATTTTGGTCCATTCCTTGACGTTGTCGGACCAGCTCTTTCTCTGCCGTCCCCGTCTGCGCCCTCCCTCTACAGTCCCTTGCAGGATGGTTTTGGAGAGGGTGTTATGTCGTACGACGTGACCAAACCATACCATCTTCCGTCGTTTGACAGTTGCCAGCAGTGGTTCTTATAACTGTGAATGAGCACCTACCTGAAGGTTAAGAACGGCGGAAGGAGAGGATTGGGCCCCGCCTTCCTGTGTCGAGCCCTGGACACAGTGGGTATGAGTTCACTACCCCGACGGCTGAAAAAAGCTAGGGGATCTTTAATCTGGCACTAGAAAAAATACAGAAGTGGCTGATAGCACTGATCCATATTTTCACATTCCTTCTTCGTGCGGACAGTGATGGACTGGAGCCATCTGGAGGAGGACATCGTCAGAGCAGGCTCTGCCAGCACATTTACATCAGCGCTTAGCAGATTAACATCGCCTGCCTCCTAAGCCTCTAGACAGCAGAAGAGATTTTAACCAGTTTTTAAACCTGTAGATACCTGTTGTGGCTACTCATTGAGACCTGAACCTGTAGGAAAGACTGTTAGGTCAGTGTGGTGGCCTTTTATACTATTTTTGCGCTCTCCCTGTTCCGTGGCGTTTATAGCCGATGATTGGCTCCTACGACGTATGCATCCAGATCCAGATCCAGATCCAGATCCTTGAATAACTATCACCCCTGACCTATATTTCACCTGCATAACTCTATCTCTGTCATCTCTGACCTATATTTCACCTGCATAACTCTATCTCTGTCATCCCTGACCTATATTTCACCTGCATAACTTTATCTCTATCACCACTGACGTACGTTCCACTTGGCATAACTCTCTGTCACCTCTGACCTATATTTCACCTGCATAACTCTATCTCTGTCACCACTGACCTATATTTCACCTGCATAACTCTGTCTCTGTCACCCCTGACCTATATTTCACCTGCATAACTTTATCTCTATCACCACTGACGTACGTTCCACTTTGCATAACTCTGTCTCTGTCACCACTGACCTATATTTTACCTGCATATCTCTGTCACCCCTGACCTATATTTCACCTGCATAACTCTATCTCTGTCACCTCTGACCTATATTTCACCTGCATAACTCTATCTCTGTCACCCCTGACCTATATTTCACCTGCATAACTCTATCTCTGTCATCTCTGACCTATATTTCACCTGCATAACTTTATCTCTATCACCACTGACGTACGTTCCACTTTGCATAACTCTGTCTCTGTCACCCCTGACCTATATTTTACCTGCATGTCTCTGTCACCCCTGACCTATATTTCACCTGCATAACTCTATCTCTGTCACCCCTGACCTATATACCACCTGCATAACTCTATCTCTGTCACCACTGACCTATATACCACCTGCATAACTCTGTCTCTGTCACCCCTGACCTATACACCACCTGCATAACTCTGTCTCTGTCATTCTGTGTTCCCATTGTTCATGCACGTGTCAGCTCAAGGACATGGGGAAGGACGGGGAAGGACACCAGGGGCAGAGCACTGCTGACTGTCGATACAATATGAAGGAGGAGGAAGGTGGCAGAATGGTTAAGACGCTCATCTGCCGGATACAATATATCAGTGAGGGTCTGGGTTTGAATCTCGCTCTCGCCCTTAATTTGCCGTGTGAGTGGAAAATCAAAACTTAGCGTCTACAAATTCGGATGAAACTATTAACCGAGGTGCCGTGTGCAGCACGCACATGTATTTGTATTTGTATTTCTTTTTATCACAACAGATTTCTCTGTGTGAAATTCGGGCTGCTCCCCCATGGAGAGCGCGTCGCTATACTACAGAGCCACCCTTTTTTTTTCTTTTTCCCCTGCGTGCAGTTTTATTTGTTTTTCCTGTCGAAGTGGATTTTCTACATAATTTTGCCAGGAACAACACTTTTGTTGCCGTGGGTTCTTTTACGTGCGCTAATTGCACGCTAGCACACAGACCCTCGGTTATCGTCTCATCCGAATGACTAGTGTCCAGACCACCACTCAAGGTCTAGTGGAGGGGGAGAAAACATCGGCGATTCAGCCGTGATTCGAACCAGCGCGCTCAGATTCTCTCGCTTCCTAGGCGGACGCGTTACCTCTAGACCATCACTCCACTTCGCTCCCACTTGGCGAAATGATAAAGGAAACCCATCGCAACAACAGGGTGGTTCTGTGGCAAAATTCAGAAGAAGAAATCCACTCTGATAGACAGCACAAATCAGCAACGCAGACCTGTGGCAACGTACCAACCAGCTGCCAGCCGAGGATGAAATCCGGCGCAGGAGATGGGGATGGATCGGTGCACACCCTGAGGAAGCCAGCCAGCAACATCACAAGGCAGGCACTATCATGGAA
>NC_134904.1:16657979-16680479 GCF_041734735.1 Babylonia areolata | reverse complement strand
TGTGGTCTCTTATCTAGGTCTCTCTGTCTGTCTGTCTGTCTGTCTGTCTCTCTCGCTCTCTGCCTGCCTCCTTCCCACCCCCACTCTCTCTCTTTTACTCTCTCACTGTTTCTGTCTCTCTTTGTTTACCTGCCTGCCTGACTGTCTGTCTCTGTCTGTCTGTCTGTCTCTCTATCTCTCTCTCGCTCTCTGCCTGCCCCCTTCCCACCCCCCACCCCCTCTCTCTCTTTTACTCTCTCACTGTTTCTGTCTCTCTTTGTCTGTTTACCTGCCTGCCTGCCTGCCTGTCTGTCTGTCTCTGTCTGTCTGTCTGTCTGTCTGTCTGTGTCTGTGTCTGTGTCTCCCTCTCTCACAAACAGAGACGGTGAGAGAAAGAGGAGAGACGTTTCTAGGTAAGAAAGTCATTCTTCCCTATCCTCACTGTCTCTGTCTGTCTGTCTGTTTCTCTCTCTCTCTCTCTCTCTCTCTCTCTCTCTCTCTCTCTCTTTGTTTTTCTATAACCTTTTGTTATCTTGTGAACATTTTGATTTCATTTCTCTTTGCCCTGAGGGCTGGATGTAAAAAAGCATATACATGCTTATTCCGCTTCCCTCATTAAAAAAGATTCGTTGATTCTCTCTCTCTCTCTCTCTCTCTCTCTCTCTCTCTCTCTCTCTCTCTCTCTCTCTCTCTGTCTGTCTGTCTCTCATGATCAATCTCGACATTGTAATTATTTGATGTGTTCGTATTGATATGATGGGTTTTGATGTTGAGGCATGAATTATTATTTCAGGATTTATATGTACCGTAGTATGTGTTTGTATTGATGTGATGTGTGTCGATGTTACATGCGTGAATATTTATTATATGATTTATCTGTACTTCGTTTTCTGTGTACTGTTCAAACTTTGGAGACAAACGACTGAAAAAAAAGGCACAGTACCCCCCCCCCCCCCCTGTTATATGTACTTAAGCTAATGACAAAGTGCCAAGGTGTCGCAAATCTCTTATTAGTTTATGTTGTTTTAGTTCTGTTTTTCTTTCTTTCTGTTCCTGATTTTTATCTATTTTGCACCATTTTGTTCTGATTAGTACCTACTGTGTCACCAGAGCCTGTCAGCTAATGACATTAAACATTTCAGTGTTCAGTGTTCAGTGTTCTCTCTCTCTCTCTCTCTCTCTCTCTCTCTCTCTCCCCCTCTGAGTCTAAAACTGCTTCCATTCTGTCTCCCAGTAATCTCACGAGACTGACGGATGCCTATCCATATACTCTGCACACGGTACACTGCCTCGTTTTTCGACAGAGTACTCTTTAACTCTTTCCATACGAACGGCGAAAGAGACGACGTTAACAGCGTTTCATCCCAATTACCATCATCAAAATATTGCAAGCGGAACGCTCTTATACTGAAGAGGTGAATGTCGACAAAGAATACCACAATTCTGACGACGGAAGCTAAAGGTTGGGTCATTGAGACACCCACTGGACATCCGAGGGGTCTGTGTAGAGGAGAAGAGAGGACAGCCCGTACTGAATGAGTTAAGTTATTTCACGTGTTGTGTCGCAGCCCAAAGCTATGCTGTGCAGTCCGAACTCTCTTCTATTTTCTGTTGTTTGTACAGCGAACATTATTATTATTATTATTATTCCCGTGTGATTTTAAATTTGTTCCCAAACAGCTGTCACATTGGTTGAGTAACAAAGTAGAGGAGGGGGAGGAGGAGGGGGGGGAAGGGGGGAGTGCAGGGGGCGGGTGGTGGTGGTGGTTGGGATGGGAACTGAGGCGGGGGTGGGGGGTGGTGGAATGGGGTAGAGATCTTGATGACGTATGAGTGTGTGTGTGTGTGTGTGTGTGTGTGTGTGTGTGGTTGAAAGAGAGGGAGAGAGATACAGAGAGAGAGACAGAGACACAGAGAGAAAGAGAGAAATGGAGAGAGAGGGAAATGGAGAGAGAGTGTGTATGTGTGTGTGTGTGTGAGAGAGAGAGAGAGACAGAGACAGAGAGAGACAGACAGACAGAGAAAGACAGAGAGAGAGAGAGAGAGAGAGAGGGAAATGGAGAGAGAAAGAGTGAGTAAAAGAGAGAGAGAGAGAAAGAGAGAGAGAGAGAGAGAGAGAGTGTGTGTGTGTGTGTGTGTGACAGAGACAGAGACACACACGGAGAGAGAGAGAGAGAGAGAGAGAGAGAGAGAGGAACAAACAGGAGAGAGAGAGACAGACAGACAGACAAGAGCAGACAGGAGAGAGAGAGAGAGAGAGAGAGAGAGAGAGAGAGAGAGAGAGAGAGAGAGAGAGAGACAGACAGACAGACAGACAGACAGACAGACAGACAGAGACGGAGAGGAACAGACAGAAACAGACAGACAGACAAAAGTCAGACACAGAAAATAGTCAGACAAAAGTACCACCAAACCAGACAAAAGAACCTTGGACATCACACACACACACACACACACACACACACACACACCGTGACGGGCACCAGCTAACACTGAACACAGCCCAGACGAGTGCAAAATGGGTCGTGACGCTTTTTACGACAATGCCACTTCTCTCTCTCTCAGTGCCGTGAGACGGCTCAGCGATGTCGTCTGCTTGCCTCACTGTCGTGTGAACATGTGTGTGTGTGTCCGTGTAGGTGTATGTGTGTAAGAAGCTGTTTTCCAGTCGGACATTCCAAAGTTGTGGTGAACATGGTTCTCGGAGTAAACTCACCTTGATCGGGCCGAACCAGGAGACATGAATGAATTTCGGGGACAGAGCGTAAAAGAGCTACGTGCTCTGGTGAGTACATTTGTTGTTTCGTGTGTGTGAGAGCGTGTGACAAGGGTGTTTTTTTTTGTTTTTTTTTTTTCTCTCCCCGTGTCATTCAAGTGTATTGCAGTCATAATCTTCCTTTCTTTTTTTTCCCCCTTTCTTTCTTTTTGTTTGTTGAATTTATTATTATTATTATTCTTGTTCTTGTTCTTCTTCTTCTTATTTTAAAAAAAAGAAGGAATGCTTAGCTGTTGAGATCGGTACCATGGGGTTTGTGTATGTTGTGTCTGGAGCGAGTTTGATAGATTCATTCATTTCAATCTTTGGTCTGTTTGTCTGTCTCTCCCTGTCTCTCTCTCTCTCTCTCTCTCTCTCTCTCAAGCTGTCGGTCTCTCCTCTCGCTCTGTCTCTCTCGGTCGGTCTCTGTGTCTGTCTGTCTATCTCATTCTTATCTACAAACATCTATCCGCTGTCTTTCTAGAAACGTGGCTGTCTGTCTGTCTCCCTGTCTCTGCCCCTTCCATCTCAGTCTGTCGCCCCCTCCTCCCCCACGCCCTGTCTGTCCCTCAGTGTAACAGTGGGCACAAATCTCTTCTCTCTCTCTGTGTGTCTCTCTCTGTGTCTCTCTCTGTCTCTGTCTCTGTCTCTGTCAATGTCTCTCTCTCTCTCTCTCTCTCTCTCTCACACACACTCTCTCTCTGTCTCTGTCTCAGTGCTCTGTCTGTCTATGTGTCTCTGTCTCTGTCTCCGTCTCTCTCTCTCTCTCTCTGTCTCTCTCTCTGTGTTTCTGTCTCTCTCAGTCTGTCTCTCTGTCTCTGTCTCTCTATCTCTCTCACACGCTGTCTCTCTGTCTCTGTCTGTCTGGCTCTTGCTCTTTATATATGTATAGGCCTGTATATTACACACACACACACACACACACACACACACACACACAGAGAATCAGTGTATGTGTGTCAGTGTGTATGTGTGTGAGTGTGTGTGTGTGTGTGTGTGTGTGTGTGTGTGTGTGTGTGTGATCACGAATTCTACACATGTGATGTATTCCCTTTCTCTTGTACCAGTAGTGTGTGTGGGTCATGTGTCCCGTCAGAGCCCTGCTGCAAAGAGTGAACATGAAACGAACAGTGATTATCGATCCCCTGTGCTACCCGGGGTGGGCGATTCAAACCCAGGGTGTCATCTCTCCACATGAGCTCTCCCTGTGCGTTATCAAACACGGGTGATCATCCTAACACTGTGGCGATGGTGTTGGACTGAGCGGTTCTTTTGTAAATGTGAAATAAAATAAAGAAAATAAGAAATAAGACGTAGACCGTGGGGGCACAGAGAGAGAGAGAGAGAGAGAGAGAGAGAGAGAGAGAGAGAGAGATGGATGGATTTGTGGCACGAGTACGCTTAAAGGTGTCAAGCAAACCTGTGTTCTTTTCGACAGAAGGGAAAAATCGACTTTTGTATCAGACGGGACGTGCACACATATAACGTGTTGCCGACGGGTGGTGTGTCTTTGTGTCCGTATCTTCTGTCTGTCTGCCATTCTGTCTGTCTGTCTGTCTGTCTGTCTGTCTGTATGTATGTATGCCTGTCTGTCTGTTTTTTCACTTAATGCACCTGGCTGCCTGTCTGTCGGTCATTCTGTCTATCTGTTTCTCTCTCTGTGTGTCTTTAACGGTCTGTCAATCTATGTCTCCGTTGCTCACTGTCTTTGTCAATCTGTCTACCTAACTGTCTTTGTCAGTCTATCTCTGTGTCTGTCTCTGTCTTCTGTTTGTCTGTCGGTCTCTCTGTCTCCATGTCTGTCTGTCTCTTTATCTGTCTGTCTACCCGCCTGTCTGTTTTGAGCAACATTTCCCGAGGAAGCCTTCAGAGGACTGAAAACTGTGAAAGGATTCACGATTTCATGAACGAAATGCATTGGTCTCGTTTGTATTATGATGCTTTTTTCCATCCTATAAAAGGGTCGCTTATTTCAACAGGATTGTGTTTGTGTTCTGTGTGATCAGAGGGAAGGGGATGGGTGACTGAGAGGGTAGGGGATGGGGACGGGAAGGGGGTTGGGGGGGGGGGGGGGGGGGGCAGATATAAGCGATCAGTTTGTGCACTTCGGTTTGATCAAAGGATAATCACAAATAGGCCGTGTTAAACTTACACGACTACAACTAGGCTTTCATCACATACTTTTCATTCTATTTTTTAACACTCTCCATTTTACGCGCGTGCACACACACACACACACACACACACACACACACACACACACACACACACACACACACACACACACACACACACACACACACACACACACACACACACACAGACAAACAGACAGACAGAGAGGAGAAACGTTAGTTTGTGTCAAAAGGCAAATTTACGGTGGCATAATATCACAGCAGTGGCTGGTCTTGCCTGTCCAAAGTATAGTTTAAAATGAAACGAAACTCAGACACATAAATCATTCGCAAGAACCTGTGCGTACCGGTGAGCTATGAGGTCTATGGTGGTGTTAAAAATGTGTGATAAAATCATAGAGATATTCCCAGTTTCTCTGCCTCTTTCTATGGAAACAATGTACTTTTGTCGCGTACTGTCAAGTTTTATTTCTGTATTCATTCATGTATTTATTTTAGTTATGATTTATGCGAGATGGAAAAAAGAAAAGAAAAAAAAAGAAAAAGAATTTGAGACCGGTGATATAACAGGCAGGTGTGTGTGTGTGTGTGTGTGTGTGTGTGTGTGTGTGTGTGTGCGTGCGTGCGAATGTGTGTTTGTGCGTGCGTGCGAATGTGTGTGTGTGTGTGTGTGTGTGTGTGTTTGTGTGTATTTGTGTGCGTGCATGCGTGCGTGCGAATGTGTGTGTGTATGTGTATGTGTGTGTGTGTGTGCTTGCGAATGTGTGTGTGTGTGTGTGTGTGTGTGTGTGTGTGTGTGTGTGTGCGTGCGAATGTGTGTGTGTGTGTGTGTGTGTGTGTGTCTGTTCGACAGGTATACTTGTACACTCAAACAGGTAAAGCTGCGCGTGCAGTAAGACAGTTCACTGTGTGAAAGAAGAGCAAGACACCTCAGCGGGGTGTGTATCGGTGGGTGGCTGGTAATCCAGTCGGTGTCGATACGTGAAACGCGAACCATGCTGGCTACCAGTCCGCGCAGTGCCCCCTGTCATCCTACACTTGGTCCTGTTGGCTTTGTAGTCCCAGGTCTTCACAGTTACTTACTCCGTCTCCATTTTCCACAAGATTGGACCCGCGTCCTTACCGATGATCGCTCCCTCCACCCCTCCCCCCCCCCTCCTTACACACCCCTCTCGTAACCCTGTCCCTCCCCTCCCCCACCCATCCGCAACACACTGTTCCAAACTTTTGTGGACGCTTTCTCATGCTGATTTGGATTCTTCTTCTTCTTCTTCCCTTTCCTCCTCCTCCTCCTCCTTCCCATCCATCTTCTGGTTCTTCTTCTCCTCCTCTTCATCCTCCTCCTCATTCTTCTTCTTGTTTTTGTTCTCCTCCTCTTCCTCCTCCTTCTTTTTCTTCTTCTTCTTCTTCTCCCTCAACTCTGCAAGGAGTCACTGGGGGCCGCACAGAAGAACAGCACTGTTCTCCAGACTCCTCCAGGTCTCTCATCCTCCTTCTTCTCCTCCACCTTCTTTTTCTCCTCCTCCTCCTTCCTCCTCTTCTTTTTCCTTGGTTGGGGAGGTTGGGGGGACAGTCGGGGGGCGGGCAGGGAGGCTCGGGGGGCCGGGGGTGGTGGGGGGGGGGGGGATAAGGAGGACGCCGGATGGTGGGATGGGGTGTCTGAAATGTTAATCGAGGTTGATGAGATTTGGAACAAACCATAAAGCGGTAAGAGGAATGTATATTGATTATTGGAGAGGAGAGAGATCATGATAAAGTTTCGGTCGTGGATTTGGCATGAGTTTAGAACGGAAGTGAAATGATTGTGGAGTTGCAGGAATGCAGGGTTCTAAAAAGGACAGATTTCAAGAGTTCGCTAAAAAACAACAACAAAAACAAACAACAACAACAAAAAACAAACTGAGAGCAGTGGAGGGAGGGGAGTGAGTGAGGAAGTGAAGTGGGGGTGGGGGTGCAGTGGGTGGGGGAGGGGGGGGGGGAGATAAGAGGATGATTGAAAGTACACTGTAGAAGTATGAAAACAAGTAGTGTGTGTGTGTGTGTGTGTGTGTGTGTGTGTGTGTGTTGTGTGTGTGTGTGCGTGCGTGCGTGCGTGCGTATGTGCAAGTACGCACGAATATGTTCTTTTCAAAGGGGTCGGTAAAAAGGTCGTGATAATGGCTATGTAAAGAGAGCAGTGCAAGCTTAATAAGTGGCTGCAACATGTTTAACGCTCAGCGAGTTTGACAGCCGGTGGAAGTTCTCAAAGTGCAGCGATAACCGGTATTCTTCCAAATGACCCAGTAAAAGGACTTTTCAAAGTCAGTGACAAAAAAATCTGTTGAAAAATTTGTTTTATTAAGTTTAATTTTGACTATAAGTAGTTTAAGTTTGCTCTCGTTTTATTAATTTGTTCCATAATTTACTTATTTATTTACTAGTGTTTTTATCGCTATTATAATGAGAAATGTACACATTATTTGGAACCCTACCACGTAGCAATAAGTAATTGTACCATCGAAGTCTGAAAAAACACAATTTGCAAATGATGAAAGTGCATCTTATATCTATGAAAACAAACAAACCAAAACAAAGAAACAAACACACAAAAATGCCATATCCTGACTTTCCAAACACAACCCAAAACTGTTTCATTTTCAAGGATCAACAGCCAACGTTGACGTTCGATTCAAACATTGCAGAGCTGATCTGCAGGGTTGGGAAGACCACTGACTTTATGAATCAGTGTTTGCATGAATTCGGGCTTGATGAACACTATACCGAAGTTGTTGAAAAGATCAACATACTGATCGGTGTGACGATAAAGATCCTTACTTATTAAGCAGTACAGTAGGACATGTTACAATTATGAAGAATGTGGGTTTTAATTTTGGAATGCGGCGATGCTCAGTTTCCTTTTTTTTTTTTTTTTTTAACTGTAGAAGGATGATTCGTAGAAACGAAAGAGAGTAACAATTTCATAAAAAAAAACCCAAAACAAAACAAAAAAGAAAGAAAGAAAAGAAACCAGACTGAAACACACACACATACACACACACACACACACACACACACACACACGCGCGCGGGCGCGCACACACACACACACACACACACACACACACACACACACCACGCACACACACCTCCGCCTACTTCCACTCCCGCCCTCACACACACACATACGCACGCACGCACACACACACACACACACACACACACACACACACACACACACACACACACACACACTCACACTCACTGTTCCCACACTGTATATATCGTGCTGACAAACAGGAGGGGAGTGGGGGAAGGGGGGAGGATCACATCACACCCCTCCCCACCACCCCTTCCTTTTCTCATCCTCCTCACCCCCCTTACCCCCATCCCTCACCATCACACAACCCCACGGGGGAGAAGGGGGGAGGGGGGATTAGGGTCGAGAAGGGAGAGGGGGGGGGGTCTGCTGGATAACAGTGCAGCAGGTAAACGAAAGACAGATCTTCCACCTGACTGACCACTTCTCCCCTCCACCTCCCGCTCCCAACCCCCCCTCCCTCCCCCCCTCCTACTTTACCTGTACCTGTACCTCCCCCAGCAGAGTTAATCACAGCCCTGACCTGTGGAGGGGGTTGACTGCACACAAAGGAAGCGAGAGCCGTCACCGTGTCGGGGAAAAAAAGGTCTGGGGTCGGCTGGTGTCGGTCACAGATTGTGAGTGTTAAGTCACGTGCCTCTCAGTTTTAGTTGGGATGTGCACGCGCGCGTGATGGCTCAAGCCTTGTCTTACGTAAGTCTTGATGAACCCCTTTTTGAGTGTTGAACTGCGTTGGTGAAGTCTGATTAACCCCATTGAGTGTTGAACTGCGTTGGTGAAGTCTGATTAACCCATTGAGTGTTGAACGGGCGTTGGTGAAGTCTGATTAACCCCTTGTGTGTTGAACTGCGTTGTTGAAGTCTGATTAACCCCTTGTGTGTTGAACTGCGTTGTTGAAGTAAGATCCGTGCGGCTTGAAACGGGCAGAGACTACTTTTTGTGTGTTCATTAGTGGTGTGCCTTACTTTACTGTTGAAGAGTAATGTGTGTGTGTGTGTGTGTGTGTGTGTGTGTGTGTGTGTGTGTGTAGAGGATGAAGAATGTGTGCATGTCTACACTGTGGAACAACGGAATATTGGAACGCGCGGGTGTGTGTGTGTGTGTGTGTGTGTGTGTGTATGTGTGTGTGTGTGTGTATTAGTATATGTGTGTGGGGGGTTGGGGGTGGGGGATATGGGCGTATGTGTGTGTGCTTGTACAAGTAAGTGTGCGTGTGTGGGGAGGTGGGGGGTGGTGGGGGCGGGTGAGTGTGTGTGGGTGTGTGTGCCGTGAAAACTGCGATATGTAGCCTAGAAATGAGTGTGTGGAGGAGGGGGGGAGTGCAGGGTAATGTGTGTGTGTGTGTGTGTGTGTGTGTGTGTGTGTGTGTTGGTGCTCATGTACGTTTATGTGTATTTGATTGTGCTTTCATATCTGTGAAACTGCATGTTTGTTGCATATATCTGTTATGCATGCGTGTGTGTGTGTGTGTGTGTGTGTGTGTGTGTGTGATTTTGCGCCTTATAAATATTATTATTATTAGTAGTAGTATTTTTATGTATTTATCTATTATTTATTTGTTTATTTTATTTATTTATTTAATTTATTTATTTTTTCTCAAGGCCTGACTAAGCGCGTTGGGTTACGCTGCTGGTCAGGCATCTGCTTGGCAGATGTGGTGTAGCGTATATGGATTTGACCGAACGCAGTGACGCCTCCTTGAGCTACTGATACTGATACTGACACAGAGTAATGCTGTCTGAAGAGGAAGAAGTCTGAATGAAGAACTGTGACGGACATTGTGGCGTGCAAGTTGTTTGTCACCTCAGTGAAGCGACAAAACGTCACTGACGAACCAACTCGTCGACAGCAGTCAAGGGTTAAAGGGGTTAAAGGACTGTCTAAAAGCAGGGTACACCTCATCCCCACCCCCACCCCAACTCACTCCCACACCCCGCTCACTTCCCCATAATTCTCACACTCACGCATTCCCACTGATGGTTTATGTGTTACTGCGACAATGGAAACGCTGGTTTGGTTCGGGAAGCTCGGGTTTGAAGAAAAGACCAGAAAAGGAAGAAGGTTAATGAATTCAATCTGCGGTTATCGGAATGATGTATGCTTAGTTCCGCCGCCCGTGACCGGAGTTGATGACAACTGAGTTCAGCGAGTGCCTTTTTGTGGGTTTTTTTTATGGGGAGAGAGAGAGACACAGAGAGATCGAGAACGAACGAACGAAAACTTATTTTTCCAGGGTATTGAGATAAGCAAAATGACAAGAATGCTTTTTTTTCAGCCTTGGGGTACAGAATAAAAGAAAAGAAACGCACGTCAAGAAATAAAGAGAGAAAATTCATATCAGAAGAAAGGAAAAGAGAGGGGGGAGGAGTTAGAGAGAGAGAGAGAGAGAGAGAGAGAGAGAGAGAGAGAGAGAGAGAGAGAGAGAGAGAGAGAGAGAGAGGACAAGTCAAAAAATATTTACATCCGAGGATAATTGATAAGCATTGGCTTTCTTTTTTACATCCAGCTCCCGCCCTGAACAGGGTTTTCACTGTACAATACTAAATATAGTCATAAAGTTGTTGAGAGAGAGAGAGAGAGAGAGAGAGAGAGAGAGAGAGAGAGAGAGTATAAAAAAGAAGAAAGAAAAACAATCAAACCAATCTATCACGAGGATTTATAACTCAAATTTTCGGAACGTCCTCGCTCCTTCCTCAAGGGATCGAATTGTTTACAAGTTACCATGGTCGCGTAGTAAAGCCAGTCTGGCGCAGCAATTATCGTGCAAGTTGATTCATTGCTCCACGAGGTCTATCTATCTATCTATCTGTGGGTGGGTGGATGATGTGTGTTTGTGTTTGTGGTGTGTGCGCGCGCGCGTGCGTGTGTGTGTGTTGTGCGTGTGTGCTTGCGTGCGCGCGCGCGCGCGTATGTGTGTGTATTCTCTCTGACCCAGTGTTGGTGGGTGAGGCTGACGACACCATGTCAAACCCGTCATGTCGCAAAATTTATTATTAAAAAAAAAAAAAAAAAAAAAAAATCCAAGGAAGATACCAGAGTCCGTGGAGCAACTTAGTGACCACGCTGCTAACCTCTTCTCAACAGATACACAGAGACTTCCCTTCGTGGACTGTGGACACGAGGAGGCCTGTGGCTGTCAGTCTGTCACCCAGATCACAGCTTATCTAACCAGGCTGTCCCTTCTGCTTCACAGTGTCGTCTTATCCAAACAGCTTGTCAGTCCGGTCCACTGTCGGCGGGCGGAACACGGGAGATTTTTGATATTAGGATGGGGAGGGGGGAAGTGAAGGACAAGATAAAACCACTGATCCCTTGAGAATGGAGTCTTAACGGCACAGCTGTGAACGCCAAGAAGTCTTCCAACAGTCTTGATTAAAAGCTCGACTGAAGACAGGTCTTGTTGGATTGTGTGTTTGTGGGGGGGACCGGGGGTGGGGGTGGGGGTGGGGGGTGCTTGTGGTGGTGGTGGTGGTGGTGGAGAGAGACAGAAGTGAGGGTGGGGAGAGAGAGAGAGAGAGAGAGAGAGAGAGAGAGAGAGAGATTGCTCATGTACATGTTCTCAAACATGCAATCTCCAAATCCAGTCGCACGTGCTTTGTGATGCTGCCCATGACGGTGTCAATGTCCAAACACTTCATGTTCGCACTGTATAGACGTGTAAGAAAAGGAGATCACGAGGACGACAAAAAGTCAGCATTATCACAGCTGTTTGAAGTGGGAATGATAATAATGACGATAATGGTAATGAAAATGATATCGATGATGATGACGATGATGATGATTACTGAAAGGAAACGGACTAGTATCATCTCTATTCCCACCCCAAAACGCAGACGACCGTTTTGAGGTTGGAGGACAAGATGGCTGATGGCGGAGGTCCGAACAAAAGTAATGAATCTGCAACACTCAAACACAAACACACAGACACACACACATACATACAGATATCTCTCTCTCTCTCTCTCTCTATATATATATATATACATATATATATATATATATATATATATATATATATCTGTGTGTGTGGTTGTGGGTGGGTGGGTAGTGATAACTGCAGCAGACAGACGCCGCAGAAACCTGGGCAGTATGTACAAACCCACTGTCCCCAGGCGGTTTGTGGTTCATGGCCCTGACAACATCGGAGGCTTCTTCAAATGTCAGGCACCTCGCTGTGACACCTGCAGTCATGGCCACTTCACAGACCATGTCATTTCTCCTTGGGATGGAAGGCGCTTGCAGATCAAGCAACACGTCTCCTGCACCACGCCAAACGTGGAATATCTATTGACCTGAAGACTACACCTGGAGGCACAATATGTGGGATGCTCCTACGATCTTAAGAAGAGATGGGCAAACCACAAAAGCGACTGCAAACTGAGGAAAGGCACCAAGTGTTCGGTCGCTGCCCATGTTTCTTCCACCCCTCACCCTTCTGACGGCAACCTCAGCTTTTTACGGGTGACAGCGTTGGAGCAGGTCAACAAAGTGGAGGAGCTGAAAAGAAGAGAACTGTTCTGGATGTGTAAACTTGGGACAGTTTTTGTTGGACTGAACACGAGAAGCGACATCCATGGGTTTTCATTGGGAACTCTAATTCTTGGAGTTACCAATCTGGTTTGTCGTAGTGGTGGTTGCACACGATAACTGAGATTCAGAGAGAGAGAGAGAGAGAGAGAGAATGAGAGTGAGAAAGAAAGATGTGTACATAGACACTGAAGGAATATTTAGAACATGATATATTTACGTAGTTGAAGATGTCATGTAAGGTCAGAAAGATGACGTAAAAACTAACATTACGTCACCTGTTATAAGTGTAGTCTGTGACCAATGAGCTGCCGGGTTGCAGCGAAAATTCAGATTTTGTTGTTGTTGAACAAAATAGGTGTTGTTTTTCGACTTTGTTATATATATATATATATATATATATATATATATATATATATATATATATATATACACACGAAGAACAAAACAAAATTACTCACACCATCTTGACCATACATCCACTTGAAACGGTAACCCTCCGACCAAAGAACCCAACAAAACAACAATAACAACATTAACAACAAACAAAAACAGAACAAAAAGGAAGCAAGCAATACTGATACAAACAACAAAGAAACAAACAAACAGACAAAACAACAAAAACGCAAACAAGCAAAAAAGGAAGCAAACAAGAAATCAAAGAAACAACAAAACGACACACCAGAAAGCAAAGTGACTTGTCCACGTCCAGAAGAAATCCCGCACTCTACATACAGTTTTGGGGTTTCAAGATATAGGTATCTTGATTACCCCTTTATCACTGAATATTTTCTGAATCAGAGCAGCAACAGTGACATCGCTCCGGGAAACCTCGTTAGCTCTAATTCATCAATTACACGACGATCAGCTTCAGTTTAGCCCCAAACCATGCTAAAACCCAGAAGACCCCAGAAGTAGTCTGTCACACTTTGAGACCAATATCGTGGGCGTGCGTACGTTGTGGTCGACGACAGAAACAGGCAGGTAGGCAGGTAGACAGGCACACACAGGCAGGCAGTAAGACAAGACAAGACAAAACGAGACAAGACAAGACAAGACAAGACGACACAAGACAAGACAGAGACAAGACAAGACAGAGGCAAGACAAGACGAGACAGACAAGACAAGACGAGACAAGACAAGACAAGGCAGAGACAAGACGAGACAGAGACAAGACAAGGCAGAGACAAGGAGAGACAAGACAAGACAGACAAGGAGAGACAAGACAAGACGAGACAAGACAGAGACGAGACAGAGACAAGGAGAGACAAGACAAGACAGAGACAAGACGAGACAAGACAGAGACGAGACAGAGACAAGACAAAACAAGACCAGAGACTAGACGAGACAAGACAAAACAAGACAGAGACAAGACAAGATATAGACAAGACAAGAGGAGACAAGACAGAGACAAGACAAAGACAAGACAAGAGGAGACAAGACAGAGACAAAACAAGACACAGACAAGACAAGAGGAGACAAGACAAGACATAGACTAGACAAGAGGAGACTAGACAAGAGGAAACAAGACAAAGACAAGACAAGAGGAGACAAGACAGAGACAAAACAAGACATAGACTAGACAAGAGGAGACAAGACAAGACATAGACTAGACAAGAGGAGACTAGACAAGAGGAGACAAGACAGAGACAAAACAAGACAGAACAAGACGAGACAAGATAAAGAGAAATACAGATGAGATAAGACGAGACAAGATAAAGAGAAATAGAGACGAGACAAGACAAAACGAGACGAGACATGACGAGGCAAAAACCAGTCTTTCTGAGGACAGTAGATAAGCACTGAAGTGCTGTTTGTCCATCCAGTGCACGCCCTGAACAGAGTCTGCACTGCACAAATACTAAATAATAAATATACAAGACATGAAACAGGCAGGCAGGCAGGCAGGCGAGCAGGCAAACAGACAACAGGTAAACGTTGGGGTCGGAACGTACACACGCCCTTTCACAAACAGGGCATGTAATAAATTCATCCTGACGTGATTCTATCATCATATGGACAGTTGTTTTTGTTCACCCAGTACCCGTGGGCTGATTTGAACAGGGCGCACAGAACTCAACGCTGGGTTTGAAACAGGATCAACACACACACACACTGTCGGGATACACCGTCATTAACGTTATCTTTCTGTGCTGTGACCTCGGGGTTTTGTTCGGGGTCTTAAAAAGAAAGAAAGAAAGAAAGAAAGAAAAAGCCTGTGTGTTAGGCGCTTCACCAGGTATCAACGCTCATGCCTCAGCTGAAACAATACGGTGAACTGGGCTGTCTCCGAGCTCACGTTCGCTTTCCACATGTACTCAGGTTGAAAATGAGTGCTTGCAATAGTTCGCATACAACACGTGTTGTTATTTATTTATTTATGTATTTATTCATGTATCTGTTTATCTGTTTCTCTATTTATTTGGTTAATTAGTGAGTGAGTAAGTGAGTGAGTGAGTGAGTTACTTAATGTGTTTATTGGTCAGACAGTAAGCAATTTATGTTGCCTTAAATGACAGACAGAAGGGGCACACAATATCAGGAACATTATGGAGAGAGAACCAGGCAAGACCGGTCCCACTGACTGGTGCCCAACACCAAGTAAGGATCGAACCCAAGACCAGGGGGGTTGGTCTTTTGACGGAGCTGCAATTAGGATCACACTGTTAATAATAGAATATAGAATAGAATAGAATAGAATAGAATATGTCTTTATTACCAAGTGTACCGGTGGCACAAGGAATATTGGGGGGAGGGGGGGGGGATAGTACATAAAAAAGGTACAAACATAAATCGAAAATTTGCCTGCCAGGAAATTCTTTGTTTGAAACTGCAGCGATGCCTGTCAAAACAAATGCCTGCCCTCCTCTGGAATAAAACGGACATCAGTGTTTCAGAGGACTATACATTTCCTCCTTTCTGTCTTCAGAGTTTCTTTCTCTGTTTTATTTTATATTTAAAAAAAAAGTTCTATCATGTTTGTATTTATCATTTTTGTTATCACAACCGATCTCTCTGTGTGAAATCCGTGTTGTTCTCCCCGGGGAGAGCGTGTTACCATACTTGAGCGCCACCCATGTTTTTTTTTTTATTTTTTATTAATTTTTTTTTTAACTTGAAAACTATTCCTTTTTCTGTCCGCATGTGTATTTGCTTTCGTCTCAAAGCACATTCTTCTACAGACAATAGCAATCATTTTGTTGCCGTTGGTACTTATTATGTGCGCAAAGTGCGTGCTGCATACGGTACTTTGGTCTATCGACTCGCCCGAAAGACAAGCAGCCAGACCACCACTCAAGGTCTAGTGGAGGGAGGGGTGGGGAGGAGGAAAAATCCCGGTCTGTATGTGGGACTTGAACCCGTGGACATTCGCTTCATAGTGGGGCGCTTGACCACTAGGCCACCGCTCCGTTGATTTTATTATTATTAATTTTTTTAAATTCCAAACCTTCCAATCATTTTTCGAACATGTTCATTTTGCTGCTTTCCTTGTCCACGATCAAAATATTAATGCGTTCGTTTGTTGCCATGGCATCAAGAGTTGCCCGGTCAGCTGTTACGGTTCTCAGTGTTCTGTAGCAAAAAAAAGTGTCTGTGTGTCTGTCCATTATAGTGTTTGCTTTGCCAGGCATCGCTGCAGTTACAAACAGGGAGCACACAGAGGACTGATGTGTATATCGACCCACGTGTGTATTTTCACTGAACGGAAACCTAGAAGACAGCTGGGCACAACGGGTACTATATTATTGATGGGTAGGTACCCCAACATAGAACAAAGAAGACGCGGTTCACTGAGTGTGTATTGATCTACGGGTGCATTGAACAATGTAAAAACGTGGAAGACATTTTGAGGACGAGGTAGGGTGCTCAGTTATTGATGGGGAGTTTTATGTGCCGTGCACTAAATAAAGGTTGGTAAGGTGTGTGTGTGTGTTTGTTTGTTTGTGTGTGTGTGAGAGCGGGGGGGGGGGGGGGGGGGGGGGGGGGGGAGGGGGCTTTCACAATATAGGGCTTGCCGACGTCCTGACATCGGACAAATTTTTATCCAAAAAGAACGAATAAGATCGGTCATTGTGAGTGGTACCAAGTGCTGGTTTCTATCTTTCTGCCATTATTTCTCTGTCTATTTTTTCAGTCTTTTAGTCAGCCCCCCCCCCCCCCCCCCCCCCCCCCCCTCCCCCCCCATTAAAAAAAAAACAACTCTGCTACTGTCTCTCAGAGTCTCTATTTGTAGATTTATGTTCGCATGTTTCTTTTCCTGTTTTTTTTTGTCTGCCCGTCTTTGTCTGTTTCTCTGTCTCTGTCTCTCTCTTTCTGTCTGTCTGTATGTCTGTCATCTCTTTGTTTCTTTATGTTTGTCCGTGTTTATCTTTCTGACTTGTTTTTGCCTCTGTAGCACTGTTCCAATGTCTCTGTCTCACTCTGTTTATTTCAGCCATTCTGTCCGTTTCGTTTTCTCTGTTTTTTCCCCATCATTATCTCTCTGTTTTTGTGTGTACCTTTGTTTCTCTGTTTCTCTTTGTTGTACGGATCATTTGGCGACATGACTTTCCACTGTGCAAAGAGACAGAAGATGGAGTAGTTTTTGTTTCGTTCTGCCGAGTTTTTGGAGAGAGAGAGAGAGAGAGAGAGAGAGAGAGAGAGAGAGAGAGTTCTGCCTGAAAATTACCAACAAGCTACTAATAAGCTGGTTGTTGATCAACTTAGTGATATACAAGGCATATTGAAGTGAGGAATTTGCCCCCTTCATGTACACAGTTATGGTTTAGAGAAATTTTCTGCCTCATAACGTCCTGGAGCTTAACTGATGTTTGAAGTGATGTAACGTTGATGCCTTTTATTCAGACTGATGCAGTGTGTTGTCTCACGGCCAAAAGACAAAAATAATCAATCTTCGTCTGTATCGTTCTGCCTGTATCTGCCTGACTATCTGTGCTTCTTTCTGTGTCTCTCTTTTCCCCTCTCTGTCTGTGCATCCCACAGCCCCACCATTTCGTCTTTCAGAAGCGGCTGTTGCTAGCATTATGTATTGAATACAGTCTTTGTGACCGGCTCTGTTTACTGGTTTTCCTTCTCGAAAACGGAGCAAGACTGCCAACGTGGCGGGGGTAAAAACGGCCATACACATAAAAGCCCACTCATATATATACTAGTGAATATGGGAGTCGCCCGCAGCCCATGAACGAAGATGGTTAGTGTGTGTGTGTGTGTGTGTGTGTGTGTGTACCATCGTCCACAATCCTCTCTCTGTGTACATTATAATGTTGTGTCTGAATTCTTTGAAGCACATTCCGCAGTATCGTTTCTGGATGATGTACACAAGTGGTGTGCCTGTAGTGGTGAATTGATTTTCTGGATGGATTGATGCACTGATGAGCTGCAGTAATCACACCGACTTGATCTGTTCCAAGCAATCTACACAGTGCCCCCGAACAAACGCATCCTTGTCTGCCCTCTTACCCCCACCCCCCAAAAAAAACAACCAAAAAACAAAAACAAAACAAAACAAAACAAAACAAAACAAAAACCCAGAGGAGAAAAAAAAGGAAGCATGCACGTTTATAGAAGTGAAGCATTTATGTTCTGATGATAGTGTGAAAGTATGTGTGCTATTTTTCTGAAATAGGCGAAATAGTATCCAGTTTCTGTGAAAATATTAATCGACGTACTTGATTGAGCTTCCCCAACACACACACACACACACACACACACACACACACACACACACACACACACACGCACACACACACACACACACACACACACACACACACACACACACACACACACACACACACACACACACGTCGTGTCAAGCACACACACACACACACACACGATTCACCGAAGCATATCATCGTGTAAAAAAGTGTAAAAAGGCATTCACATACGTGAAAAGCTACAAATCAAGCATGTTAATGCAGTTCGTCAGGTTTAAAATTTTTTTTTTTTTAAAGATATCTTTTAATTCTTTTTGTGGCAAGGTTATTCGGGTCCTAAGAATTATGCCACAAAAGAGGTGTGTGTGTGTGTGTGTGTGTGTGTGTGTGTGTGTGTGTGTGTGTGTGTGTGTGTGTGTGTGTGTGCGTGCGTGCGTGTGTGTGTAACATTATCAGTGATGAAGAACTGTCAGATCAAAACAGTAAATTCAGGCATGGTGGTGATTTTCGTGGTCTGCTGAAAACGTCCCATGCTCTGTTGATACATCCACATGCATAGGCCTCTTTCACACAGAGGTAAGCATTCTGGTGTTCCATTGAACAAGGCAAATTATTATAGACTTCTTTTCCAGAATATACGTATAAACTTCAAGATCGTCTTAACATGGCGGATACAAGTAGGCCAATGCTTGAAAATACGTTAGTGGCCTAGTTTCTGTAACATTACGAAAGTGTCAGCAAAGAAATAACTTTTGTTTTATATTGCATTGTGAATTGTGTTTCTTTCATTACGTCATGAGTGTTGCGTAATTCCTGTGTAGACGTCACGTAATGACGACTGAGTAGGGTTGTTTGCCGGGTTTTGGTTGAGGCCTGTGTGTGTGTGTGTGTGTGTGTTTGGAAGTGTAGACGTTTTCTCCTTATTTTTCTTCAGAACAGTGGTTCTTAAGTTTGTTTATTTCGGTAATCCTGCAGTTTAGAATACTAAACTCAGGGGGCCGTTCAAATGAAAAAATAGAGGTTGTTTTAGACTGACCTTGATGCGCTGAGTCGAATGCAACCCTCAGCTAAGCTCTACGGCCACTCCTTGTCAATGAAACAGAGACATAATAAATAGTAAACTCAGTCGGTCACACAGAAGTTGATGACGTAAACACCACGTCACCAGCAATCAAAATGGCTCTCCGATGGTTGCTCGGGAAGTGACCGACTGAGTTTACTATTTATTATGTCTCTGTTTCATTGACAAGGAGTGGCCGTAGAGCTTAGCTGAGGGTTGCATTCGACTCAGCGCATCAAGGTCAGTCTAAAACAACCTCTATTTTTTCATTTGAACGGCCCCTTGAGTTTAGTATTCTAAACTGCAGGATTACCAGAATGATTATTGGCAATCTTCGAGTGAACATGACTGGGTTGAATTTGTCGATGGTTTTTCATTTATATTTTTATTTTTGTATTTCTAATCGTCAGTTGTGTCATCATTGACAGAAACTCGAGTGGAGTGGTGGCCCAGTGGTAACGCGTCCGCCAAGGAAGAGAGAGATACTAATATGGAAACAGGGAACAGTGTTGATAAAATTTATAAACAGAGACATAACAATAACACAAGGAAATTTGCTTTCACTTACAGGGTAACTAACGACTGGAACAAACTAACCACTAACATCAAGTATGCTTCCAATACCAACAACTTCAAGAACCTTATTGATAATCACAAAATTTTAAAAAAGACATCTGGTTTGACTTTGATGGCCCAAGGTAATTGCAGGTGGGTCTATTTAGACTGAGACAAGACCGATAACGACACAGCACAAAGAAGGCCGTGAGGCCTTGTGCTAATCATAAATGAGACGGGGCGTAAAAAGCCGTGAGGCTACGATGATCAACATCAGCCCCTAACCTGAACCTGAACCTGAACCTGAATCTGAGCGCACTGGTTCAAACCCCACAGTCGCCAGTGTTTTCTCCCCCTCCACTGGATCTTGAATGGTGGTCTGGACGCTAGTCATTCGGATGACACAAAAAAAAACACAAAAAACAAACCGAGGTTTCACGTGTAGCACGCGCTTAGCGCACGTAAAGAAAACCCACGGCAACAAAAGCGTTTGTCCTTGGCAAAACTGTGTAGAAAATCCACTTTGATAGCAATTAAAAAAAAAAAAATTGGCGCTCTCACTGTAGTGACGCGCTTTCCCTGGGGATAGCAGCCCGAATTTCACAGAGAAATTTGTTGTGACAAAAAACAAAACAAACAACAATAACAACAACAAAACCCAAAACAAACAAACAAAAACAAACAATACAATGCAGTACAATACAAATTACAAGGCAAGGCAGGGCAGGGAAGGGCAAAGGCAAGACAAGGCAAGGCAAGGCAGGGCAGGGCAAGGCAAGGCAAGGCAAGGCAAGGCAAGGCAGGGCAGGGAAGGGCAAAGGCAAGACAAGGCAAGGCAAGACAAGGCAGGGCAGGGAAGGGCAAAGGCAAGACAAGGCAAGGCAAGACAGGGCAGGGAAGGGCAAAGGCAAGGCAAGGCAAGGCAAGGCAGGGCAGGGCAGGGCAGGGCAGGGCAAGGCAAGGCAAGGCAGGGCAGGGCAAGGCAGGGCAGGGCAGGGAAGGGCAAAGGCAAGACAAGGCAAGGCAAGGCAGGGCAGGGCAAGGCAAGGCAAGGCAATACAATACAATACAATACAATACAATACAATATTACTGCAGCAGCGGTTGCTAAGCGAGACGCAAAGCGGGGGAACTTTGTCTTCAAACCAAGACCTTGGTCAGTGCACAGTTGTCTTCCAACACATTACTCAACCTCGGCTGAACGCAACACGGTCTATGTAAAGGGTCGTTAAAAACAGAAGCGAAAATGGAGAAGATCTCTTCAATGCCTACAACGTCTCCCACTTAGCGTAAATGGCGCTGACCACAGCAGCGCAACATTGGCTGATCATGTGGAATAATAATGCTATAGCCTACCTGCTTTCTTCAGTGGGTTCGGGAAATAAACTTCTTGCCTTGCCACATTCATACACGGACCATTTACTGCACACTTATGTCAGTTCTTTTCCGTTGACAGTAGGCGTACGCTCCTTAGGTTCTGGAAGCCTAGTGCTTCGTGTTAATCTTCTTTTTCTTCTTTTTTTTCATTTTTGTTTCTTCAAGGCAGCATTGAGCAGCTGTCTTGTTCCCAAGAGACGGTGACAGTGTAATAATAATAATAATAGTAATAATAATGGTATTTATATAGCGCTGAATCTTGTGCAGAGACAAATCAAAGCGCTTTCGCACCAGTCATTCACACGCATGCATAACTCTAAAACTGGAGAAACTGAAGACAATGAAGAGGCAGGGAAGGGAGGTTCTTTTGGGAAGAGGTGGGTTTTAAGGCCAGACTTGAAAGAGCTGAGTGCGGAGACCCGACGAAGCAAAAGAGGAAGTTCATTCCAATTGCTAGGTGCACAGACAGAGAAAGAACGGCGGCCAACAGTCGAATGTTTGGGTATACGTAAACAGAGTGGGTCCGAAGCCGATCGTCGAGAGAGCGAGATGGAGTGTAGACGTGAAGGCAGCCACAGAGATAGGAAGGGGCAGATTTGTGAATACATTAATAACATGGTGCTGATCTTGTACTTTATTCTGTGTGGGACAGGGGAGCCAGTGGAGATGTTGCAAAAGAGGAGTGATGTGCTCAGATCTTTTCTTTCTGGGACTAGTCGGGCAGCAGAGTTTTGTGTGCGCTGAAGGGACAGTGTGGAGAAAACGGATACAGTGGAGTCGTTAATATGAAGCAGACGTGTCAGCAATTCTGACTGATGCGGAAGTGCATGGCTCTGATGGAATCACGGACACGAACAAAGTTTAAGTCATTCAATTAACGACATACGTGTAAGCACAGAAGCTGTCTCTCAAGTTCTCGGTGACCGTCAGTTAAACCTCATGACCTCCCCTCTAAACCCCCTACCTATACCCCCAGTCAACAACAACAGCGACAGTGACCATTGTCCCCAGTGGGCTGGACGTCTAGAATTGTGTGTCCGGTCGTTCTGCGTCTGTCCTGCAAGTGGTGGAAACACGTATTTGGAAGTACGATGCGTGCGTGCAGACGAGACAGACAGACACGCACACGCACGCATACGTACACGTTCGCGTGCTTGTACGCTCACACGCGTACACACACACACACACACACACACACACACACACACAGAGTCTAATATCACTTCAAGTGGAAAGACGTTAAACTGAAGACAGCACACACACACACACACACACACACACACACACACAACACACACACACACACACACACACACACACACACACACACGAACAAAACGAACAAGTTTCATTTGTTACAAGCTGGATGTCCTGTA